>NC_137219.1:11059912-11354912 GCF_949987685.1 Ammodytes marinus | reverse complement strand
ATGGAAAAACATGGGCTTGTATGAGGGCGCATGATGATGGGGTCAAGGGTAAGATGGCATCTCATTCCAATCAGCTTTCAGCCTTAATTTGTTATTTCACTAAAGTGGGAGTATACAGCAAGTCAAGTGACCAATACAGTTAGGACATTGCTGCATAATTCAAAACAGTTAGGTGTTAATAGTATGAACTGCTTAACATGAAGAAGAAAAAATGTACCATGGGAGTGCTAAATATTCTATTCTATGGTTGGGGAAAGAGGAGAGCCAAGGATTTCCTGTCCACTTAGGGCGTGATATACTTGAGCTCTGCAATGGAGTTTGGCTATTCACTATTAGCTCAAAGTGCTCCTTGGGGGAATGAGGAGTAACTAAGTTTTTAGATAAAATCTGGGTAAAACAAGGAGGGGGGGACTGGGGGCTCTTTGTTAGATCTAAATGCCGCACTATGTTCTCTGTGACAGAGGGGTGATAATTTATTGCCACAGCCATTATGGTTATTAGAAAACTCACTCAGGAAGACAAATGGTACCCTGGTCGTTGGTCTTCCGTCAGGGCTGACAAGGGAGACGCAGCACTCTTGGCTATTGACATTTTCACACCTAAAGCCCAGCTCTGCCAGCTGTATTGCAATTCAAACCCCAACTTAATGGCAATTGGCTAAATCAACAGTGGCCTTGGCAAACAACTTCTTCTTTATTTCCTTTATGAGAACCCCCCCCCTCCTACCCCCCCCCCCCCCCCCCCCGGACTGACAGATTAAAATGAATCCTGCCATAAATAACTTCTATCACAAGGAGCCATTAAGAGAGGCCGTTAGGAGTGTCTAAATGGAAGCCATTTTTTCTGTATGAGTGAGAGTGTGGAAGAAAGAAGGAGGAGAGGGAGGGGATTTGAGACGAAGGCACTGTGTGCCAATGTGCTTTTTCAATTTCAACAATTCTCAGGCCTGTGAGTCATATTTCACTCAGTGGCCCAGAAAGAATGACAAATGATTTCAGTTGTTTCGTAGCAATTGAAAGTGAAAGGTGACATGGCTATCAGTGAGGGCTTTGGCCCCACAATAACGCTTTGTCCGGTAGAACAAAATATATGGATAAAAAACTAATGTTGAGGAAAAAAACAAGACTAAAAGTGACAATTCAATTCGATTCAATTCAATTCAATGCAGCACTTCTTAGAGACTAAAGAAAAAACTGAAAGGTTTGAAGAGGTATTTCAGAACACGGAGCAATATCACATATTGTCAAATGTTACATGAAAATTGTGGTGTCAAACTGTAAGAGTATCCAATAAGGTATGTCATTTTAGAAAAGAAGGAAAGGAAATAGTATAATACCAAGAAATGGTATAATATAAAGACTAATAAGATTCCATCCCTATTGGGACCATGAATATCCACAGCATATTTAATGTCAATACAGCCTACTCTGTTATGTCAATGATCCATTGGTGTGGTCATTTTGAACTATTAGTGATGCAAGACAAAAGTTCAAGGGGTCATCAGAAACAACTGCTGAAAAACCAAGTTGCAGAGAGAACTGGCCAGTAGCTGCCAAGACATCTCTCTCTAGAAGAAAAAAAGAAGAAAACTCATTGGACAGACAGACTGACACAAGGACATAGAGAGAGAATGAACCACAGATAGGCCAACACTGAGAGAGGAGGATGGTTATGTCATCCTGCAGGAATTGCATTTTTGTCTACACTGACGGACAATGACCTCCCTTGGCCCGGCTGCTTACTGGGACAAAATCAAAGGCTAGCCGGTGAATGCATTCCAAAGATATCAGTCAATTAGAAATTAGGTGTCCCAGTTTCTGTTTATAACAAGCATTCTCTTCCATTTCAGTGAGACATTGTATTTAACTTTAAAACACATACTCAAAATAAAAGGAATAGAGTTAATAGGGTGTATATATGGTAGACTATGGAGGGTGGTGGTTGTATGAATAACACACAGTAACTGCAAAGGCTGGTGCTCTTACACTGACATGTATTCCTGAGAGTTCACAGGGTGTTGAGTGGCTGCGTGTTGAATTGCTAATGGAATGTCATGTTAAGGGGAAACGCTGGATACATGAGGGTAATGGTGATGATGACACTGTGCTGATAGCTTGTGGTATGTTTGTACGTTTGTCAAAGGAAAGGTTTAATATACAGCACAGAAGCTGGTCCCATTATCTTGTGTCGGAAGGCTGGATGCCGAGTCGCCGACTATATTGTACTCGAAAAAATATGACATTTTCAACAGCCAAACCTGCACCTACTTGACTTGAAGCTCATAAGAAGAATAGGATACTCCCGGTCAGAAACGCAAAAATGTATTCCGTCTTCACAAGGCGGTATAAGGATAGAGGTTAGATGACATATTGTGACATGAGCATTCTCCATGCTAGGCCTTTATTGAAGAAATGTATTGCTTCGGCAAAGGCCAAGGTTCAGGACAGACTGGAGTTAACTGCCATTCCCTGACAGCTCGGATGAGAAAGTGATGTGCACACAGTGGGAGGTCACCGTGTGTAAGACCGCCACCTAACACTGGCTCATTGGGACCCGGCACGCTCCATTTAACTTCCCAGGGCATCCATATCCTGCATGTCTTACACACACACACACGTGCGCGCGCACACACACACACACACACACAAACAAACACACACACACACACACACACACACACACATATTGTAGTCGTTGCTCCCCCGGACCCTCCTGTATGGCATGCCTCCCATAGTTTTCCCAGGGAGCCAGAGTCAATCTGACTCATTAGGGTAATTGAGACAGGTCCTCCTGGGACTAAAGAGCTACTGAATTGCTACCCACTCGCGCATTTAAAAGACCACTTAATCAAGGCCTTGTGCCTGTACGTTTTATTCTCTCTTTTTCTCATCATTCCCCTCTTCTTAGTTGTCATACTTTTCTTTCACTCTTTTTTTAGTCAGTTTGTCTGTGTCAGGCCATTGAGTCAAACAGTGAGGTGTCTGCTCACTGTTAATTGCCAGTGAGGGAATGATCTAGGGGGGTTTTCCATCTCTAGACTACAGTCCCTCTGGTGTTGAGAAAGCCTCTGGTCCATGGAAGCGTGAATGGGTGACAGCAAAAAAATAAAAAAATAAATGCTGATCTTTGGATGTTGGGAGGGAAGAGGGAAGGAGGGGTAGAGATTGAGTGAGGGAGGGAAGAGAGGAAAATCCACCACCTCAGCGATTCCGGGGGCCTGGCTGTTCCGAGCTGACAAAGACACCCATATTGCGGCCAGAGGTTGTCTCAGCGAAGCGAGGTGTAGTCAGAGCACCCGTCATGTAACGAGTCAGATTTAGCAATACTGCTGGGTCAGGTCAGACTCAGATTGAAGTTGGGAGTCACGGCTGGCACCACGCTGCTCGGCTCCCCCATTGCTCATCCATCTGAACACAATTACTGAAGCCTCCTCCTTATGCTGAGAAATATAGACCAGTGCCAAGTGTGTGTGCATGCTTTACTTTACACACACACACACACACACGATGCTGCAGGATGGATGAATGGAGGCTTCCAATGTATTGTATTTTCTCTCTGGACTGTATACAAGCATGTGGACCAAGAAGATTAGGACAAAAACGGAAATACTGTTTATCTGCTCCCATGAAATAAGGCAATGACAACGCATCATGTTGAACAAGCTACCTAGCACAAAACAGAGAAAAGGGGGGAAGAATGTCACCACCGAGACCTCTCTCTTTAATCATGCCCTATTTTTTCTCTATTTCTGTCTCTACTCCTTTTTGCTCTTACACTCACTTTATATTTTTTTCTTTTCCTTTCTCTTTTTTTATTTTATTTCCCCACCTCCTTACACCTTCCTCCCCCTTTTTCTCTCTTATCAGCGACAGGCTGGAAACAGAAGTGAGATAAGGAGACAAAACCAATACAAGGTGTGGTGGTCGAACACCATGGCAGATTAGTCATTGACACGTCTGTCAGTTAACAATGGCAAACGTGCAGCGCAAACTGGTAAATGGGAACAGAAACAATGAGATGAATTTCCTCTTATAATGCATTATGGGCCGTGTAGCATCAACAGCTAGATCCAGGCACATACGGTCCGTCCCCCGAGGTGTGGCAGTACGGATTACTAAAATGGATCTGCTACCGGTTACCTTAATCAGTTCCTGTCACTCGATCACTCAGACAGACATGCTGGCGGACATTTAAACATACATATACAAAATCAAATACACCAGCGTCTACTTTCCCAACAGTTTTTGTGCACCCACTCTACTACACATGTTGTCCGATGTATCTCTTTGGACAAATTTCAACACAATGTCATTGTGTATGAGGTTTGTTTAAACCTAATAGCTATGTGTGTTTTTTTAGCTCTGAAAGAATAAAAAAAAATAACATGTAATTGGTATTTGTGTTTAGTTTACAGATTTATTTTCGGACCTCTACATAGTGTGATTCAGTAAAGTTCTTTTAGGATGTACACTAAACTCCAGGAGGCGTAGCGCAATGATGCAAACATGCAGCTGCATAATGTACACACTGCCCTTTCCTAAGCCTTGTCTAATTTTCTAACTTCTTTGGTCAAGTGTCATCTCAATCATACTGAAGTATTCTGTTATGCTTCTGTGATGATAATGTCTCTCATGTGCTGCGAGTTTGTGGATTGAAGTCAAGGCAAGCTATATTTACTTCACCTCACAGCATTCCCCCCTCCCCCATTGAAATACAACGTGTGAAAGGGCTAATTAAAAGAGTTTTGTTTTGCTGAAACTCATTTAACTCGATTTAATTGCAGTAGAAGTTGTTGTTTTTTGTTCTTGCTCCATGGTTCCGCCAGTCATATTACATTGAGGGTACTCAGGCATATTGCAGAATTACAGAATAATAAACAAACCAAATGTTTTGTGATCCTTGAAATATTCAAACTAGTCACAATAGAGAAGAACATTCCTTTGATCTAGATCTCTCAAAAGCAATAACAACATGATTTTTTTTCTCCCATTACTTACTGTTTTACAAGCATCTTGCAGCGCATTATACAAGTTTATCCTCAGCGCTAGCTTGGATCTGATGATTGTTATACTGTTTTGTTAACTGATTGTTATATATTTTTAGCACCCTAAGTGGCATGTGGCAGGTGTCAAATATTTAGCTGTTGCTTCTCTCACACCTCAATGAGTATTTAATGACTAGCTAGCTGAAGACCCAGTTATAGACATTCATGCTGCTGAAGTCAATTGAAGATTTGTAAAATACAATGCTTTGAATATGTTTATTGTTGAAACAAGTTCATATTTTGAAACTAAGGGACCTGCTAAGATAGTGGTATTGTCGTCTCTATAATTAGATAGATGTGGACTGTGGATTCCACTGCTCTAAAAGGAATTGATTACTTTTTTGACAGGCAGGATGAAGTGGACATTGGATAACAGTCACTGAGGTCACTACTACCTCAGCCTTCAGGGAGCACTAGTCAGCCACCTGCCACTTCAAATGGCACTTGAAGAGAATAGCCATGAGTTCTAAACCCTTAAAATGTTGCCATTTAGAAAAATTGCTGCTGTAAGAGGGTTAGGACTACACTAGAGCATGGAGCATGAAGCCATTCAATGTATCATGCAGGCTTTCTCCCTACATCTTTAAAACAGCGATGCCAATAATGTTATTATACTTATTATTATGGGCAAAATAAAGTGTGTGGGGGGCTGTTAGTGTGTGGCGAAAAAAACTGGCAGCACTGAAGATTTTGTCCCTTAGTTACGCAAAGTTTTTATTTTTCTCTTAGACAGCTCCCGCTGGCTCAATTAACTATTGATCAGATTTGTGGAACCGAATGTAAATAATTAACAAAAGCAGAGATAGCATCTGCAGTTCTGCAAACAACTTCAATACAGAGGCCTCTGTGTCGCTGATCAATAGGGCGTGGACAGCATGCACATCAGCCACTCCGGGGACCTCTGCAAGGTGGCCACAGAAACAGAGAGAAAATACAATTTTTATCAGACATCGCAGCTGTGTCAGCAAAAAAAACATCAAGACCACAGTAGTAATCAGGCAGTGGCTGTTTTATTGTAGATACCGAGTGGAGAGAGAACCATCTCTCTTTGACATTTAGCGGTAATCCAATTAATTCCCAGATGTGGCATAGTCACAGGTAAATAAAACTGAAATTGTTGTTGTTGATGCACTTCGATGCAAGGGACTCTTTCATACAGGAACAGGAAAATCTATCATCCTATAAGCAGCTCTGAGGGAAGTGTTAGCTTGGTTGTGTCCAACAAAGCCTCTGTAAGGAAAGATGTTACAGACTGAGAAGAGAAAAGCATAAAGCTCCTTGGGAAAGTCAGTACTATATGGCACTGTTGGGGGAATTGAGAGAAGGCCTCTAGGTAACCCTATTTGAATATGAATGCCTCCCATGATCCACATCAAGGGCATTGACTGGGACACCTCTATCTACAGATACCTACAGATGTAGAGTGTGTGTGTGTGTGTGTGTGTGTGTGTGTGTGTGTGTGTGTGTGTGTGTGTGTGTGTGTGTGTGTGTGTGTGTGTGTGTGTGTGTGTGTGTGTGTGTGTGTGTGTGTGTGTGCGCGCACAAGTGATCACTCCGTGCAGCCATCGCATTTTTTCAAGGTACTTTCTACAGTGCATTAATCACAAGGACCCTTGAGCGCTTCCACGGATCCAAATATTCCGACCTTGAGGTTACAAGAAAGACATTAGTCCTGATCCATTCAAAGTATTGGAGACAGGGACGGGGGTGCAGAGGGAGGGGGCAGAAAAGCTTTCAAGGTAATGAAATTCTGCCATAATTTAAAGGAAAAGACTTGTGGGGACAAGCCTGGGCCAGAGTAAGAAGAACAAAATTGATTAAATTGGATTTTTTTTTTACTCCCTTTATTTTAAATTAGGCTTAAGTGCATGTGGGGGGTAGTTTTTCTTTCTCTTTTTTTGACTACAAAAGCATGATAACAGCATTAACGTCCAGAATGAATCGAATCATTTCCAAACCAATTAACCTTTGACAGAATGGATGAGTGGACAGGAATGAGAATGGTGCATAGGGGAGGGGAGAGAGTGGTGTGGGTGGGGTGTAGGAGAGCGGGTAGCAGAGAAACTAGAGTCTGACTGGCAGGGACCTTGGTGGCACGAAGGGGTTCAGAGAAACCACATACGGACAAACACAGACACACCAGAAAACCATGTTTGAGGATGGGGAAAATGGTGGCCTGACATACAACAGTCCTGCATACACATGTGCGTGTATTAAAGGGGCATTGGTGAAATTAAAGTAGATAAATGGTAAAAGGACTCTGCTTAAATAGTTTTTTTTTGCACAGATTTTTTTTTTTCCGAGTCTGAGAAATTTTTTTTTTGCCTCATTCAACCATTCACACACACACACACACACACTCACACACCGATGGCAGCAGCTACCAAGCAGGGTGCAAGCTAACCAGCGGAAGCAACAGTGTCTTGCACAAGGACATTTGGCATGAGGCAAGGGATGGTACCACCGCCCCTGCAATCCAGTGAAAGACCACCCTACCTGCTTTGCAACAGCATCAAGAGGTCACCTGGCTACACGATGCAGGGAACAGGATAGGACACCACCCCACTCAATCTCACCTCCTTCTCCCTCCTTGTGCCTGTCCTTTCCATCCTGACTGATAGAAGGGGGGTCTGCAGTTAACCCCACTTATTCTTTGTGCTGGCTCTCCCTCCTTTCCACCCGCTATCTATCTATTTCTATTTCTATTCCTCCCTCACTGGCTCACACAGCTGCAGCCGGTCCATTAAGTTAATTAAAGGCTCCATTTTGAGCTGGAGCCCGCTAGCAAATACGAGTGCCAATCAATAGATCTCTGGCTTATTTTGTGGGAGGGAGGGGTGACAGCACCGGTGCTTGCATTCAGAGCCATGATTTGTAGCCTTGGCAGACGAGCCATGTCCCTCTTCGTATTGTCCTCTGTCTCTGTCTAATTTGGTAGCCACCCTGCCCCTTCCGCAATCTCCTTCTCGCTCTTCGCCGTGATGTCATCTATCACTTCGCTCAACGTTCCTTACCGCCAGCTATCCACGGCTTTTCCCCATCTGCCTACAAGGAAGTCACAGTCCCCCCGTTTCCCCTACGAGACCGTGTGTGCATTTGTTTTAGTCACCATCCGCACAGGGGAGCCAGGTGTGCGGGATTTGGAGGTGTGGTGGGAGGCTGCGGTGGGCAGTAGTGGACCTGAGGCCAGAAAAAGATGTCCACAGGGATGATTTGAGTTCGGGGAACAGGAGAAAATGTAACAGTGGGACAGAACGGGAGGGGCCTCATGATAAGAGATGGCACAGTGTTCCAAAGAACAACACAAAATGAGAAGCTCATGGTCTGCGTGTCCAAGTGTCAATATGATGTGCACCATGCTGGTTTGCGAGGAGATGATCTGAGGAAGTGGTCGGTTGCCTGTCCAAGTGTTATGTGTGAAAGCTTCACAGAAAGAAAATGTAATTTATTCTACAGTAACTGAGCGCCATATAGGAGCTGGGTCACTTTTTTCCATGCTATAGATGTGAACAGTTTTATATTGATTAACTTTGTCAGTTATCTTTAGAAATAAATACTTCTCCTGTGAGCCTCCATCTTCACAAAAAATCTTTTTTTTGTTGCAATTGTCTCATACCACAGCAAGAGTGGAAGGCCCACAGGCTAAACAACCATCATCAGCTTCATGTGGCGTTCGTCTACTATGAATAATGGCTGAGGGCGGCAGGCGGTGTAGCGGTTCAAGATCCGCAGACAAGCTCTCTCTGCTGGATGCCTTCATTCCAAAAGCCCCATCCATTCCTGCAGGCACACACCAGAAGCATGGCAGTGTTGCAGCTCATCGGGCTCCTTCCCAGCAGTCATTCAACAATTCTCTCCCTCCAGGGATGCAGCCCATACAGGCCTTGACGGTTAGCCAGTGTTGTTTGTTGGAAGCCTTTCCTATCCACCTCCTTCTTCTACTCCTCCTCTTTCTCTTCTCATCTCTTTTTCAGTGAGAATGCCTGGTGCGTTTTCCACTTCTCTTATCTAAACGCCCTCCTTCTCTATTCTTTCTCCTCTCAGAATAAGCCCAGGGGGGCTTGTTCATATTCTCTCCTCTTATTGTGTTTCATCTTTTTCCTTATGACACAGAACTATCCCCCCAGAGTTTCCAGCTTTCAGCCAGGGAGCCGGAGAAAACGCATGGTTAACCCCATTTTATTCCATCTATTCAAAGGTTTCCCGACAAAGCTCTAGTGCTCACAGCAGATAAGAAATCATTCACTGAGTTGAAGGGAAAGAATGGTTTGCATTCAACAAAAGTAGAAGAGAGAAGGTCATTTTCTGCAAAAGTGTAGTATTTGAAAGGAGCAGAGCAGTTCTACGCAATATGTTGCACCATATTGTGAAACTTGCCAACAAACAATGGAAGAGCTCACTTACAGTCACATTTCTATGAGAAAGCTGTTGTGAAAGTGCTATGCTGCTGTACTTTTGGCTGGTTATAGTATCTGTTCATAGTTTCTGTAGAACTTCAGGACATTATATTATCACAATGTTACAGTAAACCCATGTCAACTTGAGTCTATGATATTTTAGATAAATATTCATTTAAATGTGAGTCAACAAAGTCATATTGTACAATAGACAATAACCATAAAGTCCTTCATATGGCTGGTCCATATGCACACTGTAAGACCTTTTTACTAATACATGAATCGCAGATTTGTCAAGAGCAGAACACAGCTGTGAATTGACTCCAAAGCAGAATGATGTACCCCTGACATGTAATATAGCTGTCAAAGGGAGGTGTTATCAACTATAAGGTATGACACATTAAAATGTAAATGGTTAGATAGGGGAAAAGCAGGGAGGTAAGAGAAATAAGGCTCCTCTCCATAGATGACCTCATATCTCTTTTACCACACGCTTTTGCTATTGCTCTATTTCATTCTCTGTCTCTCTATCTTTCATTCTCTCGCATCAAGCACACACACACACACACACACACACACACACACACACACAGTCTTTCTGCGTCTCTCAAGCACACGCTCCCTCATCCGCGGTCACCCTAGCCACCTCATTTCTCCAGCCCTCCCTCCTCTCCAACTCTCACTCTGTGCGTAATTCAATCATCCCAAGGAGATGGATATCCGTCCCCTAGGAGCGCTTACGCTCTCCATTTCCTAAAGCGCTTGATCAGATTAATTGATTGCCCCCCCCCATCTCTTTGCCCCTTCTGCCGCTGTGGTAGCAGTGGGTATGCAGAAATCAGGTTTGCATTGATATTTTTATAAAATGTATTTTTTTTCTCTTGCCCCCAGACAGAGCCCTTAAAAGGACATGAGGGAATATATAAGGTACATGAGCCATGAGGTGGTTGGGGGGCAGGGGGGAAGATGAAATGCTGGAAGCTTGCAGAAAAAAAACAGACAGGCAGGATTTATAAAGAGGACAAAACAACAACCTGGAGCGTACAGGAGACACAGAGCTGAACAGGAGATCAAGGGACAAGATAGAGCAGATAGACGATCAATGAAATGAAATAAACAAGGCTGTTTAGGGGGGTGAATGGTACATGTAAGGTGAGTGTGTGTGTGAGTGAATCTGTGTGCCATACAATGTTTGGCTGCAAGCCTGCAGAGCACAGCGCAGGGTAGAGATGGGAGAGTCAAACCAAAGGCCCACAGGGAACGCAGGAAGACCTCAACTCATCCATTATAACTGAGAGCCAAGCGGCTGCCATGTCTCCTGATTGCTGAGTCCCTGTGGAGCTGTCTGGATCTCTCTCTCTCTCTCTCTCTTTTCTCCCCATCCCCTCCATCTCTCTCTCTCTCTCTCTCTCTTTGGCACAAGGGATCGCAGTAGAGTACGGTGCTGTTCCAGGCCTTTGGCTTCTACGTTATGGCAGGGGCCAAATACACAAGCAGACTCATGCACACTCACAGTAGTACAAATACACATAGACATGGATAGGAACTCGCTCGTCTCTCTCTCTTATCTATTTGCCGCACATGTTCCCCATACGTGTAAAGCTTTTACCTGAGCGCGCCATTACAGCTTTTACCTCTAGAGAGCCAAATTACCTTTCAGATACAACTTTCCCTTTTCAACTTGCCCTTGACATTCACTTGCATTCCCCCTGTATATATACAGACTCAAACTTGCGCTATAAAACCACACATACAACACCAGCATACAGCACGCACACACACACACACACACACACACACACACAGATAGACCTCACATATTTTGTCTTCTTCCTCTACAGCAGGGGTGGCCAACCAGTCAGAGATAAAGAGCCACATTTTTTACTGTGTTACTGCAAAGAGCCACATCGTACACACAGGTACACACAGTGGCGATTCCAGGAAATTTTGACTGGGGGTGGCCAAGGTGGGCCACAGAGTTAGAGTGGGGTGGCCATCGCACCCCTGAATGAATAGCATGTGATATGCTGTACAACCAATTCAAAGATGATTTATAATCCCAAATGCCCAAATCATGTTAGTATCCATTGTAATGTTTGTCAGAAAACTAAACCCCTGAAGGGGGGTCTGGGGGCACCCCCCCCAGAAGATTTTTTTGTGTTTTTAACATGTAATCTAAGCATTCTGGTGCATTCTGGCGAAGATAATAAAGGAAAAAGTCAATATTTATTTCAGCTCAGATGAATAGTAAAATTAGCAAGACAACATAACTTGCTAGCAGCCAGATGCCTAACAACTGCACAGAGGGACGGATGACCACTAGCTTTTGACCAAATATCTTGCTAAAAAAACAAACCTTTATTTATGAAAGTCTGCCCTTGCTAAGAACATGTTACACTCGCTAACTACAAACTTTAATTTTTTTATTCAGATTTCAAAAATCTGCTGGGACACGTGCCTATACACATGCATGGATGGCACGCATGTCACAAGCACACTTATGCTGTTTTCAAGACCTTTGCTGACCAGAGACCAGTTCTAGTGGCCACAGTCCTACCATTAATTTAGTAATTGAAAATTGAAAACTGATCTCATATCAGTGGATTGGAGTGTTTGTGTGATGAACTTGGCAACTACCTATCAAAAAAAGTTAAGAAAGAAAAAAAATACATATCATCTCTGAACTAGGATACATATCAGGAAAAAAATGTAATTAAAAAAATAAAATGAAAATACAAAATAACATTTGAACTGGGGGGGGGGGGGGGGTGGGCACTGGGGGGGCGTTTTTATTTGCGCGGGGAGCTTGCACATGCATGCACAAGCATTATTTATTAAAAAAAAAAAAAAAAAAACAGGGGGCCCCACACTAGGACTTGAAACGGGCCCCCAGATCGTTAAGGCCGCCCCTGTGATAATGACAGGACTGGACTCCTACAGTACTAAAGACGACAGGGCAGTCATTTTCAACAATGAACATTGTGTGCACTGCCTCACACACAAACTCTCAGTTCAACCAAGTCCACAAACAAAAATATAACAATTTAAAATAGCGTTTTTCTCTTACTATGCATGTTGCTTTGTGGGACTTACTTTTAGCATGGAGAGAGCTGAAGTGGCGCCGAAGATTTGAAGCCTTGAAATGCGCAAATGACACCCATATAAGGCAGAATGGCCTGCCATAACGTTCAACAAAAAATATGAACTCTCCCACTCTGTTTCGGAGCGAACTTGACACAAATAGTTTTCTCACGGAAAACCTCCCTCCAAGCTGAGCGGGCAGTTTTATGTTGCGTCCGCACCAAACGTTTGCGAACGTTATGTTGCGTCCTCAATTAAACATTTGCGAACAGGCATACACATAGGGCCTACACATTAATAAAATAAAAAATTAAATAATAGACAACATGTAAAACGAACGTAAGAGCCGCATGAAACGTTTGCGAACATGCACACACATAGGCCCACACACAAAAAAAAAGTATAAAAAAAATAAATTAAAAAAAATTATAATCACATAATTTGATATGAACTGAAGAGCCGCACGAAGCTTGGCAAAGAGCCGCATGCGGCTCGCGAGCCGCGGGTTGGCCACCCCTGCTCTACAGTATCTTCTACAGTACAATCCACCAGCCAACTTGTTTTATTAAGAAAGGAAGAGACTGTTTTTACCCATGCTATAGGCAAGTATTCACCCAATAACATGAACTCCCTACACAAGTCATGTAAATAATTAGATAAAGATGTTTTCTGTTTACCCAATTGGTCAGGTTTATCATCATGCTATGTATATTATATTCACATATTGGCCAATGACTCCTTGTTGAATAAATTGGTTGATATTTGCTGATCCCACTGAAAGTAGACGCCATAGTCTGCAGTTATATGCACATTATAGGCAAGAATGCTCACACAAGCCAATTCTACGATGCCTGCCCAGCGTGAAATGGGGGAGAGCTTTTTTTTTTATTGAGTGCCTCTTATAGAAATCATTTAGTGAGCACAAGAGATTATATATTTTTATTTTTATTTTCAGGAGCTAGTGGGCTAAAGGACAAAAAAATTCTACAAATATTTGATACGCTTATGTACAGTAGCAGCTTATGCACAGTATGTTGTCACTTGGAAATGTAACTTAGCAACGGATAAAATCTACTGTATATATCCAGTGGTTAAAGCGTTCTCAGGTTGTGCTCAGTCCTGCTGCATGGGCGCAGGTGCAACATTGCACAGATCTGACATTCAATCAGGCTTGTGTTAGTCTATTTCATGGTCACATGGGTTGTTTGCTACTGCATAGAGTGGAACCTCTACAGACAGCGTCTATGCAGAGGGTGTAAGCTCAACTCCTGACCTGAATACACATGCTCATTAATGCAGACAGTCAAACTGATAGACAAGTACAGTACACACACACACAGACACACACACACTGTCTGCCAACAAACTAAATCAACACCATTTATTTTTTTCTTTATGAAAGAATCTCTCTCATTCTTACTTCCACCAGACTTTATATTTGCTTGGGGGCTGAGCTCTCAGACTGGGATTGATCCTGAGCTGCCGTCTTGAACTTGTGCCCTGAGGGCAGCTCAGTGCAAACACATAGCAGCCCTTCTCCACTTACTGGGATCGTAGTTACACTTTTACACTCACATATACACACACACACAACATCAACCATCTCTACTTGGAATGTTTTAAATAAACAGAAGGCTGTAAATGATTTAAGGGAAACACTGATAATATGGGAAAAGTGCATCACCTATGCTAAAACATACCCTGCTTCATAACAAACATTCAAAAGTCACTTGTCACAGTCAAAGTGCGATCCAATAGGGTGGATTTGAGCAATAAACGTCTTTTGCGGAGGATTTTAAAAATTACTGGCAGGCGTTGAAATAGTGGGGGGGGGGGGCAATCAATAGGCATAACAGCTGCATTAGATATAACAGCAAAACACTTCATACACCACATTCCATCTGGTTTTTCAGCAGCAGAGCACAAAGGAAGTCCATTAATGTTTTTTGCAAATGCAAAGATTCATTTGAACATTTTACATAAATATTCATAGGGCGAGCGCTTTTACAGTGTTTTCACCTGAAGACAGACAACTAACTAGCGAGAAAGCTCACTCACTCATCCACCCGCCCTTCCATTCTCTCTTTGAAGTAGGAAAAAAAAGAAGGAAAAAGGTATAATTTGTTTGATTCATTTATCATTGCTTACTATGAATAAATGTCATTAAGAGGGTTTGCTGCACAGCGGTTGTGAAGTTATTGGAATAGCTGGCAGCATAGTGGGAGGAAGAATAAAGCAACATGGTGATTAGAAGAATGCATCCATCCAACACACACTGTGTCAGTCAGGGCCGTAATGGCTCTACGGAGGCGCTCTCTCTCTCTCTCTCTCTCTCTCTCTCACACACACACACACACACACTACACACACTACAAAAACAAATGCATATGCAATTACTCCCTATGTTCTGCTGTGTGTTCCTATAGAGTTTGTGATTGATGGATTGTGTGATTGTGTGCTGTGAGACAGTTGGAGCCTTCAAGTGAGCTAATCTACACTGCCTCCTGCAGGAGAACAGCCCACATTGGACCTGTGACTATGTGAGAAACTGCCATCAACACCTTCAGCAGGGTTGATGATGATGTTTGCCTGGCACCTATCAATTCTTCAAAGTCAGCCATCATAACTGCTTGACAGCAAGAGATTCAAACAACAGATTGTGGACAAGGGATACTGAATATCTCAGAGCCTGAGTCGGATTGAAGTTTTTCCTGGCAAGCTTTTAATTAGGCCCAATAGCATTGGATTATGCTCCTAAAGGTTATTTAGTGTTAATGAGAGTAACTAACCCCATCCCCATTTCTGATATATAACATCCCTGATGGCAAATTTAGCACCCATACCTTTTTTCCCCCCTTTAACCCTTACCAGAGGCCAGTGTTCCTACCTTCCATGCAATGCGGTTTCCTTTGGTGTCATGCTCCAGTGCCATCGGGAACTCTCCGCGCTCGTAGAACTTGCGAAATGTGGTCGGTTTGGAAGGGCGCTCCCGAAAAGCCCCAGCAGCCGGGGGGCCAACCACCTAGTCAGACACAAAGGGGGTGGTGAGAAAGGTGGAAAAAAAGAGAAATAAAGAGAATGAGAAATACACAGCGAAAGTGTGAGTGTTGTTTTATGAAATTGGAATTGACTATGTTTTCTCCGTACAAGACTAGAATCACTCCCACAGCCTTTCCTTAAGAGTAATTCAGGGAGACACATGTGTATGTTCCTCTGCTCCTCCAAGGAAGGCAAAACACAGATAGTGTGTGTGTGAGTGTGTGTGTGTTGTTGGCCCTGTAGCCAGAGGCACTGCCAGAGGCTTTGTTAGGATCATCTTTTTCTCTGCCTCCATATTGGACATGTGCTATTACTGTGCCACTGAAAACCAATGGGACTCCTATCACTTCAGCCACAGTGTCTACTGCTATTGTTATGGGAACCATTGAGGGTGGCAGTCATACAACAGATGTAAGTAAGATGCAACACACTGAAGCAGAAAAGAGAGAGGATGAATATTTAATAATGTCTTATAGGACAAACAAATTATTTACAGCTTTACAAAAATGGTGTCATGTCATACAGCATTGAAATCTAATACAAATACGTAAATAAAATACATATTTTAGGAACATTCAAGAAACATTCAAAACTGCTCTACATGTAGGATTTGACAGTCCAACAAATTATTATTACTATTTTTTCTTTTTAATTGCTCAACGGATCCTATTAACTTTTATTTTCCTTTACTATAATTTATGTATTTGTATGTATGTTTATTTTACATGTTATTGTTCTTTTAGTATTGTAAGGTTGTATGTGCTGCTAAGTGTAACTCTTGACTGTAAAGAAAAAAGAAACATTTTATAGCTCCATCAAGGAAGTGATAATAACATCTCACCGAAGACCAAAGGGTTAGATTACTCGAGTGGGAGTTACTCGTTTGAATTTGGATTTATTTGATTGAATACATTGGAGATTTGCGACAGCATGTTGTGGTGGACGTATGACAGAATGTTGGAGCCTATCTTTTCCATGTCTGTGTCCCTTGTGTGCATTCCCTGCCATCTGTGTCGCTCTGCCACAAGACCGGCAGATGTGTTGTCATTAGTCCTCGGATTACCACCCACTGAGAAACACAATTTAGCCACGGAAGCCCACCGGCAGAGCAGAGCAGAGCAGACATTGGATGTGTTATCTTTGGCAAGATTGCCTAAGATTGGTGTGCAACGCTAGGGATTTCATAGGGTTTTAGTCTATTTCTACCAATGCTACACAACAGTAGTTTTTTTTTTATGTTACATCATTCACTCGAGTTGCCTGTTTGTTGCATATTTAAAAAATAAAAACAAATATCAAAAAGCCTAGAACCGCAAGGGTGTTAAACCCCCGCCAAGGAATGATGTAACACAGTACGAAGTTTAAGTCAAACGGATGACATTGTGTAGCTGGTAGGAGCATAGTTAGGCTCAAGAGAAAAGAAGAAGAGAGGAGAAACTACAACGAGGGACACAGTCCCTCCGCTCCGAGCGCTCACTGCATTCAAACAGCCCTAATGCACCGTGGGATTGCAGTGCCGTCATTTCAAATGAATCTGTTTGGAGCATTTGTTTGCCATGCAATGGAATACTGAATAATATTAGGCTGAATTAATAAGGCTTATGTTATACCTGCAGGAGAAAGACTACCTTAACAAAATGTCTGTGACGAACACTGCATGTAAAACACATAAAAGGCACTTTTCAGTATCACCTATTACTGTACAAGCCTGAAAGGAATTCATCACAACAAACCATAAACATACTGTATGCCTAGCATTGTCTTTTAAGTCACGTTTCTTAGAACCCCGTAAAAAGTGCACTTCTAAAAAAGAGAAATTGCTCCCACTTACATTTTAATCAGTTAATCAATAATTGTTGAATTGTTTTAACTAAGCTTTATCATTAATAGTTAAGTGCAATCTTGACTCCGTGAAATACTAATTCTGTATTGTCAAATCAAGCACAAAGAATAAATGAATACAAGAATGCAATGTCTTTTGTTGTTTCATTTAAGACTATGTGCAATCTTCATCACTATTTAGATATTTGTATCTCACTGTTCGTCTCTGTGCATTCCTCTCACTGGTAGGAGTTGTTTTTGAAGCCCATAGCTGTGGAAATAGGAAGCTGTAAAGCTTGCTACATCAGTGCTGCTCCAGCCTGCAGGAGTGACAAAGCCCTCATATCCAGGTAGCTACGATGGTGGTTGAGCCACACTGCACAGGGAGGCTAAAAATAGCTCAGACTGGGCAGCGAGGAGGAGAGAATGAACCCAGACTGCGTTGACTGGCTGAGCAGCTTTTATGGTCAGGAATGATGACGCCGCAGTCACTTCCACGGCCTGTATTCATGGCTGAGGTGTTCGCAAGCTTCACAGCTATTTCCCACATTTCTCTCCAATTAGCACAGCTGGCAGGCAACACACAACAACAACAACAGCCAGGAAGTTACACGCATGCACAATGACATATTCTGATGGCTCTGCAGTGCACACACTACAAAAAGTCAAATTGAGAAGCCATTTCCTATGCTACTGTTGTAGGCTGATGCTCCAACAGCTTATGGAGAACTAATAGGAATAGCTGTTGTTGGGGAGATTGTCACCTACCATTCCAATGATCTGCCTGCTTCTGCTCTGCCATTCATGACATTTGGGTCTGAAGCTGTAACCACTAAGCTTATTTGTCTTTCGAGTCTTAGTTTCTATCTTGTTTTTTTAGCCGTCTGAGAAGCGACATTAAGTTTGGGACAGGACGTGGCAAGCATTTCAGTTGGGAAGCACACCGCGTTCCTGTCGTGAGCAATAATGTTCCTAAGTTCTGGCTTGTATGGCTGAGCACGCAATTTCAACAACTGCTGATTCTTTTGTACTATTAGCCAGCACGTCACATTGTTTTTAGCTCTGCACATCTCTCAAACACATTCAAATTATTGTGTGTTTATTCTGCCTTCCCCTCTTACCTACTCTGCCTGTAATTTTTTTGGAGTCAGGAGCCACAAAGGTGGGTCCATTGTTACATTGGTAAGAAGAATAACCCAATGTGGTGCAGAATACCACTGTGTAATCAAAAAGACATCCTCGTTCTGAAACACTTGCATTAACACAAACACAGACGGTGAAAAAGCCAGAAAAAAGCAGCCTATAACATGGACCTATAATACAAGCATAAAACATTACCCCCTCTCTCTCTCTCTCAGTGGAGGCCATGAAGCGGGCCCGTGAGGCGACAGACTACAGAACAGAGATAGAGGTGGGGTGTAAGGCAATAAAGGGGGGGAAGTGTCTGTTTTGTGTGCCCCTGGTGCACAGATCAGGGAGTCATAACAAGGCAGGACTGGTCAGATGAGCTCCAGGCTGTCATTTCTCTTCTTCGCCTTCCCTCTCTGCCTCTAGATCGGTTTCCTCCCTAATGCCGTTGTCCACTCCAACTTTGTCCACACGTAAACCTGGCTGCTGCTGCTGCTGCTGCTGCAAGAACCCAGAGAGGCAATAACACACAAGCATGCCATGCACTCATGCACGAACACACAATGAGCTCACCGTGGGAGAGCCCCCAGCTGAGGTGATCGAACACAGGCAGGGCTTCATGCTTCTGTCATTTATAAATGTGTCACCCAGAGAAACAGAGATGCTCCCTCTAACCTTATTAGTATGGCACTTCCGTGACCCTCTTGCCTGATTTTGACACACAGAGTGGGTGCGGTAGTCAAACTGCACAAGGAACAAAATGGGGAAAAAAATAAATGGAGAGGTTGAAGGCTGAGGTGGAAGGAGGGGGAGAAAGGCCAGAGAGAGAGAGAGAGAGAGAGACATGTAAGAACAGAGAGAATGATGGCGCTTCCAGACCTGCCTTGTTTGGTTCGATTGAAACAGATTTGGGTTTGTTTCCAACGGCCGGTGAGAACACAGCAAACAAGCAGACAGAGACATTGTTGAAGAGTTGGTCTCGATTCGCTTCCAAAAGGAAATCTGGTGTGGTTCGTGTGGGGTGAGAATGTGAGCTGAGCTGAGTTCGACCCAACTGCAGAAGCACTGCGTAATGAGCTCTCGTAGCATACTTGGCTACAATATGCGTTATGGGAAAACAATCTACTTCCTGTAGTTTATTTCTGTAGTTTTCCTGCATGGAAATTCTGACCAAATGTAAAGCAGTTCAGGAACTATGTTGTTGCTCTCGCCCCAGACACATCATCTGACCAATGAATAACAGGAACGTTCTAACAATGCTTATGTCGCTGAAGTCTGGTTCACTTCACTGATTCGGACCAGAGGAAATGATGTTGAAAAACTAACGAACGATTCATTCTCCCATCTGGTGCAAACCAAGGCAGCGAAACCAAGGAAGCCAACTAGAAGCCAACTATCAGATGTGAAAGCGGCCTGAGAGTGACGTCATGGAGAGACGGGAGAAAGGAGGAGGGTGATGGGGGGAATAATAGATATGACAGGAAGAGGGAGAAGGGGAGACAAGAGGTGTGGCTCATCAATTCAGAGGGTGAGTTCAGCGTGGCGGGGCTGCTGCAGCATGTAGGTGATCCATCACTGTGCCCAGGCCTCCTGCTCCAGTGCTCGCTCTCTCTCATCTCTCCATCTCTCTGCTTCCACACCGCCACCACAAAACACCGCTGAATACCTCTGATAGATGTCTGCTTGTCAATTCATTGTCAACCACTAAGTGCACTTCTTCAAATGAAGCCCTCTTTAATCTCCCTTTTTTTAGCATATCCCATCAACTTTCTGTGTTAGGTGCAAAAGAAAATGCATTTTGATGCATTGTTTTTAGGGAGGGGAACAAGGGTGCCACCACACATAGGTGCATTGCATCACCTGTTCACCGATGCGGCAAAGGGCCGCTTCACTCTCGCTGCATTTCACTGTTGTTCTTGGTCGAGAAGTTTTTGAAATTCAGCTGCGTACAGAAGAAGGCCGCCTTTCCTGAGGGAGGGAGCAGAGCAGGTGAGTCACAGTGGATGGACTAGACCAGGCGAGGCTTTTCTGATAAGGTCAGTCCGCGCATTGCTGCCACAGGCAACACAATTAACTCCCTTTATTTACAGGGCATTTACCGTCTGCCCAGCCTGCTGCCTGCCTGCTAGCCACCAGGGATAAAAGGCTGGGCTACAGAAGTGTTTTTTATTCTCAAAACTGCATTTGAATTAATGAATGTACAGTACTAAATAATGGATTGGTCGAAATTAGGAGCTGCGGCCAGCAACGGCCATTTAAAAGCCATGTAGTAAAAACCGACACAATTCTTCTTTTTCGTTAGCTCCATCAAACCAACTGCACACAACAAATATACAGTTCCGATAACAGCATCCAACCATTTCTTAAAACCGTTTTGTCTGAAACGCCTAATCATTTAACAGGATATTTCTGCTTACTAATTCCTCTAGCCGGGCAAAACGGAGACTGGTGGGAGGCTGATTCCTTTCAGAAGAATAAATCTGCAATATTTGTGCATCACCCCATAAATTTCTCATGACCAAACAGCAAGAAGTGCAATCAGTGAGCGAGTTTCATTATGTGCAAGAATTAGCCCTGCTGCGAGAGAAGAGGTTGGATGAGAACAAATGAGTAAAGAGCTCTCACTGGACGGGGAAGGCACAGACTGATGAAAGCTGACAGAGTCTTTTGTTTGGAGCTCACAGGACCATAGACCATGTGCTTTACAATTGTAACCGTGTCGGAGGCTTTTGCAACAACTGCACAAGGGCAGGGGCGTTTGTAATGAAAAATGACGACACCGCTAGGCAAAGACAAAACCGCACAACTCCCGTCACTACAAAGACACAGGGATGAAACAGGTGACAGCCACCTACTATCGAACTGTGCACGAGAGGGATCACTTAAAAGAGGAACTTCTAAAAGAGGCTTCAAGCATTGAAGAGCCCCCCACTGCTTTCTGTCTTCTCCAGTTTAACCCCATCATTTAAAAAGAACAGCATCGACACAGGGAGATGTTAACGGGATGTGAAAGAAAGACTTTGAGGTAGGAGTGTGAAGGGAGGTGTGTGAGTGAAAGACGAGAGAGCGAGCAAGACAGAACGAGGGAGAGGGAGGGAGTGAGAATGCCCGGAGTATTTTCCATCTTTCTCTGTGTGGCCCACTTATCAGCCAGGCAGCAGGGTCGCCTTTTGCTTACAGAGCCCTATTGGCTGATTCCTATCACCAAACCACAGTTGAGACGATGGCCCGGAGTGAATCGGCCTGCATGGCAAAGACAGAATATAGAAGCTCATACTGCTTGTTAGGTGAATGAGGGACCACATGCACTGAGCCTGTGAGGCAAAACTTAAACACTGTTTGACTTTCAGTACACCACAGTTTGTTGTAAGCCCATATCATTTGTTATAGTGTTGTTATAATTAGTGAATTAACTTAAAATCCTTTAACTAATTAATCATTTCATCACTATTTAGCAATTTAATGGATTACCTTGTTAGCAAGAATTACCACTGTTTTTTTTCAGTTGAAACTGAATGAAGTAATATGGCTGCAAGAAAGATATGTGTCCAGCAACGTGTCTGACATCTGTTCAAGTTGTGCTGATGTGTGTTCATTTTTGTATCTGTCTGTGTGTCAGCAAAGAGATTTGAGCACACTTTTTCTATTCCTGGCCGTTAAGAGAGGGGGGCATGCACCGATCCAATGCTTTGCCTTTACAGCTCCAATCAGTGACAACACCAGAAGGTGTATTAAAACATTGCGCTGGGCAATAAAATGAATGAGACCCAGAAGGAAAACCACATCCCTGACCTGCTGCAGTAGCCACTTCTTCTGCTGAGAAGGAAGAATTTAACTGCCCTCCCAATTTTATTCATCAAACAAGTCACTACTTGTCAATAAACATCCTCATAACAGCATTTAATTTACTGTGGAGGGAATAAGTCGTTAACAGCACTCTTTGTTTTAAAGTGGTTAAGAAGTGTCTACCACTGCTCAGAAAAGCTGCATGACTCATCCAAAAATTGGAACCGACAATATTATTTGCAGGTAATAATATGGGGAAAGTAACCAACTATCTAAGCAGATTTGGAGGCAGTCACCAATAGACAGCTAAGTGCTCAGATGGCCAAGCAGGTTGGAAGCATGCAAAGAGATGAGTTGATGATAGAGAGAGAGAGAGAGAGAGCGAGAGAGAAAGAGAGAGAGAGATCAGTGAATGAAGCTGTGACCATTCACTTTAGTGAGGAAGCATCAATCGGAGCTGTGGAAGATTTGATTCGGCAGCAATAGGCCCACAGGGAGGAGGACGCACCCAGAGCAGCAGGAGGCCATCGATTTCACCACAGAGCCACAGACAGAGAGACGCAGAGATGAGAGAGGTTGGTCTGCAGCCTCACCACACACACTCCCACCACACACACACACACACACACACACACACACACACACACACACACACACACACACACACATTCACAAGTGTCCCAGGTATCCCGGCACTGACAGATCCCTGAGGAGTGGTGGGAGGCAGGGGAAGATAAGCACACTGCACATGGAGAGAGAAGAGATACAGGTCCTACCTCTGATATGGGAATATTGTTTCACATTATCTAGGTGATTAGTATGTATTGCAGAATGAACCCCAGGCCCTCAGTCTTATCACACGCACAGTGTGACTTTCTATTTCTGGAAATCAGTCTTGCTGCCTGTAAGGTAAGGTCTGTTAAAAAAATTATGCTGGAGGTTTGCTTACAGAGACACCATGTGGAGACCAAAGCCCAGCATCATGGTCTGAAAATGTGACCTTTACATAAATTAAACGGGGGGGAAAGCCAACTGAAGGCTAGTATACCCAAAACACACACTCTACCTAACTCAGCTGCACGGATCCAGTCACACAAACACAGATTTTTATCCACTCCCTTTTTATTTATTTTACTTTTTTGCATGCAACATGACATGCTTGTTAAATACAATGGTGTTTACTCCACATACATGAGGGAGGGGGATCCCAGCAGAAGTTGCTACAGGAAACAGTGAGTGATAAGGAACAAAGTTGTTATTGAGGAGGATAATGCTCTGACTGATACTGCACCCATCGGATTAACCCTCGAGAAAAAATTAATAAAAATGTGGCTCCCTAGATGCCTCGAAAACAGGAAACTTCTAAAACGCCTCAAGTCTCCCACAGATTTTGCTACAGCAGCTCTCTCAGACAGGAAGGTTACACTTTTGGCTGAGCTACAGGGAGCCACTCAAAGACATGTGCACAGTGAGTCACACCAACAAACAACTGAAGAAGGAGCTAGAGCAAAGACATTCCCAGAACACTTTGCGGCCAGCCACCCCTGGCTTTTATTCAGAGAGCAGGATTTGTACAAAGTAGGGCTGCAACAACAAATCGATAAAATCGATTAAAATCGATTACTAAAAGCGTTGGCAACGAATTTGGTCATCGATTCGTTGAGTCGCGCGATTAATAAGTCACTTGCAGGCGCGGCACTGTTTACATCCAGCCGCCGACAGGTTCATGCACGCCCCCACAGCGAGCCTTCCGCACGTGAAGGCTCGCTTCACGTGCGGGAAAGCTATAGTGTGAGCGGCCACAGCTTGTATTTTGGTCATATCTAACACTGGACTGCAGGCCTATATAAAAGTGTTGTACCTTTGCTTTCTTTGGGTTAAAAAAAACTCCTTCAACTCAGTATCCGTCTAGTCCAAAAAAACTCTGTCAGCTGCTGCTGCTGCAGACGGTGTGCAGACGTGCTTGGAGAGTTGGCATCGGCGCATCAACAGTCATTCAAAGCAGCGGCAGTAATCACACAACCGAACGGTGTAGAAAGTCCCGTCAGTTAAAAATAGTGATCCAGATTTTAAATCCATGTTAAAATCGGAAGGATATAGAGCTAGTTAGCTTAAAAAAAGTAGCAAACATGTCAATTGTGATGTGTTCAGGCCGGCTCAGTAATATGTGTTCAAATGCAACACAAAAAAAAAGAAATTTGAGATTTTGGCGAAACTTGTTTTCCCAGCAATATAAAATAGATAGTAAAGATGGAATTATGACCTGTTTAATGTCCTATCTTGAGCTATGATCATATCAGCAATTAAAGCAATAATACAAGTTCTATTTCAACAAAATAATAGAAAATTATCAATAATATCAAATGTGATATCAATAAAGACTTGGATCGTTAAGGAGTCTTGAAAATGGTATCAATATCAATACAAATTAACGATCTCCTGTCATCTGAGAGAAATTAAGATGATTTAATTTTTTTAACCGTTTTTATTTACCGGTTCAAAATATTATCGGTTGACTGGTTTACCATGGACATCCCTTATACTGTATAAATGTATATCATACATTGTATGTTTTTTTTGTGTTATCCCAGTTAAGTTTATTAGGCGGCAGTGGCGAAGTGGGTAGGAAGATTGCCTCTGGAGTGCAGGGTCGGAGGTTTGATTCCCTGCCTACCCGCCACATGTCGAAGTGTCCCTGGGCAAGACACTGAACCCCAAATTGCTCCCGATGGTTCAGAGAGCGCCTTGCATGGCAGCTACTGCCATCGGTGTATGAGTGTGTGTATGAATGGGTGAATGTGGTAAGATATGTAAAGCGCTTTGGGGCTGAGAAAATCGGCTAGAAAAGCGCTATATAAGTCAAGTCGACCGTGGCTCAGGTGGTTAAGCTGGTTGGCCAATGATCCTAGGGTTGGCGGTTCGATCCCAGCCCGGCCACTTGTGTCATGGTCGTTGTGTCCCTTCACCCTCCTTGCCTCGTGTGAATGTGTATGACTGCTGTATGTTTGAGGTGGTGGTCGGAGGGGCCGATGGCACTGAATGGCAGCCTCGCTTCTGTCAGTCTGCCCCAGGGCAGCTGTGGCTACTATGGTAGTTTACCACCACCGGTATGACTGTGTGTGAATGAATGGAACCTGGAACCCTGTAAGCGCTTTGAGTCACATAGAAATAAAGCGCTATATAAATCCAATCCATTATTATTATTATTATTATTAAGTCCATTTACCATTTATTATTAATTTTTTATCATTTAATATTACTTTTAATAGTTCCGGGACGTTGGAGCAATAACCTGGTGTTTTGACACTTCAGTCTGCACTGTGAATTTGAAGTAATGTTCAGTTTTTGAATAAAGATGCGGCATTTACAAATGTTTATTTTTTTTTATCCGATTCATCGATGAATCTAAAAAATAATCGACCGATTAATCGATTATTGAAATAATCGTTAGTTGCAGCCCTAGTACAAAGACTCTGTTTCCACCTGGGATTAACATCTGATTTTTTTAATCTGGTTACAAGTGGACAGCTCTCAGTCCATGTGTTCACACTTGTATTTTCAAATGTGACTTCTTTGTCTACTTGTGATCCGATTCCATGTACCCGCGCTGTATTTAAATCAACACGTAGGCTACATAATTTCCTTTTGCATTGGTGTTTTTAACCGGTGGGGTTCAAACAAGTAAACGTAGGGCTGTACAGTGCCACAGTTTTAATCGCATTTGCTATTAAAATGCATTACATGCGAAGATAATTACCAGTCTAGGTTGACGAGATATAGGCCACTGTCTCATTTAGACAAGGAGGAGTAGGGCCCGACCGATAGTGATTTTGGAGTGCCGATGCCGATTATTTTCAGAGAAAAATTACGATTACGATTACATTTGCTAAATAGCTGTTTATATTCCCCACAGCAGTCTGAAAATGCCTCGTTTTTACCAAGACAAAGCATTGGAAGGTAATAGAATCGAAGTCTAACTTTGAAGCTCATTTTTTCACTGATTAGTGATATGTTTAGCCGTTAGCTTCTGAGCTAGCTTCGCAATAGCCTCCATCTTTTGATGCATTTTTATTGTGAACATGCCGTTTCCATTAGCTTGTGGCTGTCAGTGCATCTGTATGAACATAGTCTTTCATGTAGACAAGGATCGGTCATGTCAAACTGTTCAAAGTGCGGGTGAGCTCCTGCGTTACTAGCACTAGACATGGTTCTTCTCAGGCTAAACCTAACCGTGGTAACATGCAGTGCCGGCACGGCAAGCTATGGACCTATGGGCAGACGCCAATGGCTTCGCTTCCAGACAGGGGCGGGGGGAGCTCATAGATTGTATATTTACGAGGGGAGCTGCAGCTCGGTTACAAAAATAGGCCATCGTGAGATTAGCTGAAAATCAGGGTATAGAGGCATACTACAATAAATTATCTGAACGGTTTTTTCAGCAAACAACTAAAGAAAAATGTATTAGGGACCTCTAAGACCATATAATATTGACAGAAAAGTGTACATAATATGAGAGCTTTAAAGACAAATGGAAACGGGGTCAAAGACAGATCTACAGATCTACTTCATTGTTATCATTACCTGCTTGAACATGCCATCCATTTATCCAACACACACACACACACACACACACACACACACACACACACACACGCACACAGACTCACACACTTATTCCTAGGCCTTGGTATTGGCAAGGATTTAACGCTATAATACGCATCACGATACATGGGTAAAAATATGATACACACCACACTACATTATCACAATATATTGTGATACAATGCCTATTATGATATTTTGCGATATTCCACATGGTTCACTGAAAATGTAAAAACATTGTCAAACACCAATGACACAGCTAATGCAAGAGATCTCAAAAACAGATCATATCAAAGCATGCATTACTGTTTGTTTAGGTAAGTGTTGACCTCCCAAGTTTTGTCCGAGCAGCAAAATCCCTTTCATCTTCAATCATAAAACATACACTCTCTATTCAAGAAGTGCTACGTCATCCTCTCCCTCCTGAATCATATTCACTCTACAATATCTTTCACGTCTACTCACTCTAATTCCCTCTCATAAAAAAGGCTGCCTTCTTCGTCTCTCTCCTTGGCTTGGATTTTTATGTCTTTTTGTGGCTCGCCTCAGAGGACCGTTGTCAAGGTAATGTGAGGGTGACCCCTTAGACTCCTCATTTAATCACTCGGTAGGAGCATCAAATAAATGTACAAAGTGATCATTTTAAAGAAAAAAAGACAAGACAGCACAGCCGACCTTCAGAAAAAAGTGGTCTTTCTCTGTCTCATCTAAAAAGGTCTTAGTCACAATCCCGTTCATTGGCACTGGCATCAGCATCCATGTCACAACTTTATTCAGACAGACAGACAGACAAAGTCAGTTAGATTTACCAACGCTAAAGAGATGGGTGCAGGAGTGACAGCTGGAAAGTTGAGCATCTGTCACTATGCGTAACCATTTGGCTGAAATCAATGGGAGATGAGGAGGGCTTTCAAAAGGACAGGCAAAGCTAACTCTGAGGCCAGACATGCTCTCGTGTGAGCCGCAGATAAGGGCCAAGAGGTTATATTGCTTTTTCCTCCATCTCTTCCTTTATTCTCCTCTGTCTTAAGGGAGTGGCAGGGACAGGCAAGATTAATAAAGATGGGGAATAAAAAGAGAGAGAGAGAGAATATGAATGAGTCATGATGAACCGGTTGCCTGTCTCCCTTTGACACAGCACGGCGTGTTGGTCAAACACTCGGTAGAGTTCGGCGAGGTTTAATAGGCAGAGGTGGCTGGAGGAGAAAGGATCCAGGCTGTGATGTGGATCATTTTTGACAGTATCATGCTTCTGCCTTCTGGCCCTTCCCGTTACCTGAACTCTCCAGCGTGCTGCAGCAAAGCAGTTGCCTCCAGCGGACAATAGACTATGAGCACTCTGACTAAGCTGGATGCTAGGCATGAGCTAAGTAGCAAATTCTGGAATTCTGAAGGGAACGTGTCGTGCACACACTATTTCAAATCTCGGAGGCTTTTGCAGGTTTACTTTCTTGGCACTGGTTGAAGAACACCACAGCCCCGGAGCACCGTTTATGAAGTTGGCTGCTGAGCGTTTTTCAAACCCAATTCAGAGTGCAAGACGAGACTGCTGTACTTCTCCTCTGACCTCCCATCTTCATTTTCCTCTTCTCTTTAGAGAGAAAATTCCCCTAATAAGTATTCTGACAGAAACATTGTTTGTATTGCAACCTGCTTGTTTTCATTTATTCCAAGGTACATTAGCTAAATATGTGTTTAGCAGCTATTAGGGATGGGCATTTTAAGAAATTTCATTGATCGATCATCGGGAAAATTAACGAGCAATTATCGAGCAATCGTTATCTTTTTTTACATATTAAAAAATGCCAACAGAACATCCAAAATACAGCGTTTTTACCAGAGACTGTATAAAAGAGGTTTTTACTCAATTACATCTTTATTCCAAGAACTTCTAGGCAAACAACAATCTATTAAGACAAGGCAACTTTTTAAAATAAAATAATAATAAAATGCGGCGCTGGTTAAAGCCCGAGGCTATGAGCCAACAAGGAGCCAATGCTACGATACCTTTTAAAGTTTAAACACATATGCGCCTCCTAAGATGCTGCCAAAGACTGCATAAGGGCACGGCACGTTTCTCTGAGTGGTAAAAGACCTAACGTTACTTCATCTAATAAACACAATGTGCAAATGAGTTCCCTGATGAAGAAGAAGTAGGAAAGCATAGACGCAAAAGTTAGCCGCTAATGCTAGCGGCGCTAATGTCACACGTTAAACAGGGTCAGATGTAGGCTTCAATGTACAAGTGGTACATAATTCGGTTTGTGTAGGTGTTGTACTTATACAAGGTTTCACAATGCTTAATGAACTTAGTTATTTTCGGTTCTAAAGCTGTCCGGTCCGATGCCAAATTTTGCCTTAACTTCTTCCTGTTAGTTTTGACAACTACGGCAGCTCGCAGGCTGCTGCCTGAGCCTGTTCTGTTGTCTCCTACTACTAGTTAAGTATCTCCCCCTGCTGGTAGGATGTTTAATTGCTGCCCATACAGTCTATGGTGCTGCCACATAGTGAAACTCATTGCTGTGCTGCCGGACTCACACTGCGCAACACAACGGCTATATGATCGATAACAATTTCACGTGCTCGACAATATTCTTAACGAGCAATGATCGACTAATCGATCAATTATGCCCATCCCTAGCAGCTATAATGTAATAATGTCCGATAACATAGTAACTGCCAATAGCAAAATCATTTTTGAAGGCAATAATGTACCAATATTGTAATAGAAATCTGGAACCAATAACATAATAACTGTATGCCCATAAGGTAGGGTAGCAGTAGTGTGTTGAGGTCTTAAGCCCCTATCTCACTGGGCTGCGACTGTTTGCGACAAGTAGGAGACTGCATTCGCGAGGGAGTCTCTAAACTGTCTCCAAGCGTTCGCGGGGGTCTCAATTTCCTCTCATGAGTCGCAGAGCCTCGCAGTCCTGTCGCTTGAATTTTGAACATGTTCAAAAAAAGTGTGCGACAAATCTAGTCTCAAAATAGTCTCAGAGTCGTCGCATGTGTCTCAAACGCGTCGCAAACCCTTCTCATTTTAGATTCCGCGAGTCAGAAAGTGCGAGAAATGTGAGACAACTTTGCGAGGAAATTAAACTAAACTAAATTGCGACTGATTTGAGACAAAAATGAGACTGACATTCCGTTTGTGCGACGCTCGCCAGACATTCGCGAGACATAAATGCGAGCTCCCAGCAAGTTTTGGCCAGGACATATGGGCAGAGATTTGTGTCAGTAGAACTTGAATTTGAATTGATCGACTTGAATATGAATTGATCAACCTGCATTTGAATTATTGATACTTGAATTCGAATTTATACACTTGAATATGAATTATCCATTTGAATTTCAATTAATTATACTTGAATCTGAATTTTCTCTACTTGAATCTGAATCAGTTAATACAAGTTCAAAATTCAAGTTTTCAAATTCAAGTAGAAAACATTCAAATTCAAGTAGAAAAAAATCAGATTCGAGTAGGGATGTGCACATCCGGGTTCTTTGAGGAAGAGCAATCGAGTGCAGATCTCTAATCCTAGGCTACAGCGTCCGGGCGGTGACCGTTATTTAACGTTCAGGAAATATAAAGTCATAAATTAGTTTGTTTAATCATCGTCTGTGTTTTTGACCTCTTGTTTTATAATCGAAGTATCTTTTAGAACACTAATCACGTTTCAGTAATTAAAGTTAAGTTATTAATTAAGTTAGCCTATAATATCGCCAATAGGCTATATCAATGAAAACAGACGGTCAAACAGCGGCGTCCAAATGAGCTAAAATCCTAAATACAATAAACAGTAACATGGCAAACGTATTTTTAGGTAAGCTAATTGATTATTTATTCATTTCTTCACACGTTTACATGTTTAGAGGCGAAGGATTCCTCCGACGCTCTCTGTCCGGCTTATCAGACAGCACTCAGCTGTTTTTTTTGGAGCATTATGCTTAATTTCCTGCATTCTGGTGAATTTTTATTCACCAAACACCTTTCTTCAGTGCAAATGAACAGTAGACCTAGTGCGAATTAGGGGTGTGAACGTTTACAAAAATGCCTAACCGTGTACACGACAAAAAGTTTTTGAAAACTTGAATTTTGAACTTGTATTAACTGATTCAGATTCAAGTAGAGAAAATTCAGATTCAAGTATAATTCATTCAAATTCAAATGGATAATTCATATTCAAGTGTATAAATTCGAATTCAAGTATCAATAATTCAAATGCAGGTTGATCAATTCATATTCAAGTCGATCAATTCAAATTCAAGTTCTACTGACACAAATCTCTGCCCATAAGGACATCCGCAAACGTGTCGTGAGGAACCAACTCAGTGAGACTGCAAGTGAAAATTGTCGCTAATTCGCATATTTTCTCGCAGTTTTGTGTCTCCAACTTGTCGCACACTGTCGCAGCCCAGTGAGATAGGGGCTTTAAAGCAGGTATTTAAAAGAGGCAAAAGGAAATGTAATACTTTATAGCCAATTAATCAAACTTAAATAAAGTGATAAGAATATTATTACATTATTGGCTCCAGTTATTATATTTTTAGAGGATTTTTAAAAAACCGACCTATAATGTCACAACCAGCCTAATGTAGGCTAAGGATATTATAACTTATTATACAGCAGTTGGTTCTGAGCGAGTGATTTGATTGGACGAGAGACCTTCTGAGCGTTCTGAAGGAGTGCTGATATTAGCCAACAACATCACTCGGGACTGTTCACCAAACTGTAGACCAACTGTCAAAATCACTCCGCGGCTCACTGATGAGCCAGAGCTTCACTTGTGTGTTATCTGTGTGTGTGTGACTCAGGTTGACTGTGGCGAGTCTCTCCCCTGTGAGAGGGCATCGCTGCCACACACAGACACACAGACAGAGACAGTGTGCGGTAGTCGCTCACACTCACGTTACTGAAGACAGCAATAGTGTGTGGAGATAAACTCAGGCTGCTGAATAATACGAGCGCAGCATATTAGCCTAGCCTAGCTTGCCCACCTCATTGTATAACGTTACTTCCCCCGGGCCGAAATACACTCATAAACTCTGGGAAATGAAGCGTGGGGGTTTGGATTGGGCAGCGGACCTTATTACCAACTAGATTAAGATCCGCCGTTCCGTTTCTTTGGTGATTTTTACGGGACATCGGGCCGCCGTGGTTAATGTTACCAGAGTAAACAAAGCAAGACGAGCTCACTCGCGTAAAGTTGTTGCTTAGCAACGCGCTCCGCTCTGATTGCTGTTGTCAAACTATTTGTGTTGGCAGAAGCAAATACATTCTTAAATGATTAAAGATAACATTTTAAAGTTAACTTGTGAATTTCAGTTGTAAAACTGCTGTATAAAAGCAATAGCACACTCGAGGTCGCATGTTGTCGCTCTATATCAGCACTGCTGTGTTTCTCTTCGGCACTCGGCCTGCGGCCTCGTGCCTACGACCGAATCACAGCAGTGCTGATATAGAGCGACAACATGCTCCCTCTCGTGTGCTATTGCTTAAATACATCATGGGCAAAAATGTATTACGTTGTTGGTTCAGTAATGTTATGAATTTATTGGCAAGTTACTACATTATCTGTTTTTGTTACATTAAAAACGGATAAATTATTACATAATTGTCTGCTACAATGTACAGTTGCATGGTGGATTTTGTCATTGTCCTTGAGGGATTACAGACACACAACCCATTTTGGTCTCTGCATTGGTCAGCAAAGATTTTAAAGGTCAGGCCAGCGTTATTGCACTGATGGTGATTTTAAAAGGTTTTCAAAGCAGGGGGAAGCGAAACAAAGGCCACCATTTGCCATTATTGGAATGGAATAACATTGTTTGTCAGATACATTGATTTTTCTGCTGGTGGTTACTATTATGTTGATGTAGGCAGTACGTGAGCTGCCACGTATGGCCCCGTAGTAGAGTGTATAACACACATGCCTAAGACCGGCAGATTAGTGCACTGAGAACACTGTCCTCTAGCAAGGGCAAGTATGTGTGATGATGGGTGATAATGATGGAGGATGAGTGAAGAAATGGCTAATGTCCTGTCAGGCTTATACTCTTAAGCATGGCCTCATGCCAAACATCAAAGTATGTCCTTATATTTATTGGTGCTTTCATTTCGACTGATACTGAAAACAACCGCCTAATTTGGCCAATACCCCCTGCATTCTTGCTTTTTAAATCAGGAAGGACACTGCACGGGTGGGTCTAGATGTCCTCTGCAATGGTTATCACATGACATAGGGCTAATTAACTCTAAAGCGGAAAATAGAGGCCCTGCAAGGAGCAATAAACATTCTCCATTAAAAGCCATCTAATTAGGATGCGAGCTACAAGGGCTTGAAGGAGAACATAACAAACAGAGAGGCCAGTGTAATTGTCAACCAGGCTCTGAGGAAAGCAAACATAATAGACGTAATCAGCCAAGTACTTCCTATAAGGTCATGATAGAATGCTGTGGAAGAAGTACTTCTCCAATATGACTGAAGTTTCTAGATGGTGTTTTTCCTGAGCCCAGGGAGAAGGTCACAGACATTTCAGCAGTCGAGCACCTCACATAGCAATGCCATCAATTATGACCTAAGCTACCCGTCGATACCTGGTGAGACCAGCCTGGAGCAACCAAAACTACTTCCTGTAGGTTCTGCCAAATTCATGCGTCGTCGAAATGTAGGTTTGTCAATGGGATCGAAATAAAGAAATGGCAATCCATATACAGGCCCTAACCTCCCTTTATTAACCAAATTTAAGTATATTCAAACAATCTTTAAAATGTGCTTCTAACTGGGTCAGTGTTTTCCCATGGCTTTGCAAGTAAAAAGCAAGGAAGCCAAAGTCAACAAAGTCCAAAAGGAAACTGTAAAACTTCCAAGTCAGCCAATTCTCCGTCCACTCAAGGCCTTGAGGCTCCGTGGTTGATCGATAGTAATGGAAACGCCAGCAGGCCTCCAGAGCCCTTTGCCAATTGAACCTGTTTTACCATGACACAACTCTTCCTCACACAACCCCAGCTGCTTAGCGGGATGGACCACAGGCCTCTGTTGCTGATAAGACGAGCGTGCAGGAGCAGAGGGAGGCTGGAAGGAGGATGGATTCAGGAAAATAGTTTTAGCGTGCGCGAGGGGTTTTTATGTCTACAAGCGTCGCTGGTTTACAAAACACTTCCACGAGGCAGTTCAAAGACAGGCAGGCAGGCGAGCAAGCAGGCAGGTGGGGAAAACTGCAGCACGGAATCTAACCTCAGAAACGACTATAATTTGCCTTTACTTGCATAGGCAGGCTTCACACTCACAACGCCGGGCTTCATGGCCAATTTATGTATCATGCTGGGCACATTATGAGCTCCTGTGTCAGGTAAATGTGTTTGAAGCGATGGGGAAGAATGATTTTGACTGCGAGTGAAAAAAAATAAATAGACAGATTCATCTCCATAACAGCTTCCAAGGATTCAATCTTGGTCAACAACTGCCTGCTATCCATATAACTGACACTGAGGCTTATTTTCATCTCAAACTCGCAGCCTTTTTTTATCCTGGCGGTATCATGTTCTGTTCCTTAGGATTTCTCCACCCCGTGGTGTTTCAGTCAAAAATAGAATGTAATCGTTTTAAATCAAGCCTTAACTGATACACATCAGACTATTAAACAAACCTTTAAATCTATATTCATTCTAAACTAAATTTAATTAAGTAGGACTATTTTGACTAGGTTTATATTGCAATTTATAGGAAGATGCATTTAATCTGGTTGCATTAAAGACTCATTTAAAGCCTAATCAGAGATCAATTCTAAATTTTGACTAGTTTAATTTGTTTATATTGCTTTATTTATTAAGATGACACCTGGTTAAAGCATCAAATAGCTGAGATGTGAATCAACGCCTCTCTGACACAATTCGAGCAAGGCACCGTTCATTCAATACTATCCAATAGTGGTAAAATGTACCATAATACAATACAAATGAATTCAACATTGAAGCTCATCCATTTTCTGTTCCATCTCATTATTATATCATTAGGGTTATACTTATGTATTGTTATTATTATCAATATTAAGTAACCCATTGTTTCGTAGTGTAAAACTTTTTCATTTCCAGGGACTGACCTGTTTGGATAAAGGTTCAGCAGAAGGACAGACAGAGGCAGATAAAGACATAGAAAGGGGGAGGAAGATAAAGACGGAGAGAGAGAGAGAGTGATAAAGAGAGAGGGACAGAGAAAGAAAGAGGAAGACAGAGAATGAGAAAGTTGAGAGGGTGGGAGGTAGCATAGTGAGGCTGAGACATCTGCTCAGGTACATAATGATGATGCTGTGGGGGTGGAAGGAATAATAAGAAATGGAGGTCACGTTCGCTAGCATGGAGTCTCCATCTGTCCCCCGGGGTTTGTGGGGTGAGCCAGGGATGACGGTGGGCCTGGCAGGGTAAGGCTTGGTGAGTTGTGTGTGTGAGTGTGTGTGTGTGTGTGTGTGTGTGTGTGTGTGTGTGTGTGTGTGTGTGTGTGTGTGTGTGTGTGTGTGTGTGTGTGTGTGTGTGTGTGTGTGTGTGTGTGTGTGTGTGTGTGTGTGTGTGTGTGTGTGTGGTGGTGGGGGGGATGTATCAGACTTGGGGACAGTGTTTACCAGCTCAATTTTTTATCCCAGAGGCCAAGCAAACAGTAAATGAGGTGTGCTTGGTATAAAAGCAGTGTATCGGCTCAGCAATCTGAAGACCCCCTCGCTACAAGATAGTTGAGGTCGGGATCAGGTGTAGTTTGTATCGATTTGCCCTTTAAGGTGAACTGTGTAACAGCATCTTAGAGAGGATGGTGGCTGTGTTTTCGCATGTGTGCTGTATGTGTATGTAGGACACGGGAGGGTGTAGAGACAATTGAAAATACATTATTGTCGTGTGTCGCTGTCGTGACTTTTTATAAAGGAACATTTCATGAAAGTAAAGGATCCATGAGACATAATATCTCTTGAGACGTCTATCTTAAGAGTAACACCACAAAAGGAGAAAACTTCACAGTACGTGTTAAGGCAGATATTCAACAAATTAGAGGCTGTATAAATCAATAAAGGTGCATGATGATAATCTAAGGTCAGACATTCCACATATTGAGGACTCTTTGAATCAATTGTACGCGTTCCTTAGTAAACTCAATAGTTATTGAGTTATTATACAGGTATAGGTGTTTACACAGACGAAATAAGCAAACCTGATTTCACGTCCCTGAATTGTTGCACACATCCCAGATTTATTTCAGCTATAGTCTGTTTTCCACTTGTTGGAGAAAGGTTGGACGAATCCGAGCTTTCTTGGGGGAATAGCTAAAAACTACAAAGCTAGACTTAGCGAGATTCAACAAAATGGCCACAATGTGACAAGTGTGGATTAGGGCTGGGCGATATGACGATATTATATCGTGGACAATATGAAAGTGTCTACAGGGAGAGATTTGGCCATACCGTTTATATCGCAGAGAAAAAAAGTTCATGTGGCGGGAGCATAGATGGAGCGGGAGGCAGCTGTCCCTCCGAGTCCCTACAGTTACACTCCAGTTACACCGCCGCGCCACACGGGGGCTCTGCAGCAGAGTTCTGGGCTGCAATACAGCTTCTCTACCCGCAACAGAAGAAGCCTCATCTGTTGCTCTAGCTGTATAGCTCCATAGCTCCGGTGCGCCGACACTTTACAGTTAACAAACCAACTCTGTGTCACGGTGGCAGAGCAGCTGGTTTTAACGGTCAAAAATGTCATCGGGCAAAGGAAACTTGCTTGCTGCTTCAGCGTGCTGTTGCCGTGACGCAGAGTTGGCTTGTTTTAAGCCGCAAACTACATGGGTTAGCTCTCGTGAGCTAGCTGGCTAATAATGACATATTTAGCCTACTCGGGGCTTCACCCCCGTGCTGTTATTGTTGGAGACAGTTTTATGTAGGCTAACTTTAAAACATGTCAAACTTGAAAATATTATTTGTGTTGAAGCTGGAGTTAAAGTATTACCAGACATTTGCTCATTAGTTAATTTTGACATCTTTTTTAAATGAAGATGAGCAAATACTGCAGGAAAATTCAAGTCTTTCATTATTTTGATATAGGCTACTATCAATTGGAAAATGTAGGCTCTTTGGTTGAGGCTGTCATTTTTATTTTGCGCTGACTGACTAAAGCCAGACTGGTGTGGTATTTTGTATGGAAATTTAAGTTCCAAGCAAAAGATGAAAATAATCTAATGTGATTAAAGTTCAGTACGGTTATTGTAATGTAATCCATTGAATTTTAAGGAAAAATACTATATTGTGATATATATCCATATCGTGATATAAAATTACCTATATCGTGAAATAAGATTTGGTCCATATCGCCCAGCCCTAGTGTGGATGAGATCAATACAGCTACAGCTACCTAAGTTGTTGTAGGTTGACCTACAGAAATACTTTTTATAATACCATAGAGTACAATTTCATATCACTCATACTCATACCCCATAACATAAGAAAATCAATATTCTTTTGTTCCTTTACCTGTGTCAACTGTGATTTCTAAATGTACAGTATGTGCATTCATGTCACACAACACTATGCAGGGGTTCGCTCTCCCCTCCAAAGCCCTGCTGTTTTTGTCACATAGCTGGAATAAGCCTCTGACACACAGAAAATAACAGCTTTGTTCTTGTCTTTGTCGGAAACACAAGGTGACGCCCTCCAACCAGAATGCAAAGTGCATCTTTTTTTCTCTTTAAATGCTTGGGCATGAATCATTACAACAACAAAAAAGGGAGAAAGTTTCAGGGGCCTGTGTGCTATTGATTCAATTTATATGACCACAAATACTTTAAAGCATAATAAGCCTATGCTTCAAGCCCCTATACTCTTTCAAGGCTTGAAATGGCCTTGTCGTTACCTACAAATCACAGCTCTCCGCAAAGCTGCCCTCTCTAGAGCGATATGTCAGTGACCACAGGGGAGGAGGGGGGAAAAAACTGAAGGTAGCACTCTAGCAGACACAAGCAAGCCTCTGAAAAATGTAATGGTTTTGGTTGAGGATTTAGGCCGTGGTATGGCAGTGAGCGAGTATCATTCATGTTTCCGACACAGCAGATCCTCGGGGGAGATGTGTGAATATTAAAGGGCTTTGCAGGAGGCTTCCTATAGCGAAAGGCTCTTGACAGGAGATTTGTTTATGACCTTCAAAAAAGGATGAGGAAGTCAATGATAGCTCTGCCTGCCTCTTTTGCATCTCAAGGCAGCCCTTGCCATACGAAAAAAAAGAGACAGCTGCAGTTTTGTGCTCAAGTATTTACCGCCGGTGTCACCAAAAATGTGCAGCGCCTCTTCCACTTTCACTATTTATCACATAGGCCTGATTCTTTGAAGTGCAGTGTGAACATAATAAGGAAATAGCTGTCTGCCGTAGAAAAAAAACTTTTCACTTTCAGAGAGGCAGACCTACTTAAATAGTTTGCATCAAGTCCGGACAGTCAACATTTCAGAAGTAGAAAAAGATGTGGAAGTGAGCCTCAGGAGGATTGCTGACAGCTCATATTAAACTGACACTTTCCTTCATTTCATTCATTAAATCATTGCTGACCACGGATGCCTTAACTTCTGATGCAGTGCTCTCGTTTAACCATGAACCAAGTTAAAGCTGTCATCAAAAAAGACATGTAGCCAAATTTGCAACATGGAGGAAATATACTCAAACATAAAAATATTCTTAAAATGTAAGCGACCCGTCTACATTTCCTTAACGGAAAGAGGAAAAAACAAATAGGCTGGGGATATTAATTGCCTGAGAGATCGGGCAAGTGAGAGTAAAAGAATGCCTCAATTTGTCAATTTATGTAATATGCAATATGCTTTTTTTTTTATAACTAGCGGAACGTAACTCTGTAGAAAAGTGTCAAATGAGAATTAAAAAGCAATGGCAAAGGCTAATAGCAAAGAGCAAAACATAACTCTCCTCCTCGCACAAAGCAAAGCAACTGCTTCCTTATGACAAAAGGTCAACAACAACAACAATCTAGACCAGGGGTTTTCAAAGTGTGAGAGAGTGAGCCCCCCCTCAGAGAACAAATTTCAGCGGAGCCCCCACCCCAAAAAAAGTTTTGAAAGATCTTTTCATTATTTTGCACATTTTAAACAACTCTGTTCCTATTTTACACATTTTAAACATATTTTGAAACATCGCTTCCTTTAGGCATGGATAGTAGTGAGTGTGCAGTGGAGTGAGAAAGATAGGCAGAAAGACTTGCCCAAATGATTGACTACTGTTAAATGTCATTCACACACCCAGTGTTTTTTCGCTAGTGCCTCGCCAGCGGAGAACCAGACTCTCCTAGGGGGGTCCGGGGGTATGCCCCCCTGGGAGATTTTTGTTTACCTTTTTAAAGTGAAATGCATGAATCTGGTGCACTTTGAGAGGTAAATTAAGAGGCTAAATCTGAGGAATTTTGTGTGAACAAATAATTTGGAGACACTGTGTCGGATGAATTAGAAGCTATTGAAGAAAGACACATTCATTTTCCATAAAAAAATTAAAATAAAAATGTGTTCACACAGTTTGAAAACCACTGATCTAGACTGAAATTGAATGAGGGCATATAGCAAGTTTCAGTGGTAAAATGTGTGATGGCACATTTTACTTTTACATCACCATATTTGCTCCTAGCGTGAGGCTACACATACAGCACAATACACAGGTATAAAACCTACACCAGATACAACTTGTCCACATTTCTAAAATCATAAAACATTTTGGCCCTCACAGAAGCTAGCTTTATACCAATCAATACAATCATCCAAAAAAAAGAGAGTAATGTCCTCTGCTATACAAAGCCATTACATGTTCCTGATCCATCTTCACTTGCAGGAGAGAAGAGGAAGACCTGACACGACTGTCTGTGGAAATAAATAAGTCAACTCTTTCCAACACAGTATAAAGGAAAGGAAATCCTGTTCTGGGAAGCGTCTGAGCATAAGCCAAGGGGCACCAGCACAATAGTTTTTTGTAGAGCACATAAAAGCTTTGGTGGCTAGACAAACACGGCTCAAAGCTTGCAGAAATCATGTGGTGTAATGTGTACAACTCCAACTACCCCAGAAGAATATTAGCCTATAAAACAATATGGTGAATCGAAGATATTATGAGAAAAAAATAAAAAAATAAAAGGCAATAATTTAGTTTTTCTAAGCATATGGCTCCTGAAATTCAAATTGACTAACCATTGCAATATGGCTTTTGAATGGGTTATAAAAGTGTCATTTTTTGCCCATAACAGATATTGGATAATTTTGGAGTTCTAAAATCCCTGTAGGCCTACTTGTGTGTAAAACCCATCCAAGGTTGTCTTACCGAAAGAGTTACATGCAAGCATAAGAATGCACACACATGCACTCAGAACACAGGGATAGCAAAATGATGGGAGGAGAGAACACGTTGTTGGGCTGCTCCATCTACGTGGGCCATTAGTTTTAGATTTTGCTCAGCTCATCTTCAGAGCAATTGTAACCTTGACCATCCAGACAGTCAACTGTTCAAGTGACCTGTCACACAAAGCTTCTGTCTGGGCCTTTGACTGTCACTAATGTGCAACTCTTGTCTGGGATGATTTAAATATTCAAAAACATTACTAGTGAGTGCGTTGAGCCAAAACTGTTACAAATTAGACAGCTAGCTTGAGCCCAGTGAAAAAAGTATGCAACCCCCTGTGATAAACTGAATGGTGAATTCAATTAGCCAACTTTAAATATGCGCTTTTTTTATTATTTGTTATTTTCCCCAATAACACATGCTTATACCCGGTAACTTGTCTACGTAGTCAGGTGTCAGTCAAATATTTCAACAACAAAAAAGGCAGTCAAACTTAATGTTACAGACACTGCTAATGCTAACATCAACCGAACGTTAGCCGGTTAACAACGTCAAATAACTTCACTCACCACCGAGTTCTTCATTGTGGCCTTCACGGTGAAACCTCGTGTTCTTATCTCCATCTTGTTCCTCGTCAGCATATCTACGGGTCTTCTTGTCTTGTAAAAAATGCTGAACAATGTTGCGGACTAATTAATTTTCGTGTGGCTCTCAAAACGTGACGCCCGTTGGTGTTGTTGGGTTTTTTTCATGTAGTGGTTGCTATGCACCTTCAGAGACGCTCTGGTCTGGTTGCTGCGGAGACGTGTGTTGCCTTGTTGCCATGGGAATTTCAGGGCACTGCTGAAAATATGCAGAGCAAAGTGTCGTGGACGAGGTAAATCAGAGGCGGATGCTTGAGTGATCGATCACAATTATTCAATACACATTAAATAGTTTGTAGCCTACCTTTTATTTTCGTTTGGTCTATTTTAAAAGTAGAATTATATTATTATGTTTTTATTATAAAGATTTTAGTAAAAAACAGGAAATTACCTCTAAATGAAATTATTATGGTGAAAGGCCAATAAAATTGTCTGTTTTTTATATCTAATATCTAAACCCTGATACTAATCTTCCAAATAATCATGAAGAAGGCCTACATGGAGAAAAAGAGCTAGTCTAGGCCTATGCTAGTTTCGTAGCCTAGGGCAATTGCAAGTTGCGCATGGAAGGTTTATTAGCAGGCCAAATGATTTGTAGCCTATCTGCTGCAACTTGTTTTTATCAACTCTTCTTTTGTATGATTGAATGGGTTTAATTGGTGCTCTCCTCACACAGGGTGCCATGTCTTTGTGTGTGCCTTCGCAGCAGATGCTTTTCATTTTAGACAAAGAGGATCGATCACATCAACTCATCTCTGTACTGATGTGGCGGAACCTCATCCAAGAGTAAGTACTTAATGATGCTCTTTGTCTGGCAGGAAGACCAAGGCCTTGACTCTCAATAAGCTGGTTAGAGAGCTGCCTGAGCTCTGAATCATTCCAATTTAGAGATGTGGCACTTTTAATCTTCCAATATCGTTTTTTGCCTCCGGAGACTTTTCTTGGTTGAACTCGTGCAACTGTTATTAATCTTCAGTGCACAGGCAATTTCTCTAAAAGCCCCTATTTGTTTTTTATGGCTCCATTGAGAGAGAGGAGGGTATAGCAGCAGGGAGGGAGACTGTAAACAAGGTATACAGAGAAAGCAAGTTATGTCCCTGTCAGCATCCAATGCTGGTCTCTCTCCCTCTCCCTCTCTCTCTGCTGCCTCTCAGAGGATTAAAAAGAAGAAGGGAGTTTTCAGAAAGCAAATGGAGCAATGGAGCGTCAGCATGAATTCAGCTGGACTGAGAAATGATTGTTCAAACAGCACTGCACTATCTTACTCCTGTGAGTATGCGGTGATGATTGTGCTGGTGTTTGCGAATAGTAGAAACAGAGATTGCAAGAATAATGCCTGAAACACAAAAACAAATTATTGTCTTGCCAACATGTGTGTGTAAAGGGATATGTCTTTAGCTCTGTCAGGCTACCGGTGTTGGTCATCACACAGGTCAAGTTGATAGGCTCATATTTGCTTCAGGGCCACACTCGTAGTGTTTGACTTAGAGGGTAAAGATTATAGTCTGTTGCTAATGATGTATTATGGATAACTAACTTATTCTGTAGATCATGAGGGTAACAATATGAGTTGTAACATTGAATAGGACCACAATGTATCATGCTTTGATAAATATATGTTTTTTTGTGTACATGTAGACTGTGCCTTTATCATCCCAGTGTCCCTGGTTTGATCTGCAGCTCATTTGCTCGGCTACTTTCAGGCTTGGTCACCATTGTCCACTATGAGGGAAAACAGCAATTATGGTTATCATTAGAGCAGAAACTGGTAGCTACAATGCAGAGGGCCCAAAGGAGCCAAGCAGAAGAATCTCAGCAGGAAAAGGATAGCAGAAACTTTTGCTGCAGAGTCAGTTGCCCCCCAATTACCATGAAACAAGACAAACAGCCGTTAGACTAGGCCATTAGGCTGGATGGAGAGCGGCCAGGGGCTTGTTGGGTTTAACAGCTCGTCAGGTTGTGAAAGAAAAGAAAAAAAAAGAAAGTGCACAAGGTATGTGGCTGCGATAAATACCATCCAGTGCAAAAGTGAATCTGGAGCGTCGTATGTGTATTTACCTACTGTGTTACATGTTTCATGAACTTTAAACCAGAAAAGAATAATGAAAGCTACGATATATATTTAATGTCCTATAGGGATACTGTAGAGAAGATATATCCGGTACCTAAGAATACACATAAAATCCCTTAATAGCACTATTGAGTCCCATACATGATCTAGTCCTCCCAAAAGGAATATAGTTGGAATATTGTAGTGATTTGTTATGAGGGGCCTGAATATATCTTGCAAGTGCTTAAAGCCATCAAACTGTTCCTTGAACATAGTAAAGCCCTGGTGTATATAAAGTGGCATCGCACCTGATCAAATAGTCAAGCTAATTTGATCTCAAATTATTTAAAAGGCCCTACATTTTCTAGGTGTACCTCCACAGGGGGTTTCACTTTTGCCTTATTAGCACTCCACTCTAGACTGTGTGGGTTCGTACAGACTGTGTGAAATTCCCCTGACTGCACCTGTTCTGCCAAAAACAACTTATAACTTTGAACATGTTTCATTAGTACGAGGACTTGGGCGATGGCACATACTTCCCAGCATGGTGGCGCCCAATTTCAACCTCAGTACAGATCTAATGAGCCAGAATAAGTTAAAACACCTGTGTGGGGGGCACAGGGGCCTTTAATGGTTTAATGTCTAATTATAGAGGAATCAGGTGATCATTTAAATTCAAACTTGACATAATAATGCCCTGAGTCATTATTAAGAGGAATGGAACAAAAAACAATTGAGAGATAACTTGAACGTGTTTAAACAAGGCTTCACAGCCGAAGATATTGATATTGTGATTTATTCATAATAACAAAACGTTTGGGGAATTGAACAGGAGGAACACATTAGAGCATTGGTTCACAACCTGAAGGTCATGAGATAAATCTGGGTCACAATCTGATAAACACGTAAGGAAAGAAGTCACATTTATTCCTGCTACAAAAACATTATTATGCTCCTCTGATCGTTGCCCTTTCCTTATGAGTTGTATTTGTATTAGAAACAGTGTGATGAGGGAACATCAGTCTTCCCTTGAACTGATCACAACTCCTAGCCATATTCAACCTTTGATGATTGGTTGTATCAATGCATTGTCACAGTGACTTGTCGGTTGTAACATGTCCACAATCCCTCAATTTGATGCTGTGCGTCTCTGTCGGATCGTCCAAAGTGAGATTCCTCCAGGTATGTTATTTCACCATATTCTGACAACATGCAGGGCCACCATGTTTGTTTACCTTTTTTCCAGTTCATATTTGAATAGTCTTCAACCTGAACTGGGGGGAAAAGGAATACCAAATCAGAATGAATGAGTAAATGAGACACTCTCTGAGCCAAATATACTCTTTTAATAACTGCAAAGGTGGAGTATTTTGACCACCTTGTAGGCAATGAAGAGACATGTTTACATTAGGCAGGCAGCAGAGTTAGAGAGGCATGGTTCCTGAATGTATAAAAAGCTTTGCAACAGATATGTTTATGCATTAAATGTATTTGCAGGATGGTAGAGATCAACAAAATGCCTTTTGCTGGGGGGGAAAAAACTCTACATCTAAATAAACCTATCTTTCTTCAAAATGAAAAATCCACAGGGTCCCTTTAAGTAATCTACACTCAACCTGGAGTGTCTTCATGCGATACAAAACTGTCACTGCACCAGGGTAGGGGGTGTGCTGCTCTTGAAAATTGTGAAAGAAGCAGATTATACTGGAAATTACTGTAGCTAGCCCCTGCCACATTTACTGATAATTTATTCCTCCTGAAATCTGCACAGCAAAATTGCTGAAAATGCACCTCAACTGCTCTTAAGTCTTTTCTGACATAGGCTACTTGTCAAAAAAAGTGTCGCTGTTGCACAAAAAAGCTGGTTCATACACAACACGTAGACAGACATGCTTTCCAATACAATGAAATACAGCAGCTAAATCATTTAATGGGGGATCAGTTGAAGGTAAAGCTTGGAGGAAACATGGCTGAGATGGATTTTTGGTAAAATGCCCCCTCTGCCTCTCTGAAAGTCATCATCAAATCCTGTCATAAAACTGCAAATGCCATAAATACCCCAAACACATCACTTTTTTTTCAAACAATAGCATTTCGGGTATCCAGACTTTTGTCTGCTTTCCCCTGAGCCCTGATAAATCCAAAGGCATAGATCTCTTCACACGGCGGGACAGTTGACGGGGAATACTTGATATGGGCACAGAGTTTCAAGGCCTCACTCACAAAGCCACAGCGTATTGATCTTCATGGATTATAGAAGCAGCTTTGAGTCCAACTGATATTGGAAGGCATAGCTTGCTCTCCCTCGGAGCACACACTCTAACATGCCCACTGGACCGTGGCAGCAATAATCAAACACAGGTCTCCGATGATAAACATATGGATACATTTGTTATGGTATTGCTGAACTGTGGTTGAGGATTGTTTACATGATTGTGTTTGTGATACACCTTTTGATTCGTCCTCTCTAAGTTCATAGCGTATGTCTCTCTGAAAGCTGTCAAAGGGTGACCGACTTTCTTCTTAAATTGATTAGACACTGTTGGTCGTCTGGCTTTTTTCTTTCTCTCTGAATCATCAAAGTTAATCCATTGGATGCCTTGCTGTATGACCTCACTGGTGGTGGTTTCAGCAGCCTTGGTAACACCTAACCCTCCAAAGAGTTGAGCTTCCCTGTCACCCAGAGGTCAATGTCACATGAACCTGAACGTGTGAACAGTGATCCCACTGGGGCGCACAATGGCTGGCTTCTTCTGCACATGACAGCACTGTGGACGTGGTGTTGGTGATGCTGGAGAGTGAAATGGAAAATGAGAAACAAGGTGAGGGGTGAAGGGTGTTTTCAAATTTGCACTATCCTCTTTGGAGAGACCCAGGGAGTTGAAAATCTCATGTTTGGCTTACAGAAAAACACTACTTGGTTTGACTACAAGGCCAGGGAGAAAGGTGTGATGACTATTGTGAATGTGTGTGACAGCTGATACAATTTGAAAAAAGATGATTAGTTCTAAAAGGTATCAGTGGAAGGGAGAGATCAACTAGTATAAAGGCCAAACAAAGGAAAAATGCTTCATCAGCCTTGGATTTTACTGGGAAGGTGGAATGTATAGCAGCCATTGTGCAGCAGATCTGAAGGTTCTGGAGGTGGAATAGATTAAATGAAATGATGAAGAGATCAGAGATATAAGCTGGTGGCAAAAAGAAAGATATACGTTCCCTTTATTGTGTGACCGAGGTGACTTTTCGTTACCAGAACATGACTTTAATGCACAATTGAACTAAAATAAAAAGTGTCTGTCTTTGATTTAAATTTCATTGACATTCAGACATTCGTATAATGTGCTGATAAACAGCAATCACAATGTTAAAGTGTTCAGCATGTTTCAACGGGAAGGATGGCTATTATTGAGCCGTTGTGGGACTCAAATCTCTGTCTTCTAATGGATTCTCAAGCCCCCATAAGGCACCCCTGCTTGACCAGAACATGACTTTAATACACAATTGAACTAAAAGAAGAAGAGGTCAGATAAGGAGAAAATCCAGAAAACCTTCAGATATGGATCTAAGAATGACAGTGCACATAAAAACACTTTCCAACCATAAATTACATTTTCATGTGCGCAGTGTATGTACAGTATGTGTCTGAATCTCATCGTCTTATGTGTATGCATTTTGTTATTTTTCAATCAAGCTTTTCAAATGTGTTCCCTCCTCATTCACACAGGCAAAGACAGACACAAACACGAGACACTGCATCCCTTGAGGTGACAAACTGTGTACGGCAGGGCTAAATGCAATTTGCTTCCATTTCAGAAAAAGAAAAAAAACAGCATGCCTTTCATTCACCTGACTTATGCTTCCTTGCTCTGTGTATAAAACACTCAAATAGAGAGAGACAGGCACTTATACAGCCGATATATTTCAAAGCAGATTCACTCTAAGTAAAGATGATACCGGGGATCCTATCACATATGGGCAGATGGAGGTATGGGGAACAGGGTGGGGGAAGACAAGAGGAGCCTTTCTTTTTTTTTTTACCCGAGAACAGAAAAGTCATCTCTGCTCACATCACATCTGCCTTTATTTTACCTGGAGCAGGAAGCTCAAAGCCTTGCCTCTACGTCTGACATCTTGGCTCCGTTAATTGCAACGTTTGCCGCCCGTATTGGTGTTCACATTAGGCGCTGGGAACAGATGGCGTTTAGCTTTAAATATTATTAACACTCCCCGGCATTCCAAGATCCTGGATGGGGGTAAAGAGGGCAAGGAGACGTGCAGGTGAAATTACCACAGTTTCCTTTACAACGTCAAAAGGTGAAAATACAAACGTCACTTTTTTTATGTTTGTTTAATCTGTGAATCACTAATCATATCATGTTTTCTATCTGTATGGTGACTGTTTGTACAGCTGTTTTCTGTATCAGTTTTTCCAAAAAAGGGTTTCCACTGTTTAAGTTATATACCAAAATCATATTTTAAAAACAAACCATGCATACAAATAATACCACATCTATGAAATAATATATTCTATGTAATTGTAAAAAAAAAAAATACAGCAAATGTCAATATATGTACCAATGAATTAGCCTGGAAATCCAGACCCTGATATCTTGAACGATAGAGGGTCTGGCCACGATCAATAGTAATTTCCAACTCAAGGGGCGGCTCCTACTCGTGCATTTCAAATGCCACTGCACGCAGTTGGATAACACTACAACCAATCAGAGTGATGCACAAGGTGACGTAAGCCCCGTTCGTTTAGCGAACAGCTGTTAAACTGTTAAATTAAACGTTTGCCGTTGTCGGTCGGCAAAACAGAACATTCCACTTACTTGCTAATGAAAGATTTGAGTGCCGTCTTCCAAATCGTTAAGGGTCGAGGCCAAAGCAGTCTCAAACTCACACAACATATCCGCAGCCATCTTTGATGTTTACTATCACGGCTTCGACGTCGCATGTACGTCACTGTCGTCATCCGGTTACGTCCTCCCCAGAGTACCATATAAAGGGCTCTGGCGCGCCCATATTAGATAGAACCAATTGAAACGTGAGCCCAGATTTCTGGTCCTCTTGATAAAGCTTCAACGAAGCGTGTCCAGACCAACAGGCGCCGCAAATTTAATTTGCCAGCGCCTAGTGGCAGGTCTGGGAATGAATCACTATTAAATAATTTTAAATAATTTGTGTGTCTCTATCAGTTTGTTATAATGTCATACAATATGACTTTTTCTTTCTGTGAGACATCTCCAAATAATGTTTTGACCCACAGTGAAAGTGTGACACATTACATAATTGAGTATGGGAGCTTCATCTTAAAGAAGAATCATAATGACTTCAGAAAGCCTGTTGTTCAGAAAGCCAAAAGTAGGAGGTAGCCTCTTGGTAAGTGTGCATTCAGTCCGTCGAAATGTGCTTAGAAGTGTCTTTGAAATATACATGATAGCCTATCTGAGAGGGCCTGAGAAAGCACTTAACTGTCGGCACCACGTGGCACCACAAAGGAGGGGAGCGGGAGGAAAAGAGAAGACTGAGACTAGAGAGAATAATAGCAAGCTGTTACTTTTACATAGTGTTGGGCAGAGTGGCTGCTTTTGATGACAGCCACGGGGGAAGCACTGTGTGTGTGTGTGTGTGTGTGTGTGTGTGTGTGTCCGGCGTTGTTCATGCATGAGTGAGTAACTGTATTTCTCTGTTTTGAGAGAGTGTCTTTGAGTTTCTGTTTGGCTTTGTGAGAGAGAAATTTAGAAAGCTCACCCTTTTTTCCCCCTATCTCTCTGTGTCTGTTCCTCTGTGTGTTTGTGTGCGCTGGAAGAAAAAACAGTGCTATGTTAAGAGTGAAAAAGGGGCAATGTTCTCAAGCATGCACCAACATGTCACATCGTATTTGTCACATTCGAAGGGACAGTACTTGGAGTCCTTGCTGCCCTGACCCTGCAGCCTGGTTGCTGCTGTCTTGCTGTAGCCACACACACAGCCACCATCTCTGCAATTGTGATGCTGCGGATCACTGACTCTCAGCAACCCCACATGGCAACCTCATGAGTACATGCCCAGAAACCTTCCTTTGCTCATCCCATAATATTATGAACTCTTGCCCGCACCACAGGGAGGCCCCGATATTGTATGTACGGGCACGTCGATGAATGAAAACAGCAAAATATCACCTCTCTCATTACAATAAGCAATCATTTCTTAAGCCGATTGCTTATTGAGCACAACATGGTTGAGAGATCAACACCTACCCATTGAAATACTGCAGGTCTACGACCAGGAGGTTATTATTAATCTGTGAATAGAGCTGATTGCAGCCTGGCTACTGGTAGATCTGCTCCTTTTTTTTCCCAGGGCGTAGCAGGTGCAAGAGTTACTCCTACAGTTACCCTGGAGACAGCGTTTTGAAAAGGGCAGACAAAACCGCTTCAGAATCGGTTGGGTTAATGGGAAAAGTCTGCGATTTACTGTGAAGTGCAGGCTGCCACTGTAGTAGAACATGACATTTTGTGACAGACTTGAACGAGACACTCGAGTAAATAGTTTTTTTCTGGATTTGTTGTTTCACCTTTAGTGAAAATTACAGTGTCATTTGTGCATGTTATGCGCATTCAATGTAGCCTTTGCCACATCAGCTGTTCTTAAGCAGCTGGAAGCCTCATGCATGATGCAAAACTGAAGTGCAACAAATACAGAAAGGACAGCTCTGTTTAATACGTCACCATCCCTATGCTTTCCTGCACCAGAAAAACATTTCGCTGTACAGTAAATGCTGATGGGAAAGAGGCAGGCCATGTCTACTTCACTTCTCCCCTCACAGATTTAAATTTAATTGACATTCAGACATTTGTATAATGTGCTAATTAACAGCAATCGCAATGTTAAAGTGTTTAGAGTCCTGCGACAGCATGTTTCAATGGGAAGGATAGCTATTATTGAGCCGTTGTGGCACTCAAACCTGTGTCTTTTAATGGATTATCAAGCCCCCATAAGGCACCCCTGCTTGACCATCAATTCCCTGTTTCACCATCAGATTAACAACAACGAAGGGGATGCCAAAGGGAAAGAGAATGAGAAATTGAAAAATAACGGCTGAATTATATTACAAAGGGAATAAAGTTTGATTATGCGATTGCATTGTGCTAAAAATTGATCGTCCTTTGGTTCCAGGAGATGTTTTGTTCCAAGTGTAATTTAGATTAGGAAACAAAGCCTCTGAGCAACCCTGTTGTTCAGTGTGAACACACATACACCGAATCACTAGCATAGAATAAAGAACAGCTTTTCTGGCCTCTGTTCTGAGTTCAGGCGAGTGAACAGCCTGGTCGTTCTGATGTGTTGCTGGGCTCACCTCTGGGCTCCCACCCCAGCCAAAGCAATTACACAAATAGGCCTCTGCAGTTCATCCCTGTGTGAGACGAGCAGACGTGCCAGATAGCAATTCTAATTGAGAGCAAGAAATGTTTTTCCCCCCGCAGACTCACACCTCTTAACAGTGCCTCCCACTCAGGGCAGCCCCTTGCAGAAAGCGGATACTGTTTTCTCATTGTGGACAATGTTTTTTTGGCCTAGCTCTCCCAAGCAGGAGGTAAAAAGTTGTTTACTTACTGTGCTGCCGTGATGAGCAAAATCTAATCCGCTGTTAACAAATATTAGTTTTAATTCATCTGCTAATTACCACAACAACAACATCATGCATGCAACTGCATCTACAAATTGCATAGGTGGAGCTTTTGTCATAGCAAGAATAGAAATACAGATCTGGTTTGACGAATTTTTTGTTTGATCAAATAAATTAATTAGTAATGTGAACCACAACACTGCTATAATGTGTTTATATGAACTATTGATCATGATTGATGGATTGTTTTAGTTTGGAGGCCAGAAAATGTGACTACTTTAGTTTACTCTCATAATTCTCATCTATCAGGGACCAAGAAATCATTGCATGAAAGTTTGAAGCATTTACAGCGAATATGGAACCTAAATCCTGGCTCTCTGCCTAAGACATGATCCTATAGAAATGCAAACAAATAAAAATAATCTGAAATTATCCCTAGATTTAAAGGCCTGTAGATCGACCATATATACTGTATGTGCCATTTGCCCAACAAATAATTGAATCACCGAGCTGCAATACGAAAATCCCTGTAGGATGATTGAGTTGTAATAGTAGCCATGACTCTTAATGTGTCCCTCTGTTTAGGACTTGACTGAATAATTTATGCATGAGTAAAATGATCAGTTGTAAAGCTTTTAGAAATTAAGTGCTGCAACAACATCCTTCAGGGGTCATGACTTTTGCAATGTTGGACGAAACCCGGCAAAGTAAGAACGAGAACTGTGGATGAAAACCGAATAGCAGGTAGACCCGTAGGCAGAGAGACAAATCGAAGAAAAAAAAGAAACAGACAAATGAAGTGACGGAGAGAAAAAAGGGAGTACAAGTAAGGAACAAAAGAGAGTGAGAGAGTGACAGAGCGGTGGGAGGTATGTGCTGTTTGTCAGCACAAAGGAGAGCGAAATGTCAGTTTTTGTGCCGCATTAGTGAGTGATGGCTGCCATTATTCCACCCAATGGGTATAAGTAGGTATATTACCACACTGTTTCAACGTGGAAACAGACTGAGTTCACCACAGTGGGGATACCAAGAGCCAGCATGGAAAATGGAGCGTGAAAGCATGCGATACATAAAGATTGGTGGGGGGGCAGATATAAAAAAACAGGGAGAATGGAGTATAATAAGAAATAAAAAATTAGGAAACGGAGCAGGTGTCGCCACACATAGAGTAGTGTAAAAAAATAAACGGAGGAAGAGAGGAAATTATAACAAAGGAACCGGGTTTCCCTGTTGTTTCAGGAGTTCCTGCAGTGTTTTTAAATATAATGTCTTCTCAACATAGGTGGGATTTGACATCCATTGAACAAAGTGGCTGAGGCAGATATAGTGGTTTGGGGCACTGCAGTGGGATGCACACAATGATAGTTTTAATTATAGAACAAGCACAGCTCACTTTTAACACAGAGGGAAACTACCTGTCATTGTTTCAGCTATGAATGGGTTTGTGTGTGCGCAAGAGTGTGTGTGTGTGTATTTGTGAAGGTGGGAGTAAGTGAGTGAGAGAAAGAGGATGAAAGAGACCAACTAAGAGGGGGTAATGCATGTACATTTTGTGGACTGAAATCCAATAAACATGGTATCACGCAGTGAAAACTACAATCACATGCCTTTTTCGGATAGAAATTTGTGACATGATCCCAGTTTTGTGATACTATTTGCCTTGCTCAAGACCCAGTGTGTAAAGAAACAATTTTGGATATTTTGAATGCTCATAATAATCTGCACTGGACTCGTGTTGAAAATACTGACCCAACAAAGGAAAGGAGAACTCCACAATGACGGTTCTAAAGAATTAGCCTAAAACGTACAGTGAAGGACTGAACTGTGGGGGATGTTTTGACATCAATGTTACAGATTTGAAGGGTTCAGGGTTTTACTTTGCAAAGAAATAAAGTGAATTCAGTAAACTTTAAAAAAAAATATTTAAAAAAACAATCTGGCAAGTCAACCTTTGATGACCAATGTTAACCAACCCTTGGCAACTTCTCTGGACATCCATTAACCTTATCTACACAAAATCCACAGCATTATTGGACACTTTGTTTCAGAATCAGAAAGCTCATTGTGAAAGACACATTTTTTTCCCAAATAAGTGATTGAGCGGGAAGACCTGCTCAAATATATAGTGTATTTTACTGTTCTGTGTTCGGGTATCTTGCTTTTTTAACCCTAATAGCAAAAACTCACTTAACCATCACCATTCACTGTACATTCGCTATCATCGCACTGCTATTCACAAGTACAATATTGACTTGTTATGCCCCCCACCCACACCAGAAAAAAACTGGTAGAACCAAGTTTTCCAGTTTCCATCAATGTTTGGCTAATGTGAGGAATCTGTGCCATCAATCATTGCAGGAAGCAGGAAGAACTTAGAAAAGACAAAGGTAGCAAATTATCTTTATACACAGGATATGACCCATGTAGGATATATCCTGACTATTGATTACTTTCCCATTGCTGTTTTCCATGGCGGACATTAGACCCAGGAAGTCCTTATCAATGGGAGTTTCAATAGAAACCTCCCGTGATTTGAACAGGGAATAGATAATATATCAAAATGTAAAATACTGTAATAATAGCATCGATTTTTTTATTTGCTTTAGCAATTTATTGGCCTTAGCGGCTACATCTCTTGGCAGACCAACGCATGAGTGGGTGGCAGATTTAATGGCTGTGGTTTTATGGAGTAAAATCTGGAAAGGCATGATTGAAAGCCAGGCAAAATAATGACTGAGTTTGTATTGATCAATACGCCTGTCAATGACCAGTACACATGGCTATACCATGATGATTGCAAGACAGTAAAATTGCATTACAATCTTACTGACCATTGAAAATGTACATATACAGTACAGTATACAATGTTAAAGATCTGTGGGATATATTTACCATTTGCCTTTGCAGTGCAAATTTACCCAAAATTCAGCTGAAACAAAATATGTTTTCCAGATACTCAGAAATGCCATTATTTTCTTGGCACAAACAGGGCAACATGCTGGCGTCTGCACATGTCAAGATGAAGCTGCTGAGATGAATCGGCCACAGTAAGCGATTCAATCAATGTTTGTATTTTCCCTCTGAGATTTGTAATGGCATGTGTAATGAGATTTGTACTTGCTTCTCTTTGATGAGGCAGGTAAAAAAAACAAAAAATGATGACTCAGGAAATCAAACCAATTTTTGAAAACTGCACATCCAACTCAGCATGATGAGGAATTCTGTCCACTCTCAACAAGTATCCCAGCCAGGTGCATAAATCTCCATAAAAATGCTACATTTACATGAAGATACAATGATTCAGTGGTGATGTTTTAGCAACAGTCAACATTAAACCTTTATACTTTTCTGTTTGTACCTCCTCTCCTTCCTTGTCATTTCTTGGCACTGCAATGAGAGTTACATCACAGGAGAGGAATGTGCTTTTCCATCAACGCAAACGGCTGAACGCATTTATTGTGCCTACCATTGATCGAGGGCTGACAATTGGTTTGAAAAATATATTTTTGTGACTATTTCTGCACATGATATCTCCCACCTATTCTCAACCCAATCTCCCCCCAGTATGTTTTAAACACCTCTTGCAGACATTTCTGCCATTTTTCATCCAGATTGAAACTAAATGAGAATAGATGTCGCAGAGTTTCATTTTTTTTTTGTGAAAGAGTACGCCTCTTACTCTAAATCAGAGCCATCAGTTCGGTGAACTCCGCTCCTCACTGTGGCAGTTGAAAATGTGTGGGTGACAGTACAAACAAAGGTGAATCGATGCGTTATCCCGAGGAATAGACAAAAGAGAGGTTGAGAGGAAGACAGAGAGGGGGGAGAGAAAAGACAGAGAGGTGGCAGCGACACAGGGAGTGTGACAGTGTCATGCAGGCTGGTTTCATCGTTTCTCCCCAGCGCCCTAGGGAGATCATTAGCTCACAATATGGAGTCTATCAATCCTCACAGAATACCAGTCTACCCCTCCGGATAGATGTCCCGTCTGTCTGCCTCTATCTTTGTCTATCTGTCTGTTTGTCTACAATGCTGCTCATCCTATGTGAATTTGAGATCATGAAAATCTAGTTAGAAGTAAATGGGTTGCATGTTATCTAGTCCCTGGGGATCTTTCACGGAAAAGGCAGTAGCCTAAAGAGTAGCTTTTATCCCTTATGAGAACTCAACAACTACACAGTGTGTGTGTGTGTGTGTCTGTCAATGTTCTCTTTTCATTTTAGCATTATATAGTGAAGTCTGTATGTTCACATCGAGTCATAGAGGAAGAGCTAGTAAGGCGAAAAGGGCAATTTATCTGGTGTTTGTTCAAAAGCAAAGCCAGCAAAAAAGCTCACTCCAAATGCTAGCTTACACATATTACGGACAGGGCTGCTTTTACCTGCCACTAGGCCCTGGGGCTGAGAGGTTTTGTAGGCCCCCCCGGGCGGCGGTCTTACAATACAGATGCGTTAAAGCCATGTTTGTCTACACCACAATATCTCTATTGATGAAATACAAAATCACTTAAGGTAACGTACTTAAACCCCCTCCTGGTCTAGTGACTTTTAATAACCAAACACACATGGTTGGTTACTGTGTTTTTCCAAGTTATTGAAGAGAAAGCGGTGGGGACCCAGGACCTTCTGGGGAGGTCCGGGGGCATGCCCCCCCGGAAGAAAAATTTGAACCTTTTAAAGTAAAATGCATCAATCTGGTGCACTTTGAGAAGAAAACTAAGGCTAAATCAACTGTGTCCTATGTGAGCTATTTTCTGAAATCATTTGGAGACACAGAAATACCAAAAAGCAGAAACAAAAATATACAGGTTTAAAAAATCCAGTCAGTCAGCATTCCAATTTTTTTTTATAATCCCTTATCCCAAAGCTACTTCTGTCTTTGAATTCTTCATTTTGTTTTTAATGGCTCATCTCAATATAGGCCCTTGATCTGCATTGCCCCGAACAATGTTATTTAAACAAAAATAACAAAAATGTACTGGTGAATGATAGGCCCCTTCGTAGGCCAAAAATAATGTGATTTTTTTTCCTTTTTCTTTACTGGTTCATGATGGGCCCCTGATCTCTCTACGCCCCCCTAAGATCAGGGGCCTATCATGAGCCAGTCAATAATTTATTTAAATGACAATGTGCGGGGCCTTCTTGGATCAGGGGCCTATATTGAGACAGTAAAAAAAAAAAAAAAATATTATTATTTTTTTTTAGAGGCCCCTGAACCTTGTAGGCCCTGGGGCTGCAGCCCAGGTAAGCCCGTGCATTAAGGCGGCCCTGATTACTGATGGGATCGATTGTTGATTGGCCTATATTCAGTTAATTTACGGTATACATTTTTCTATCTTTCAAGGAAGTATAACTGACTATCCCTGTGCACAACATAATTGTTCGTTGCATATATGAAACTTTATCTTACGCTACAAAGTGGAACTTAAGCAAGCTGCAAATATGATTGTAAAAATCTTACAAGTTTGTAAAGTTTGGTTGAATTTAACAAAAAAGGTTGTGTGCTGGTGACATTGCTCATATTTTTGGGGGAAAATAATTGTTGCTTTGCTAACAATTCTTCTTCTGCATTTTTACTACACTGTGATATACTGGCAACCTGTTCAATGCACATCCCAGGCCCCTCTCCCCACCAATGTATTTATTTTTTTTAAGATATTTTTTTGCATTTCTATGCTTTGTTGATAGTGTAGAGACAGAGTTGAAATGGGGCAGAGAGGGGAGTGACATGCAGAGAACGACCGCAGGCTGGAATCGAACCCGGGTCCGCTGCTGGCCGAGGCCCATGGGGGGACGCCCTACCAACTGAGCTAAGGGCGCCCCCCCACCAATGTGTTTCTGAACAAATTAATTGAAATCCAAGTCATTTGGTCCAATATTTAAAAACTATGCAGGAGTAGGGTTGTGTTTTTTTAAAAGGAAAATAATGCACAAATGACCCTGATGGCAAATAGGTGGATGTGTTCCTTTTATTTGGAAAAGGATGTCACACACACACACACACACACACACACACACACAGCGACAGACACCCTGTGGGAGGTAATCTCTCTTCCTGTTGCGGCTTTGCCTGACCAGCCAAGCGGAGCTGCCACCTCATTGTGTCCTTCTGTACCAAGGCACCGTGCGGTCTTCCTGCAAGCAAACAGAGAGAGAGAGAGAGAGAGAGAGAGAGAGAGAGAGAGAGAGAGAGAGAGAGAGAGGGGCGATTCAGTCACCACCAAGACACACCAAACACACAGACACACAGGGGGGCATGGAGCCTGATGCCCTGCAGTACAAACAAAGAGAATTTAAAAAGGCTACAGCATCTGATTCACAGTCTGCTATTTTCTGTGTGTGTATTGTACCTGCAAGTGGGTGCTTTTTATGTTTGTTCAAGGTAATGGTTTGACGATAAAAGTCGCTGAGATATTGAACTTGCGGCATCTGTGTCATTGTGTGGGTGTGATAAAACTGCACATTTTAGAGTGGCCTTTTATTGTGACCAGCCTGAGGCACACCTGTTCAAGAATCATGCTGTCTAATCAGCATCTTGCCACACCTGTCAGGTTGATGGATTAGGGATGGATAGGAGAAGTGCTCACTGACACAGATTTAGAGAAATATCTGGACAAAATTTGAGTGAAGTAGGCCTTTTGTGGATATAGAACATAGATCTTTGGTTTCAGCTCATGAAAATGGAGCAAAAACAAAAAAAGTGTTGCATTTATATTTTTGTTCAGTGTATGTTTGTCAGGAAATATGATGTGGTGGTTGCAACAACAAAACCACTTGACAATTCCAAAACACATAACTGTTTACTTTTGTACAATTTCAGCCATATTCATGTTTATAGTCAACCTCTGTATTGCTGTAATATGTGACCTAAAATGCCCCTTCTAAGATAAGCCTAATGTTAGTTGCAAAGGTATTGTGATTCAGCGCATGCAGCAGCCAAAAGGCCCTAGGAGGTCAAAGAAAAGGAAACGAGCCCAGCGTTATGAAACACAAACTCACGACGCATCAATACATGTTTAACAGATCAAAAACCCCATAAATGTAAATGAAAATTATATGTGTGGGGAGTAAGGTTGCAAAGGGGTGGAAAGTTTCCGGTAAATTACCGGAAACTTTCCACGGGAACTTTCGCTCGGAAATTTTGGGAATATTCAAAATAGGAAATTATAGGAATTAACTAAATGGCGGTCATTCAAATGTTTATTTTTCATATCTAAACATAAATCTAAACATTTAAACACTATGTTTGGTCATAGGCAGACATCCATGCAAACATATACAATTAAAAAACATTACATTTGAACAGATTTATTTGTAAGAAGAACTTTATCAAGTTTTGATTATTTTATGAACAATCAATAATTTCACTGAACAACAAAAAGATGAATGTCGAGTTAAATATTACTCATCTGTCTGACCCCACCCATTCAATAAATAAAGTCAAATGCCCCCCATGTAATGGAGGAATGCACAGAGCATGTAGGGGGCATGGCCTCAGTACCCCTGCAGTAGGATGTGTGCTATGTGCAATTTGCCAAGTGTACTTGCATGAAATCTGGTGGTTTTAGTCAAGATTATGCTAAAATATATTGTCCCCAACTATATTTAAAATCACTGTTTAAGCTTCTGTAAACCTGGTCTAGTAAAAATCAATATATGATATCAAGTTGGGTGTCTCAATATGCTTTAAAAAAAGTTTGATTTGAAATTAAATGTTCATAAATATATTAAAACTTAGTTGAAAAAACTGCTTTTTACAGTCTACAACGTTTGCTTGGACTGAAATAACAGTTAGGAGAATTAAGTGCATTTGGGTTGCTTTAAATTTAGTAAATTCCCGTTTATTCCCGTTAATTCCCAAAATTCCCGTTAATTCCCATACATTCCCGTTAATTCCCATGGAAAGCTTCCAACTTTGAAAATTCCCGGAATTTTGCAACCCTAGTGGGGAGCAATGAATATGCTATCGAATAGCTTCGCCCCTGTAGAAGGTCCAGTTGTTGTTTCCCTCTTTCACACTCTCTCTTCTCACCTCCTCAAACAAACGGAACAAGTTCATCATTAACACTGTGAAAACAAAAAACTAATTTGGGCAGGGTTTTTTCCCCTGTTTATCTTGCATCCAGCAACCCCGTCCTTTATTTTTTCTCAGTTTTTCAATTTGTTTCACCTTGGAGGTTTTCTAAAAATTCATTAACATTTTGCGCAAAAAACACTTCTGGGAGTCTAATATTGATTTCTTATTAATAGGTTGTTTGTTGTATTAAATTATTTTGTTCTTAAGGCAATGCATATGTAAAGCTGGAACACAGTTGATGGGAAAAGAATGGCCCTAGGTGACTCATCCAGCAGAGAGGAAAAATATGAATGTCTTTATTTGATTAAAAAAAACAACAGTGAGGTACGCGTTCACTGCCATAAATGTGCTGCTGTCTCGCTCCGAGTGTTTTATTCATGATCGATGTGAGTGTGTGTGTATGCATGTGTGTTGTCTGTAATAAAAGAATGACAAACTACTGACACAAAGCAGTTTTTGTATAAAATGTAATTAATATAAATATAAATACTGCTGAGTTAAAGTGTCATACGCTCAATGTGCCCCTGTCACTTTCTATTGGCGAGAAGGACAGGGGTGAGGAAATGTCAAGACTGAAAAAAAAACATAAGACTTAAATTGTAGAGGGGTTTCTTTGAACAGAGTCCTCCACCAGTTCAGCAATGCACTACTATTACGTAACTACTTACTTACTTACTAATTATAACATTGTTGGACAGTTTAAAAATATATATCTGTATATATATCAAAATCAATGCAGCAGAATTAAAGATATTTATACTATACACCTGGTGCCTACATTACCCACAAAGCAACTCCACCACAGACAGTTCATCAATACGTGTGTTGTGCTAGTAGCGGCTTATGTTTACATCGAGCTGGCAGCTTCAAGAAGAGATGAGGAAAACTGTGGACGTCTGTTAAGCTCACTTCTGTTTACCTCCACACCCCCAAGATTAAAAAAAAATGTCAACCGATCGTAATCGATGCTGACGAAAGTGACATGACTTGAGGCAATTTATCAGAGCTAATGCAGCTCCCTGTACAGCCGCAAGAAGCTTTGTACAACTTTTTTTTCATATATTGAGAAATAATAAATACAGTATGTAAATCGATTCTGATGTGTAAAATCGATGGAGTTCCCCTTTAATGCAACACAAGTCAACACAAAGCATTAAGGCTGTGGAAACTTCAAATACTCCGGCAGTTGTTAAAAAGCTCATGCATACAGGGTGTGGGTAAAATAAGATTTGACAATATATTGCAATCCAGGAGAATGGCTTGTGAATAAATGCATCGGCCGGAGTTTATTTAACTCTATGGAATTTTCTGAGGCTGAGGCTTGTGTCAGCATTGTATTGGGAGATATTCCTGAAATTTCCTCTTTTCTGCACACATCTATGGGTAAAATAACGTTATCATTATCATAAGTAGATTTAACAGAACATTTCCTTTTAAAAGGAAGAAATTCATAGGAAGACTTGCAACTTGAGTGAGAGGGTTATAGGACTGGTAGGAAAGGTAGGCACTCTCATACACGCATGTGACAGTCATATAGTACAACCACTGTAGCATGTCTTGAGCAGCCTAGCGAGTCTTGTTAATGCATTATTGGAGCTGCCATCCTGATTTAGTCTATTTACCGCCTTTTTCAAGATTGTTTACTGCAGCCCGTAACTCATGCCAGCAACAGACAGACCATTCCTCTCTTCTGCACATATAAAACTTTTACCAGGCTAACAAACTGCAACCGTCGACAGTGACGCTAGTAAGCTGGGGAGGAGGGAGAGGATGGAGAGGCAGAAGAAAAGGAAGGATTTATGGCTGCTTGTAAATTTGTCCATCAGAGCTTTCGCTCTTATCAGTTACATTTGCTCTCTTGGCTCTACTATGAGCCGTCCAGACTCCACCTCCAATGAGATCAATTCTAGCCTTCACATACACAGTGAGTTCAACCTAAAGTGAAAATGTGCTTTATTGTGGGGAGAGAGGAGAGGGAGAAAATAAAGGCAATCGTATCTTTTTCAAACTCTGAACACATTTCATTAGTGGATGGATCCTGTTTCACACACACAGGCCAGAGTGAGGGGGATGATAAATGAGCAGTAACAGAGAAAAGGCTTCAGAGATGAAAATGTATTCAAAACCACAAAAAGACTTACCTTTCTGCAGCATGCACCAGAATCCCAATCATTAGCTTTATGAATTTAACATCCCACTGGAGAAAGCCATAGCATTCAGTCGTCCTGCTCCGTTTGTTAGGGGGAGCTAGTGATTATTGTTTATTGCTTCAATAAAAGCCATGCAATCCCCAGCCTTCCTGCACCCATCTGGTATAATGGCAACTTAAATATTCAGAGCTGTGCAGCCATAAAAAACAAAAACAAAATAAGTGAAAAAATACAACGTGTGTGGTGGCTGGCTAGTAGGGTTAGGATTTTTAGGTTTGGGATCGAGAAATGGACTGGCATTAAGCAGTAATGGTTTCGTCAATAATGATGCACAAGGGATCTTTTTATTTTATTTATCTGCATGCATGCACGACGTATACGCACACGCGCCACCACACACTCACCACGAAAACACATCAACACAGAAACACACACAAACCCCAACACAACTATGCTATATAGTATAGGCCTACATTAGGTATATAAGTATACAACTAAGTATACATTACTCACATGCCCAGAGGACATGACATTACGAGGTAAACCGCCCCAAATTTTGCATGCACAATAATGGCACCAAAGTATCATACAAACACTGCACCAATTAAGCTCTTTATTAACGCAATTTACTCCCGGGCCACGGAGGATTTCGGAGGCTTGGTGAACCTTATGAAGGATTTGTAGCAGGTTCCAGTAAATCCTCGTTTCATATAATTGTTCCAAATATCTTGTAACCGTCTGCGTATTGCACCTGTGGAGTATTAGGAGGGCCATTTGGCTCCCAATACAGTCTCTTGTGTGCTCTCTGTTTTGTTGTCTCTGCCAAACAGTTTTGCTTTTGCGGCAACAGTTAGTTCACCATAGCTGTCTCGGTAGCTTTCTCTCGGTGCAAAACCTTTTGGCAAACATCTCTTCCTTTCGTGGCCACTCTGCTCTCCTCTTCAAGTCCCTCCTGAAGCATCTCCCTCTGTCTGTCTGTCTCTCTCTCTCTCTCTCTCTTCCTGTCTCCATATGGCTGTGAAGAAGGCCACTGTAGGCGATCGATACCTGACAATGCAGGGGAAAAATCATATATTTTTTCCCCTCTTCTTTAGCAAATTCAATTTGGTCCTTAACATTCCAGTGGCTTTAATTAGATGCCCACGGTAGCAAATTGCAATTTACATTTTTATAGTTTTTCGAGTTAATTAACTTGCTCACTCAGCTAGACCCGACTTGTTTATGTCCCCCTCACCTCCTCCTTTTTCTCATTCTGTCCCCTTTCCTACTTTCTGAGGCCTCTCTGCTTGTGTTGTGTTTACAAGGGGGGGGGGGAAAAAATAAAGAATAAAGCAAATTAAACATTAAGCCTACAAATGCTTCGTTTAATAGCCATTTAGAAGATAAGCTGCCAGCTATGTTGTGTTGTTTTGATTATATCAAATGTTTCCCTTGTTTCATCGTTGTCACGTCCAATTTCCCAAAAGCTTTCTTTTATGAGGATCAGACTTTTTTTTAACACATTTGTTGGGCGTTCCTGTTAAACTCTGTTCTTCAAGTCCTTCTGCTCCAAAGGGATATGTTGTATTGAGTTTTCTCTTTCTCTGGCACAGACCGCTGCTGTGATCTTTTAACAGCATCAGAGTGGAAATGAAGGATTGGAAGCAGCACGTTACTAATTGGAGCTAACAGTGTCGTCCATGTGCAGATGTAGCCACATGATCCTGTCACTTTGTGATGATAACACATATCTGATGATATACAATCATACCTGAAAAACATTTAAAAAATAAGTTTATTATATTAAACTTTAATCTAACCAGTTGAAGTTGTTTTTCAAACGACTTGCGGTCAATGCTGTCAAGTTACTTAGCAGCATTCAGACAGAAACCAGTGTTGTGTGAAAAAAATGCTAGGTGTTGTGTTGGGGGCGTGTGTATTCAGGTACCACTGGGAATATGAAATATGATTCAGGAAGTACAGTTTGAGTAAGAGATCCATCAAGTTTAAAGGCTCAACAAGTTTAAGAAAAAAAAGATTCAGTTTATTAAAAAATATTTCAAAACTAGAAGAAGTTATCACAATGGCAATGATTTTATCATTACATTATTTGTGAGGTATTCAGTAAATACTGTATTCACATTTACAAATACGTCCTTGTGCACTGCCCATGCTTGCATCTGATTGGCCAAATGCAGCGATTGTTGAACTAGTGTATGTTTCACCATCACGACCACGGGAACCACTAGACAGATATATACTTGAATGTATTCATCCCTAAAGGGAAATTTTATTGTGGATACAAGGGAAACAATCCAAAACATATCCAGTTAATGCTATTTGAGTGCTCCACACTAGTTATATCACAGCAGTTGGCATGGCCTAGAGGGCTTCGAGCAACATCAGCTTTCAAGTCCTTTATGTGACCTATAAACAATGTTAAAATAGTAATTTTTTTAATTCTGTTCCCTTTTGTTTTTTGCCACAGCTCCATTTGAATATGACGAGTTGAGGGCAGAAATGCAGTCAACGGTACAGTAAACATGGATCTGCACATACAGTCATATGAAAAAGTTTGGGAACCCCTCTCAGTCGGCATTATAATTGACTCTGCTTTCACACAAAAAAGATAAAAGTGGTATGTCTTTCATTTACCAGGAACAGCTAAGTACTGGGATGTTTTCCAAACAAAGATTTTTTGAAAAGCAGTATTTAGTTTTATGAAATTAAATAAAATGTGAAAAACTGGCTGTGCAAAAATATGGGAACCCTTGTGGTCTTGCTGATTTTAATCCATGTAACAGCATGTAAAACTGAGGACTTTAAACACAAAATTGGTTGGATTATGTTGTTAAGCCTTGAACCTCATATGAAGGTCTGTTTAATCATGATAAAAGGTATTTTAGGTGCCTAAATGCAAGTTCCACTTCTCTTTGACTCTCTGCAGAAGTGAGACAGAATGCGATCATCAAAACAGCTCCCAAAAGATCTTAAAAACAAAGATTATTCATTGTCATGGTTTAGCGGAAGGCTACAAGAAGCTTTCCCAAAGGTTTCAATTGTCAATTTCTACTGTAAGGAACGTTGCCAGGGAATGGAAGGACACAGGCACAGTTGCAGTTAAACCCAGGTCTAGCAGACCAAGAAAAGTACAAGAGCGGCATATGCGGCGGATTGTGAGAATGGTTGCACACAACCCAAAGATCACCTCCAAAGACCTGCAAGAACATCTGGCTGCAGATTGTGTATCTGTACATGGTTCTAAAATTCAGTGCAATTTGCACCAAAACATCTGTATGGCCGGGTGATGAGAAGGAAGCCCTTTCTGCGCCCATGCCACAGATACAGTTGCATGGAGTATGCAAAAGCTCATTTAGACAAGCCAGCTTCATATTGGAAGAAAATGCTTTGGACTGATGAGACAAAAATTAAGTTATTTGGCCTTTATAAAAAGCAGATGTTTTGGTGCAAATTGCGCTGAATTGTTGAACGGTGTACAGATACACAATCTGCAGCCAGATGTTCTTGCAGGTCTTTGGAGGTGATCTGTGGGTTGTGTGCAACCATTCTCACAATCCTCCACCTATGCCGCTCCTGTTTTTTTCTTGGTCTGCCATGCCTGGGTTTAACTGCCACTATGCCTGTGTCCTTCCATTTCCTGACAAAGTTCCCTACAGTCGAAATTGACAATTGAAACCTTTGGGAAAGCTTCCTGTAGCCTTCCCCTAAACCATGACAATGAACAATCTTTGTTTTTCAGATCTTTTGTGAGCTGTTTTGATTATCCCATTCTGTCTCACTTCAGCAGAGAGTCAAAGAGAAGTGCAACTTGCATTTAGGCACCTAAAATAAATGTTCTCATGATTAAACAGACATTTCTATGAGGTTCAAGGCTTAACAACATAATCCAACCAACTTTGTGTTTACAGTCATCAGTTTTACATGCTGTTACAGGCATTAAAATCAACAAAACCACAAGGGTTCCTATATTTTTGCACAGCCAGTTTTTCACATTTTATTTTATTTCATACAACCAAATACTGCTTTTCAAAAAATCTTTGTTTGGAAAACATCCCAGTACTTAGCTGTTCCTGGTAAATGAAAGACATACCACTTTTATATTTTTTTTGTGAAAGCAGAGTCAATTATAATGCCGGCTGAGAGGGGTTCCCAAACTTTTTCATATGACTGTATGTAATCAAAATACAAAACACAGACGTCACAGGGGACCTAAGTTACTTTGCTAATACATCCACTGCAACCTTAAAGTGGGTTAACACAACATTCTTTTCAAGCCAACCCCCCCCCCCCCCCCCCCTCCCGTTTGCCACAGAAACACATACCTCTGTTGAGTTGCCCCCTGCCAAAATACAGCTGACCCGAACTGCCTGCAGCATTCGTTCACGGAAATAAGATTGCAAAGCGAGTGCAGTGACCTACCGTTGTCAGAGAAAAGACAAGACACAGTATCTATCGACTAGCGTAACTTCTGACATTTTCTTGATTTATTTTTTTGTCGCAACCCATTATCATGTTTATTCTAAAACTAAGCCTCTTTTTTAGATGACATATATCCACAGGAGAGAGAGAGAGCGAGAGAGAGAGAGAGAGAGGGGGGGTCTGCGAGTAGCTGAAAGGTAGACAGAAAGGGAGCGACAGCGGGAGAGAGGAAGAGTCAGTCAGCACGGCAATCAGCCAAGCAGACAGCCAAGTCACCTCTACTGTCAGTCAACGCTCCCCTCTGTGACCAGCACTAAATGAAACAAGGCCTTAGAGGTGCTCCGTGTTGTCTTCCGTTTCATCCTCTTCCACCATCATTCTTCATCTCCTTTAGAGACATTAAGGCATGGAGCCCTTCAGACTGCGGGGCTGCTTTGGTGGGTGGGGGGGACCAGGGTTTGCTGACTGCCAAGAGACAATGTAAGCACTGACCTCCATTAAAACACAATTAAACGACCCGTGTCCTCCTCCAAGGTAGGACATCACTTGTGTTTGACTTTTCACCCCCCCCCCCCCCATATTTTCTTGCTTTCCCACCTCACTTTTCTTCGATGCCAGCCCCCTTGATTCCTCATTAAAATATCACATCCGTTTAGCAGAGTGCTCCGACATATTGTACAGCATGTTGTTATTGTGTGACCGAGGCTATTACTTCCAGGGCCTCCTGGAGGCTCAGAGGACACACTGGTTCATGTTCATGTTAGCCTCTAATTAATTGTGGGTTTAATGTAGATCTGAAATGAGGTGAGAAGTTCAGAGAAATCTCAGACATGGTAGCTGGTTGCAAAACGTCAGCAGACACTATGCGTTATAACCCCACTGCGTAACGCTCCAACGATTGCGGAAATAGGGCAAGTAGCAAACGCTCCATCACGCGACAAAGAGACAGCAAGAGCATCGACATTTAAACGTCAAGCTGTCAAATCATTTCATGGACCAAAGAAAGCGGGAGCGCGTTTGTTCTTCCTGTGGCCTTTTAAATACCACAGAACAAATGAATGAATCAATCTTTTCGCTTTCACACTCAAGCAGTCTATGCCAATTCAGGAAAGACAAATCCCCTCGGTTGAGACCTTCAGAGAAAAAAAAAAGAAGGAAAACTTTGCCGGACCCAGTATCAACAGGTCTAAATGAATAGAAGTGTCTCACTGATGGGGCGTGTTTTTTGTTTAGTTTTGGAGTACTAAGAGGGCAGAAATAAAGCCTCAATATAAAAGGGGGATGGATCTATAAACCTGCAAGCTGCATCATTATAGGCGATATTTTGGTGGAAAACGTGCCCCGGGAGCAGCTCCTGGCTCAGAGAGTACAGTGTTTGAAATCACAAGGAATGTTTGAAAGCAGACTCGTGGGTTTTCTTTGGAGTATGCGAAACCTCTTTTTTTTCTCACCTCAATCAGAATCCACCCTTACCCCTTTAATTATAGACTGCTTGTTTTCTTCCATGTGCCCAGCTGTGTGAGCACTAGTCTATCCGTGGTACTTTTTTCCAACAGCTCCTGCTTTTTGTTTTGAAGTACTTTCCAATTGTCCTAAACTTATTTCGCTTCACACAGATGGGTATTGCTGTGAAGTATCCTGTTCTAAAAACTGAAAAAAAGGGAAAAAAAAACAGAAGCATGAAGGCAGCCAAGACACAAGTCCAAAACAGCGGCATAATGTGGACCTGAGGGATAACGGGGGGGGGGGGGGGGGGGGAGGGGGTGGTGGGGAAGAGGAGCTTTGACCTGCTGTTCTAGCCCCTATTTGCTAATTAGTCTTATTTACTAACCAGATGCTTATAATTAAATTTACATGCAGTGGTGAATAGCCCGATGAAAAAAGAGAAGGCCGGGGAGGGGGAGGAGGAGGCGTTCAGCGGCCATCACGTGTTTGTGTGTAAAAATACACAAGAACATAAAAAGCTCATTAAGATAGACGATAAAGGGAATGGAACCCCCGGAGCACTTCAAACACCATCTTGAGCTGTGCCCTGGAAGCATCCGCCCACCTTCAACCGCCTCTCCTCCCTTCCTGTGTCACATCATCTCTCTCCACTCCCCGCTCTTTCACTCTGCACCTGTCCCACGTGGGTTGCATGTTGTCTCCCAGGCAGGCATGGTGCATGGTGCTGCTGCGTTGCCAGGTCTGATGGGGCCAGCTAGAGAAAGTAAACAAACGAACAGCAACCCGCAACAGAAAAAGCCTTCCTCACTCAAGACTTACCCCCACTACTTTGATGCTCTGGCTAGTTAATTATTGCTCAGAGCTATTTAAATGCACCTAATTAAAACAAATGCAGAGAAGATCATTAGCTGAAAAATGTCCACCACCTCCCCAGTCGTAGGTAAACTGGTAGTGTGGGCACGCCAACAAAAAGGGCAACCTAGATTGCTCTTTGGTCAGCGACCGCACAATAAGATATTCATCAGGAGCTAGGCCAAAATGCCATAACTGTTTTCCTTGTTGATTTTTAAGACAGCAAACAACGGTTTAATTTACAGCGAGACACAGCGGCCAGCAGGCACTGAGCTGATCAAACAGAGTACATATAGAGGGGGCAGATCATCCAAAGTAAATATCAAAGGATCTGACAGCCAGGGGTCTAATTGCTGTCATTTTCCATGAGGTCTTCCCCTGTTCTGTAGATAAATAAAGCAGAAAGCAGACGAAACGCGGTGTTTGTACAGACACAGACACACAGTGCACTTACCAGGATGTGGGAAAAGTATATTTAATAGGGTGTTTTTTTTTTCAGTCAGACATTTTAGTATGTCATCATAGCAGGCAGCACTACTGTAATAATTAATGGTGTTGATAATGATTGCGCAGTTGCGTTTAGGGTGGTTCAGTTTCGTGCTATTAAGCTTGCTCATCGGCCATGCTTTGCTGGGACACTTAAATGGAACGGGGCCGTCGTTAGTGTCATTAGATACACCTGTTTTTTTCTTGCTATGAAGAGTCAAAGTGTTGGGGGGGGGGGGGGGGAAATCATCAGGGTGCTCTAATGACTCCATTTAAATGTATTTACATGTAGATATATTTAACAGTTTCCTCCAAAGGAATTTTCCACTTTCTGAAATAAAAAAATTAAAATTGACAATTTAATTGCTGGAATAACTAATTACAGTCAGTGCCGTTGTGCCTGTCAAATCCAAAGAGGCTGTAAACTCTAGCGGTCAGACAATTAAAAACAAGTCGACAGATTAGCCAGATGTTCCCAATAATCCCCCTCAATGTGCAGGAAAACTGTGCTCGTGCACAACTACGTCAAGAACGGCACACAAAAAAAGTCTGTAAACTGTGTGGGTGGGCTGGATACTAACAATAGACAACTCGTTTTATTATTTGAATATTCACTTAATTTGTGAGGGTTCGTGAAATATGGCCAAAATGAGTTTTAATGAATTGTAATTAACAAGAAATATGTTTAGATTCAGAGAGAGAGAGAAAAGAGCAGAGAGGAATTCAGTGAGGTAAATCAAAGAAACCCCTGCTTTCTTTCCCAACATGGAAGGCCCTACTCCTGTCAGCCTTTAATTAACTATTGACCGTGCCACCAACTGCAACCAAGAGGCAGAGGACGAAAAACCTAGACCAGAGGCTAATGGCTTGAGAACGTGATACATCCCTTAAAGGCCTTCTGTCTGCTTCACCCAGTTTAGGAAGCGTTCCAAATCCACACGCAGATGCAGCTTACTGCAGCCAGCGCTCACCGTCATCAAGTTTAGTCTTCCCAGAATCTACAGTCTACAGATTTGTTTGAATACACACTTACACAAATACTTCCAGTACACTTATAAAGGCATATCTGTGCAAGTGCACACACACACACACACACGCACACACACACACACACACACACACACAATCCTGCTTCTGTTCACTTGAGTATGTGTAGGTATGTATGGCTTCAGTGTGTGTGTGTGTGTGTGTGTGTGTGTGTTCGTGTGTGTGTGTGTGTGTGTGTGTGTGTGTGTGTGTGTGTGTGTGTGTGTGTGTGTGTGTGTGTGTGTGTGTGTGTGTGTGTGTGTGTGTGTGCGCGTATACCTGTTCAATTGAATTGGCTGCCAATTGAAAAGCTGAAAACATCTGTGAATGTGGCGGAATTTGCAAAGGCATTACTTCTGGCATAATTAGCATTATGGTGGATGGACACGAACATAGCACACATGCACACAGGGACCCTGTTTCTACTGCCCACAGTCTGACAGGGGCCCAATATGCAAAACTCGCCCACGCACAAATTGTAGATGCACGAAGGGAGAGAAACAAACAGCATTCCATTTATGCACTACGGCATGGACTGAAATCCCTATGGACTGAAACCTTGATCCACCAACAATACACGTCTCGTGACAAGTTTAAAGTTTAGAATATATCTTATCTTATATCTATATCTTATGTATCACACATCGTGTATGCTAAGATACAGGCGCCTCAGACTCATTAAGCACTGAGAAGAGAGGTGTTGTGAGGACAAGATAATTAAGTATCATTCCATCATCCCACGCCCCCATTAGATATACCCACCTCATGCAAATTAACAATAATTAAGTAGGCGATATTTCATGTTTTTATAAATTTATTTTTTTACATGTCCATCATTGTCTGTCAATCATTTTCACTCATGTCTGTGAAGAATAATTACCTCCTGCAGCACTGCGTGTACAGCTACACTTGTTACCTGTCATTACAGTGAAATAGTGCTTAGCAGAAAGTACTAGCACACATTTGTTTGAAGTTCCTTGTTGTCGGTGTGAGCTGTCCTCCCACTGCTGATGCACAGGACAGTATGGGAAAGCACACAAGCTGTGTACAGTGTGTGCAGGCCAGGCTGGCGGATAAAGAAGGACAGACAATTAAAAAAAAGGTACTACGAAAGGAAACGTGTTTTTTTTTCTCCTACTGGCCTCCATGGTTTTCAAACATGCCCATGAATTTTAATAATTGGTGGGCGGACCATAGTTGGAACGGAAAGTGAGCAAATGGCACAGTCTCAAGGCATCAGGAATATCAATGAATGATTGGGGAATATGGCTGAAGCCGAAGCGGAGACTGGGCACACAATTTTCCAGCACTTCCAAAGACCTAAAAACTGGACCAAAAAACTTCACAAAGCTCATCTAAGACTGTCCTGTTTAATTTGGCACTGTGCCTTGATTATGTTACTCATGGTGTTTCTGCTTGGATTCTTGAGATCTAATCAGAACTTTGCTGACTTTTGGAATTAACAGTTTAGTATGAAGTGTAGTAAGATATATTTATTTGAATGTTTAAATATTTGAAAGGTGTGATTATGTCAATGTAAAGCTGCACAATGCCAGGCTTTGAAATATCTTGATTAAAGTCTAATCGTGGTTCATCGTGTTCAGCCTATTCAGATAAACAAAGCATTAAAACATCCATTGTGCTAATGTGACTATTGTTAACACTCTCCACCATTGCTCAGTAGATTGGCAGCTTGCTCCATACTAGTCTGGGTTGTTTTGTTCAGAGTTTTGCTGGTAAAATATGCAGGTTGGTTTCACAGCACACAACAAAAAGTAGGTTTCTGTTGCGTCAAAAACAGAGCCAAAGCTTTGAAGGTTTCTCGTGATAGCAGATGGTGGAATAAGTGAAGGCTGATAGAAAAAAAATCACTGCCATGCACGAGTATGTTTATCCTCCTCAGACAGATTTATATAAAATAAATTTAAAAAATAAAGAACTGGCAAATGAGTGACGAGAACTAATGTGATTCGGGCAAATTTAAATTCAAATCAAGGCTTTCATCTTTTCCTCTGTCTAATTTTTTTGCAATCGTTTTACAAATGTATGACTATTTACTTGACAATGATGTATTATTAATTAATAATGCTTGATGTAGCAGTTTAACAAGAGCACTCCTTTATTCTAGTTCAATTCAGTTGTGCCAGATTTTAAAAAATCTAAATGTAAATACATTCTTGTCCATTATGTTACTGGTATACTGTACATTGTAATATAGGGGCTAATTTTAAATATTATCCACCGCTTACTATTATTAATATATTTTTTTTTGAATCATGCTTTACGTTTTTGTCATGTTTGGTGTTCAAGATTCCGGTGTTCTCTTTTTTCAATGAAGGTAAAGTTGAAGCTGAATGCCTAAACTGATTTTGAAAAATAATATACTATAAATTCAATGTGCTCATTTGCCAAATCTAATTAAAAAGCATTAATGAAATAAAGCCTCAGAGCATGTGGCTGTGCATTACAATGGGTCCAACTGGTTGGTTGGAATTAATGAGAAAAAGGGAAAGTGATCGTTACCTGTTGGCTTTATACCACAGGAGAGCCGATAGTCAGTGGCGGACTCAGGGGGGGACAGTGGCTCAATTGTTGAAAAAGCGCGCTAAAGTGCCCTCAAGAGTGGTGAAAACGAGAAGAAATGCCTCATTGGCTGCCCTATTCACGTGCAAAACATGATTGGGTGCCCTCTAGGGTGCCCCTTCATACAATAAATGATGATGATGTGCCCTCTAGAACAAGAACATTCGATGATGTGCCTTAATGAGTGCCCTTATAGTGCCCTTCTGCCTGTCTGGTGCCCGTCTGGTGCCCTTCTAGTGCCCTTCTGCCCGTCTGGTGCCCTTTGAGCGTTCAAGATCCGGTCCTCATTCAAGTATAGGTCATTTCATGCAAGAGAGACGATAATAGTCAGCTATCACCTCAACATGAAGAAAAACTTCCTTCAATTTTTCCGTAGCTGGCTGTCAGCGGTCAAAGACTGTATGGTTGCGGCACATTGATTTTTCTCCAGTCCAATTTTTACTTAAATGTTAGTAAAGATGAAAGCAGCAAGGAATCCTCCTTTCTTTGGCTATAATGTGAAAGAGCACAATGATGTGAATAACTCATTTTGGTGTTTATAAAGTCGCTAGAATAAGGGGAAACAGTGTCTTTGGAGCTACATTTTTTTCTGGGGGGGGACACCCAGACCCCCTTTTTAATTGTATGAGCCCAACCGTTTAATTTTAACATCTACAAACACAGTGTTTGGTGTTTCGTTATATAACTTTTTATTTAGCTGACGCTTTTATCCAAAGCCACTTCCACTAAGTGCATTCAACAATGAAGGTACAAACTCAGAACAACAAGAATCACGTAAGTACTATAGCTGCAAATAAAAGTAAAAGTAATTGCTACATGGAGATGTAACAAGTAAGAACGGAACCTTCACGGCAGCGCTTGCCAAGGTTAGGGGATAAGGCCTTCCAGGCAGCGCTGTCTTTAAGGCTCCGTTGGGGCAACAAAACACCATCGAGTTAGAAAAGCCACTGTGTGCGCTGGTGGGGCCTCATGTTTCCAGAATGTGCCCTTTTAATTTTTTCGCCCCTGCCCTTCAAACAGTCTGAGTCCGCCACTGCCGATAGTTACAGGAGTCAATGGACAGTCGGCCCCTTCCACTACAATAGAATTATGAGCAGGATGGATGGTGGAGCCATGACATCAATATCTACTTATCCATGTGTCCATCTTGAAAATCGGCTGAGAGGAATGTGATTAAAAGGCGTCGTGATTCATGCTTTCAATTCTATTGATCTCCTTACACAAACCAATACTGGAGCCTCACACACTCACGCGCATGTAAAATACAAACAGACACACACACACACACACACACACACAGTTGCCCCATATCTATTAATATATACCTGAGGTAGACTGACTGACGACCTTATTTCCTCTCTTTCTCGCGCGCACGCATGCACACACACACACACACACACACACACACACACACACACACACACACACACACACTAAAGTAACGCAGACTTTCATATTGCTGGAGCAAGCTAGACAGCTAGTTTGCTGTGAATTTAAAGCGATAAGCTGAGCAATGGCGAACAGCAGCTATTCCTGGACGTTGCTCGGCCACTGCCGGAAGATTTATCTCCTCCTCAGAAATTTCATTTGGGGAAGGAATAATAAGGCATAGGAAATGAAAGTTAATCATGAATCCTCTCTCACATTCTCCCTCTCTCCTGTGTCTCTCTGTGACATTGGGTCTTTAAGCTTGGCTGAGGCCTGCTTTATTTAGTTGGGAACCTTTTGTCTCACCCCCTCCCCCCCAGCAACCTTTTAAAAGCTTCATAAATCAGAAACAACGCACACACGTCTAATGGTTTGTTGTCCCACAGAAACTAATTACACAAAGGGAGCCTTTTCACCAGTGAAACAAACTAGAATGGGTAGAAACATTGGAGAGTTAGAGAAGATTGTAAAACGGTTCACATTACTGTTGCATCTTCGGGCACTATTAAAACTACAGTGCATTTGGCTAGATCAAATCAGATTGGATTGTATCGTTTTGGTATCAATAGGGCAAATATTTAGGTGGATCAAATAAAAAATATTTTTTTGCTGTGTATTCTTACTGTAATCAAACAGCACTAGGGTTCGCTTTTCAAAGGACCGAATCTGCAGGCAGTCTCGGACTAGCTGTTTAGTACACACTAGAGCAGGGGTGTCCAAACTTTTTTCACTGAGGGCCACAAACATAAAAATCTATGAAGGGCCGGGCCACTTGTAGCTGCTCTGATGTTTAGTTTCATAGTGTCCTCGTAAATTGTAATCCTTCTTCACTGCAACACTTTCCTCGCAAATTAAACAGACACATTTCCCCTCAATGTCCAGCTGGGTATGCCCCCCCCCCCGGGAGATTTTGTTTTACTTTTTCAAGTGAAATGCATGAATCTGGTGAACTTTGAGAGGAAAATTAAGAGGCTTAATCGGAAGAATTTTGTATGAAAAAATTATTTGGAGACACTGTGTCAGATGAATTAGAAACACAAGAAGGACACATGGATTTAAAAAAATTAAAATTAAAAGGGCCATATTACATTATATTTTTAAAATCGACCGCGGGCCAACAAAAAGCGGGCCCCGCGGGCCGTAGTTTGGACACCCCTGCACTAGAGAATAGGAGCATTTGTTTGTTTCAAGCTGAGTTTGCTTCTTGTTTTGGGGGGTGAACTGCTCCTTTAAGCTGCCTGCTCACTCTGATTGTACCTCTTGCCATTATGTGTCCCCTCAGCCTGTGGAGTCCTAACCACAGCTTTATTATTAAAATGTTCATTAGTCAAGGCCTCCGATTATAAATGTTCTGGTCTATTTTAACCTTGTGTTAATAAACTAATATCGGACACTGTATGCACTTAACCCAGCCCTCTTTTTTGAACACAGGTTATTCTAAAAGCAGTTTTCAGACATTTCTGATAGATAAAATAAATGTGTTTCGAAGATTTTATAAGCAGGAGGGAGGAAAAGGGATTACATGAAATATAGAGATTAAGAAAGAACCAATATGAGAACTGAAATGAAATGCTTGTGTCTCTGCAGTCACCTACAGAGCAGCAAAATTAAAAGAACCTATTAAAATGACCACGGGTCCAGCTGCTGCTCCTCAAGTTTTCCAGTAAAACATTCAAATAACACCTCATGCAAAAAGACACCATATTAGCATAGTGGATATAGGGCTGTTTATTGCTGTAGTTTATGACGGGGAACCCAGAGCGTGACTTTTATAAGGCACAGGGATATAAAGGCTTAAGGCTTATGGTTGTTGCACACTGATAGCAAAAACCAATAGCATATTCTACTAATGCTGGTTTCCCTTATTTAGATTCTAAGGTCAAGGCATTTATTCAGGCATGCATGTGGGCAAACACAGATTAATATACCACGAACGCCAACTAATGTGTTAGATGGAGGGTAGTCAAAAGCTTGAATGCAACCATTAAGCAGTGGTTGATGAATCCAGTTTTCTTTAGAATAAAAGAAAGCAGCTGTCTGTAATTCCTCTCAGCAAGTCACTTAACCTGAATAGCTTGTGTAAACACCCCTGTGGAATAAATGGGTATTATCTTAGAGGAGGCCAAGAGCTGGCAAAGCAGAGGGGTGATGGAAATAACTTGAATAAAAGCAATCGCTTCCACTTCCTGGACAATGAGGATGGCTGTAATGAGTATTGTATTGGTGTGTGTGTGTGTGTGTGTGTGTGTGTGTGTGTGTGTGTGTGTGTGTGTGTGTGTGTGTGTGTGTGTGTGTGTGTGTGTGTTCAAGGGGGAGTGCAAGTGATTGTGAATGGAGAGCAAGATAGAGAGAAAGAGGGTGGATGAGAGAGAGAGAGAGATCACTGTAATGAGGTGTCGGGGATGCTGATGTGTTTTCAGGGATATGCAGCAGAGGTAACAGTTCTCTGGGCGATGGGCTCTAACATATACGCACCCTGACCAAGTGGAGCTGATCCAGATTGCTACTCAACGATGTGTTGGTGGCCAGCAGGGCCCTTGTTGTGATTGGCTGAGGTGTTTACCTGTGGGTTATAACGGGCTTTGAAATCCTGCAACTTTGTGTCTGTCTTCCTTTTTCCTTTTCCTCCCCCTTCGGTCAGTTTTTATGTCTGAATTCCCATTTTAATCACAAGAAGTATCAACCTGTAGCTGTCTAAAGTCTAAGAAAAAAACCCTGACGATGACACTGTGCACATTTGTAACAGAAAGCCAGGGTTACAAAGACGTGGGTATTTATTAGTCAGGTAGGGTCAAGAGAAAGACACTAAAGAGATGTATTATGGGAATTGTAGGATCCATACTAGGGAATAAAGTCAGGTTATCTGACATGCGATTGACATGGGGCAGCAACAAATGACACAACAGAAAATCCCACGAGAGGTTACGGTATACATGTCTGTCTGCTTCTTCCCACTTTCCCTGCCACCAATTTCCTGCTGCACTGTAATTGGCCACTGTTCGCTGTTTATTCTTATTAGCAGTAGCATCCCTTATGCATTTGTCATTTTGATTGCCTGTTGCTCTGTGGTCGATGCATCGCCCATTTCCTCTTTCCTCTCTTTTACCTGTCACTTGTCCCTTTTTCCTATTCCCTGGGTCCCTTACTTATTGGATCTTTCCTGCTTGGGGCCAAGTCTCCTGCTTAATACACCACTAACACATCACCCACTGTGACACAATAGCCACAAAACTGTACATGTGTCCGTACGTCTGCATGGTTATATGCGGGCATGTGCAAGGATATCTGTGGGCATTCTCAAGTGTGTGTGTGTGTGTGTGTGTGTGTGTGTGTGTGTGAGAGAGAGACAGAGAGAGAGACAGAGAGAGAGAGAGAGAGAGAGAGAGAGAGAGAGTAAGGAATGCATGACAGCTCCTGCATGACAGCTCTGCCATCGTCCATCCATCAATCAACTTTGCCCTATACACATGCACACAGACAGCACAAAAACACATAACACATGCAAAAAGTGCCAAAAATGCTGATGGAATGTCATGTTATTTTTGTTATCCAATACACAAAGACAAATAGGTTGAGGACTGAAGAACTAAACATGACACTTTACCAAATCTGTCATTAAAAACAATCGGATGGCGTTTAGCCCCTCGGAGCAAGGCACAAAACCGTTTTCTCTCCTCATTTCTGTTCATTGGGACGTCACCGGTTTTGTTTGTTGGATGTCAGATCAAATTCTGCTCCATCTTCGGGGACAGGAGCTCCTATCTGGGGGCATGCTGGTGACAAGATACTGACAGGTGGAGGGAGACGGTGGGGGAATAGAAAGAAGCTGACAGACGAACAAATGATACCTTTAAGGCTTGTCTGCAGGTAACAGTCTCACCCTTGAGTGAGCTGTCATTTCATCTCAAACTAATTTTATAGGGGCAATCTGTCAGTCTAGCTATCCTTAAACTCACCAGTACGTCATTATAGTATGGAAATTACCAACCACATATAACCCAATATCTGCAGCCAACAGTCAGTTAAAGCTCAGGGCCTCTCCCGCCCTCACTTCGGTCTCCATATCCCCAGTGTAAATCAGAGCCTTAAGCATGCTAGTCCCCCTGCCCTCTCTTATCTCTCAGCAATATATTGCCTTTTCCATTCAGCAATTTCCCCAAACTTAGACCGCGTCCCCCCCCCCCACCCCCAAGACTTATGAAGAATAGGTTTTATTGGTCTGGGTCTCCTAAAAGTGGATTCAGAAAAGGTATAAGAGGGGCAGGAGGGAGGACATATAGATTTATTTGCGGTGGAGTCATAGGAATGGGCTGCCTATTCAACCGCTATCTTTTTCAATTGTGCACAGTAGATATCAAACCGGCGCTCCTGCCATACTCTGGAACTGTTTGGGAAAAGGTCACAGTGCTGCCTCGCTCGCTGCGTACAGTCAATTTGTTCAGTTGAAGAGATTCAATTCTCAGCAGCCAAAACCCGGAATGAGAGGACAAGTGTAGCATTAGAAATGTGTCATCATGCTTCACCTGCCTCACTTTTGAAACACGGTCATTAGTGAGATTAAATGCCATATCTAAAACACAGAACATGATGCATATTGATCAAATCATTACCATGTGCACCACATCCAATAGATTCCTCTCCCAGCTTGATTCTTCTTTAGGAAGCCCGCAATAAGTTTGAGTGACAGTTGGAATTCTGCTAGGCTGCGATTGGAAAGGTTGTTATATGCCAAAGGCGTGGTCATGGAGATAAAATATGGCTCCAGTCATTTTAAATATTAAATGTATTATGCATGGATGGCTCTCATTCATTTTGTGCGTTTTTGCCAGTTTGAGTCCATGTAAATGAATTGCATTTTCTCCCACAGCATGAGCCCATTGTAAATGGAACGTCAAAAGAGGCACTGCCATCTTTCAGGGGAATAATGACAAAACCAGTGGGTGAAAAGTCTTTTGTTTTATGGCTGTTTTTCATCCTAAATGACATAGATTGAAATTTGGCTTATTAAGATTGCTATTGTGTATCATTTGAAGCTTTTACTTTCCCAAAGTTACTGGGATTCACTTTTGGTTGCTGAGTTTTACAGTAAAGAACACAGAAGTTATTAAAGAAATCTGAAGGATGACTGAGAAATAATTTCTTTCCAATGGAGTGTGGAAGATCGGTGGAACAGATCGGTAGAGTCCTGTGAGACCAGAGCAGATTTACCATAATCTGCTGTATGATGTCAGGATGTTATTGTTGTCCTGGTTTGAGCCGTGATTAGACAGCAGATTGATGACATTTGTTGTATGCAGTCCCACAGATTACTGAGAGACACAGTGACAAATAGCAACCAACACAGCCAGCCATAGATCTGTGTGTGTGTGTGTGTGTGTGTGTGTGTGTGTGTGTGTGTGTGTGTGTGTGTGTGTGTGTGTGTGTGTGTGTGTGTGTGTGTGTGTGTGTGTGTGTTTCAGACTCATTATACAAACCCCTTACACTCAATAGAAATTACACAATTCATTACACATTATGCACGTATGACCATACCTGCTAATGTGTAGACATAGCAGCGTGCAAACCAAAGTCCGTATAAAGACAGATCTTTAAAAATAAAGATGGAAAAATGGAAAGGTTCTGGAATAATAGGAGATAAAATTGCTTCACAGCTGAAAGAGCAAATCACAGAATCGAATGAAATAAGTTAAGCAAAGGTGTGTTATACGATAGCCATTGCAGATTATGCAAATCTATACCTTGACTAATGACATGTAAATTACATGATCATAAAGCATTACCATACGCACAAATCCACACGTGCACACACATACAGGCATTAATGAGCTGTCCTTGACAGATTCATGTATACAGGAGCTAAGATTTGTGTATATACACACGCGTGTGTGCGTGTGTGTAAGGGTACACGCTTTCATTTGGGTCTTGTGGCTCGTTTGTGTGTGTTTCTGTTCCTGTAAGTGTGTTTTACTGTCTGTGCGTAGAATGTGCACTAGTGTGTGTATTCAAGTGCCAAGGCACGTCCGTGTGTGTTTTCCTCAGCCGTCTAGCGCTCTAATAGTGTGTCCTCTGGATTAAGTGATATAAATGGATAGCTTTTCCTCCTGATGCACCATCCACCTGCAGGAAAAATAGGCCCCCGAGGGGGGAACGTCTCTGCACAGGGCAAACCCTCCCTTATTATCTTCCCTATCTCTGGAGGCTGCTATTCCAGGGCCACTGCTCCAGACACAGAGGATCAGCAATGAGGGGAAAAGAGATACATGGTGAAGCAGAGGCTATCAGCAATTCAGATCAGTCTCGCTGTCAGAGGATGTGGGTCATCATAGTCATCTTTGTGAAAGGACAATAGGATGTTTCCCCCCTAACAAAAAAGGTAAACTCGTTACTGTTGTTTTCCTTTACATTTTATGTTAAAGAAATCACACTGCATCCATCATTAATTGGAGTATTTTACCTGCCCTTTGTGTGCTGACCGGAATGACATTTTCTGAAGAGATTGCTATTGATGTGTACAGTAGCAGAAAAATGCTCAGCTATACAAAACATAATTCCTGTTTTATATTTCTCAAACATGATGAAGTCCATTACAGAAGAACAATTTCATCACTAAGAAAGAGACCGTAAAGCACTGGAGCCATAACCCTAGTCGTGTTTGGATTCTAAAAGATTTAAGCTTAAAAAGTAATTCTGACCAAAGAGCATTAATCTAAGATCCAAAATAGTTTGTAAATATTTAACAACCGATCATATAGAACACATGCAAACATTAGCCTGCTCCAAGTTGTCTACTTCAGGGGCATTCATGTAGTAGTTAAGATTCACAGCGATACAAAAGATAAGACTCTTCAGGCCAAATTTGAATCATGCAGAAGTTTCTCATTTGCATCACAACATCTTCACAGCATTATCCCCCCCCCCCCACACACACACACACAAACGCATACATACACACATACAGACACACACACCCCTCTTCTGTCTTCCTCCATCACCTCCACACCTTCGCTCACCTCGCTACCACACATCAGTAACAATCTCATTTACCGCCCCATTAATTGCTGCGATACCAGACACTGGCAAGAGAGCTATGTGTATGTGTGTGTGTGTGTGTGTGTGTGTGTGTGTGTGTGTGTGTGTGTGTGTGTGTGTGTGTGTGTCTTTCTGTCTGTGTCTGTGGGAAGTTTGCAAGTAGTAGCAGTGTAACGTGGAGGGAGGGGTGAAGCAGAGAAGCTACTTTGGATGTGTCACTGACAGTAAACCTCCGCAATGTGCTGTAAATCCACTCTTGGGCCTTGCAGGGAAAATAAACTCCTTATACACACACACTGATTCAGCACCTACAAAATTGTAGCAGTCTTCATTATTTCCATAAAGTAAATTGATGAGTTGAATCGAAGTAGAAGACATTATTCTGCACTGATTTCCCATTATTAAATAGCTATTAGCAGGACAAGAGTTTGACAAAGTTTAAGACAGTTGAGATGTGCATTCATCTATTTCAAAGGGTTTTTAGTTTTTTTTTCGTCCATAGGTGTGTTCAAAAACCAGCACAACAGAGACACACTCGAATACATTCACACACACACACACACACACACACACACACACACACACACACACACACACACACACACACACACACACACACAAAAATGTCCCTTCCTGACGCTGTCTCTTAATGTGTCACAGACACGACACACAGACCCTGGAAAACACGCGAGCAGAAGAGCAGAAAAAGTAGAGAGGCACATTAGCGGGGGGGCTGTTAATGAAGTGAGACCCTGCTGCAGTAATGAGAGTGCAAATTTAACTACATTAGCATCCCATTCCTCCTTGGCAGTGCATCAGGTAGGCCACGGCAGCGCTCACAGTCAGACACATTACAGTCATTTGTTGCAACATTGATCCAAGCATCAGGATGCCACCGCTTTACTAGCACAGCAAATGCTATATTTCTGCGGAATTCACTTTGAGCTTTGTTTGTATTTGTGGCAATGCTTTGTTGAAGGTTTGTTGTTTGCTTTTTTCATGAGCGTCACCTGGGAGACTCTTCTGATCCAAAACAGTTTGAAAAAGAACAAAAAGTTTGCGCAAAAATGCATAGCAGTGTGGTGACATCCATTTTATTTTACAATCACTTTCCATATGCTCACGCTCTCTACAGGCAGATGCCAGTTATATTTATGTGAGTGTCTCTGCATGCGGGGCACATCATGTGGATACTTGGCCATGAAATGAAAGCATAATTACACCAGGGAAGTGCTTTTGTCTCTTCATTTTCTCTCGTCTTCACTTTTCTGTGCTTCGTCGCTCTCAGGTGGCCCCAGTTCTTAACATGAATGCCCTCAGGGGCAGCCTCTCTGTCTCACACACACACACACACACACACACACACACACACACACACACACACACACACACACACACACACACACACACACACACACACACACACACACAGAGCCCCAAAGCTCTTTGTAACAATCACTGTCAGGGCAGGTCTGATGAGAATGAAAGAAATTGAGAGAAAGGATCCGAGTATGACGGGGCTGAGTCCTGGATAAAGGTCAAACAGATTGATGGTTCTAAGCTGCTATAGGCTGCAAGGATGCAAGGTTATGCCATCTTATATCATCGATGTCACTGCCGCCCAATGCCATCAGCGTTGTCTCGAGCAGGCGCAAGTTTTATATAACCAGTAAGTGGCAAGCGGTATCTGACATTCCAAGGATTTTGCAAATTGTTCTCTCGACATTTTGAGTTGGTATTTCTCCCTCTCTCTCTTACAGGTTTTAGTTTGAAATGAATAGGGATGTTTAAGTGGTGGCTCGGGATGCAGTCAAATCGTCCTTGAGTGTCATACAAAAGACACAAAGCAGAGTAGAGAGGGACGAGAATGGGAGGCGGAAAGAGATAAGAGGGAGAGGGTTAACAAAGAGGCTGTCAGAGACCGAGGCGCTTTGTCATTGTCTGGAGCATTTAATGAGCGGAATTAAACAATGACAGCTCGTAATAACCTGAGAGCAGTGTGTGTGTTTGTGTGTGTGTGTGTGTGTGTGTGTGTGTGTGTGTGTGTGTGTGTGTGTGTGTGTGTGTGTGTTTGTGTGTTAACACCAAAGGTTTGCTTCATGCACTTTTATTAAGATGATGAGAAACACCTGACCTGCTATTCCAAGCATTTAACTGAAATTAAAACCCCAACCAAGCAAGATTTTGTCACATGCTGGCAGTAGGCATTACTACTTGTAAGGACTTATTATTTCACATTAACACATTGTAAAATGCGGTAAAGAACAGCAACATAAAACTGAAAAACGAGGACTCATGCTAAGAAATTAATGACAACAGCTGTGAGAATGTTAATTGCGATTTCCTTGATTGGTTTCCTGTCACTTTTCTAGTGTCAGCATTTAATGACAGAGACAAAATGCGAAGAAAATAATTTCAAGGAGGGGGCACATGAATTGTGGACCTGCTAGCAGCTCTGTGAGGCTAAATGCTAATGTCAGCCTGAGAACATACTACATAATACTAATGATAACATGCATATTGTTAGAAGGAAACATACCATGTTCAGTGTCTAAGTTGAGCCTATCAACATGCTAACACATGGCTAATTAGCGCTAGACATGAATACAGCTGAGGCTGGGAACGAAATTAGATATTTGGTCTAATGATGGCACCAGATGAAGAGTGAAGGGATCATCATGGTATTACAAATCAAAACTGTGTGGGGACAGTGACTGCCTGTACTAAATCCTCATTGTGACAATCCATCTAGAGAGGAAATCACACAAATCAGTAAGATTATCCTCTTGAGACCATAACTGTCAGTGCAAAATGTAATGACAATCCATTCAACTGTTGTTAGGAAATTTCAGAGTGGACCGATCAACAGGCACGACAATGTGATCCAAAGAGTCAAGCAGCTGGTATGGAAAAATAAGCTTTTCATACAAGAGCAAAGGCAAGTCAATGAACATACCCATCTATTGGTTTACAACATAATACTATGTATCACAGGTATAACAAGACTAATTTGTGAAGTTTAATTGCTTTGAATATTACAGAAAGATAAATATGAAGGGCTGCTCTGCGACCATAATATCTGCTGACAATCCGCTGACTTAACTAAGTCAACCAGCTCAATGTTTTTAACTACAATATGTTTTTGAAGCACCATTTCAGTGGACCAAACAGTAAAAATACTGGAGCAAAGGAAGGCTTTTTACACTCTTAACCAATCGTTCTGGCCTATGCGCATCACCATCTTGTCAGAATTTTACTCCGCCTCATTTCCTCTTACCGAAAAAGGGCATTGATGTGACGTCAGGGGAGGAGATACGCCCATCTAGCTGACGTATACCTCAGAGGCGAAGTGAGGGCCAGAGGGCGGCTAGCTGTCACTCGTTATGTTATGTATTGGCTTCTGAGCCACTCCCTCTGTTCGCTGATTGGACTGCCAAAAATCTGTCCGGAGAAAACCTAAGAATATACAGCAGACCCAGACTGACTACTGAAGGGAAATTAAAATTGAGCGGAAGTATGAAGGCGGGTGGTGCCAGGCTAGTGCCACTCTGGATCTGCCAATCAATCGCATAACGTTTGGTCGTGACGTATGTCATGCACCGGCTTCTGAGCCACTCCTTCTGTTCACTGATTGGCCTGGCAGAAATCTGTCTGGATAGAACCCCCTAATATACCGCACACCCAGACTAACTACTGAAGGGAAATTAAAATGACTATAGCATCTTTAACATGGGAGTCAATGAGAAATTGCTCTGTATTGATACCACGTCTTAGTGGCCATTTGTTGAACTGCAATTTTTGTCAATTCCGCACTGAATGCTGGTAGAACTTGCTGTAGTTGGGGCTTGATTCAGACTGAGAAGAACCAGAAGACACCGTCCACAGCGGCCACAAACACTCCCTCTGTAACCGTCTGAAGAAAAGGCAAACATGGACAAAGTGTATATACTCAAACTGATGTCAGTGGAAACCACGTTGGAGCTTGTATGCTAGTAAACCGTACAATTGTCAGCTTGCAAAGCTTTGTTTAAGCCTTTAACAAATTAACTGAACCATTTTTTTAGAGGTCCAAAAAAAAGGCAGCCAGGGAAATAAAATAACTATTAACACATGATGTAGCATGCTAGTATGATGGATAATAGCAGCATGATGATATGAAGCGTTGAGAGGCCAAACCATTGTGGAAGCACATGCAACCATAGCCTACACTTCGGTTCTCTCTCGACACACACACACACACACACACACACACACACACACACACACACGTCTGCTCCACAGTCTCTTAATGAGCATTGTTCTCCATGTTTGAATCTCACAGCTTCGTAAAAAGGATTGGCCACCCAGTTTCTTTGCTTTTCCAGCTGGTTCCAATTAGACGCTCCCATTAAATAATATTGTAATGCAGTGGTTTACTGAGATAAAAAAAAAACAGGAGTGGAGAGGAGAGGAGCCCATTAAGTAAGCTTCACATCTCCAGAGGTTAATCTTCCATTTTCTGCCTAATTTACAGAGCACCAGAAAACACGCATGCATGGAGAATGCGAAATGGGAAGAGAAAAGCCAGAGGTAGTGCATCTAGGATGGGGGGGGGGGGGGCAAGATCAAAGCTAAATAGAAGATAAGAGACAGAGACTGAAACAAGACAATAAAAGAAATATACAGAGGAAGACAGGGAAAAAAAGGCCACAGCTCCTTTCTGGATTCCGACCAGACGGCAACTCTGCATTTCGCAGGAGCTATTTCATTTGTTGTCTATTTGAGTGGAAAATTACTGGTTGTGATACGATCGGACGGCCTGTCACTGGGATGTGTGACTGAGCGAGCCAATATGAGGAAATGTATACAGACAAGCCTGCCCTGCCGCAAGCACCACTCTCCTCCACCATCAGATTAATTAGATCTAAAGCTAATCCAGATAAACTGTTGCGATATGCAGATCAAACCGCCCTATGTAAATGACGGAGCAGCTGTCTCGATGGTTGATGTAAACCCAGCCATGTGGTTCAGTCCAAAACGGACGGTGTTGATAGAGCCACACAAAGGGAGATATACAGGTGATGTCTGCACTTTATCATAGGATTGAATGTTCATACTGTGTAAGGCTAGGGTGTCTCGGCTGTAGGCATCATCATATATAAATGTCAAATGAGGCAACAATAACGTTGCAAATACGTTGAAATAGGTCAAGCTGAGTGCAGTTGATCTGAGGTCTTTACGCAGCAGGGTGAGCCGCATCCCTGAGCCGATTGTGTCTGCTTTGAAAACAGACCAACCGTACCATGCATCCTGTCTGGATACACAGCACCCCCTAGAGGATAATCGTATTATGTGTGTGTGTGTGGGTGTGTGTATGTTTGTGTGTGAGAAAAGGATTGAAAGGGGGAAAGACAGAGAGAGAGTGTGTCTGTGTGTGTGTGTGTGTGTGTGTGTGTGTGTGTGTGTGTGTGTGTGTGTGTGTGTGTGTGTGTGTGTGTGTGTGTGTGTGTGTGTGTGTGTGTGTGTGTGTGTGTGTGTGTGTGTGTGTGTGTGTGTGTGTGCGCACTAAGCGGTGGGCAAGGCCGAGCTGAGAGGGAGACTCAGTGACTTTATACTCCTGATAATCTGGATTAAAACCCTCTGGGACAGCATTAAACACCGCCGGCTGGGCATTACACGCACACAGATACACAGACACACACACACACATACACACACAATCTCTCTGTGTGTATTTCTCTCCCCTTTGTGTCTGTGTCTTTGTAGAGTTCATTATTTCTACTCCTGGGACTGTGTGAGTACATTTTACATGATAAATTCAGATGTTTCAGATATTCACACCCATTTCATCCGAACCCTTCAATAAAAAGAAGTTTATTTTAAAATAAATTCCACAAAAGCTTTTTTGACTTCAATACTGTAGTACACTCTCGAGTACCAAGCACCTTCATTCATTCATGCACATTTATGACAAGGACATTCCATCTCTTGGAAACGTTGGGCGATAGCATTGTCCGATAAGATGATGGGTGGGCTGGAGAGTAGGTGGGATCTGCCCTGCCCAGCCCAGCGGGGGTATTAGGTTTGATTGGATTGGAGTTGAGACTTTGTGCAGTAAACTGAGATTACCATGTGATCCAGCGTTTCACAGGGAAATCCACACAGCAGTGAGAGGCCGGGCCGGCGGAGGGAGTCTGCTGACCTCCTGCGCACTGCCTGATTCGATTTGCTTCTGCCCTGCTGGTCTCCTGGGTCCTTGGAGTTGTGTTGTGTTTAGTCTTTCTGTCTATTCTATCCCATTGTGTTCTGTTCCACTCTGTTCAACTACAATCCATTCCACTGTGTTTTCCGATCTGCTCTGTTGGATTTTATTCAACAACATTCTATTCCGTTCCCTCTTTTTTTGCTGGTTCTCCTGCCTCTATCCACTCCAGTCTGTTCCATTTCATTGTCTTCGATACAGTTCACTTCAGCTCTATTCACTTCTATTCTATTTTGTTCCATCAATGAAGAACCAAATTCAGTGCATATTGATACTTATCCTGATTTTCTGTTATGACGCCTCTGTCTATTCACAGTGCAGTTAATGGGGAAGACATTTAGTTTTCTTTCTTGCAGATAATTAGATGATGAGATTAATACCAGTCGGCAGTTAGCTTAGCTAGGGATAAAGTCTGGAAACTGTGAAAATCTACTCACAAGCACCTCATATACAACAAACATTATATCGTATTTCTTTAATCTGTGAAATATATGAAGGGTAAAACCTACATTTTAAAGATTCATAGGGGGTAATGTCCCAGACTATATTTGGCAACTCCTGGAAGTCACTGCTCCTGGCCAAGAAGTATTCAGGCGGAGAACCCCTTGTATAACAGCAAACCAGTTGTTGACCCTAGCTGCATACCTATCATATAGACATATAATGATCTAACTCTACAAAGGAAAACTAATGAGTTTCAACGCAAAAGTTAATGTTATATTAAAGGAATCAAACATTTACTGTCAGGATGGAAAAGGAAGCAAACAATGGCCTCCTGCGTCAAAGTCCATGTTGACCCATTCAACCACCCTGAGTGGAGTCCATTTACCATCTACCATATGGTTTTTGGGCCTTTGCTAAAACATTTGAAGAATATGTTACATAGTTACATTACATTACATTAATTTCTCTAATTTTCACAGTAGATGGAGTTTGGACAAAGAAACATGGGGCCCATTGCCTTTAAATGAGGATTTCTTTGTCAAACTGCTTTTGCCAAGGTCAGGAATGAACGTTGATTATTTTTTCTTTTGAGAAATGATTTTCACCACAAGGCCCATGGAGTATTTGTTCTGGGGCTCTCCATCACATCACATGAGCTCCATCAGAAGATGGAGTTTGCTCAGCTTTGATGGAATTTTGTAAATGTTCCAATTTCCATTTTTCCTTCATCTGCTGATGAAGATCATCTGATATGATTGAAAGCCCCAGAACAGCTACTAAGTGGCCATTGTAGCGAGTATGTTTTTAAACTCTAAACCACAGTGATAACATTTCATTCCCAATATTCATGTTTATATAGCTCTTATTTCTGATGTCATAAACTCCCTAGCTGTCTACGTTAAGCTGATGCAGTAACAGAGGTTCAGTCTCATATTCTATACTTATCTTACGATATTTTTCATTAAAATTTTCGCTGCTATATAAATGATCATTTAATATGTTCTATATAGCCATTTTTTCTGTTGAATCATATTACTTCTTCTACTGCACCAAACTAATTCCCCAACAGGGATCATTAAAGTTTCATTTTTTTCTCCTTTTAAAATTCAAATTTAACTCTCAGTCCTCACACCTTTACTGCAGATTTTCACACAGCTCCCACGTTCCTTCTCTCAAGATTCAGAAAGAACCACATTTACTGTGACTGCCAGGATGCACCAGAAGACTGCTCACAATCTATACTTTAATTACGTTGCTCTCTTCTCTCCTTTTTCTCTTATTTTTGTTATTCCCTTTCTTCCCTCTGACATCCTACTCTAATGACTCTCTAAACTTGTGAGTAATCTGGTAAACCTGACCCCATTGTTGAACGCCAAGTCTCTGCTCCCAATGCTTTTCGGAAATACAAATGGCTTTGCACTGTACATGTGATGTTCTAATCTGAGTTTTGTCTTACTGGACAAGGTTGTGTGTGAGAGTGAGAACCCGAGAAGATTAGAGCTCACAATGGAAATCAAGATTCAGTGGTAGGAGAGGTGTGACAACTCTGTCATAAAACACAGACATGAATCCATAGTGTTTACAGTGGGTCAGCCATCCACCACCCTATACTCTCGCATTCTCTCACTCTCTCTCTCTCTCTCTTTATGCACATATAGGTAGCAGTATTGGGCCTACCGAGTGTTTCATCGATTTTCTGCCAGCATTGCAAGGGCTGAAGGCCCATTAGGCCAGGACTAGACAGACAGATGTGCACACATACACGCAAACTTTCACACACAATGTGAGGCCATTTGATGTGCCGCAACATGCATCCAAATTAACGCTGCTGGTAATGGAATTTGCCTAACTTATTGTGACTAATACCAATAAAGTCTAAGGACTTAAGTGTTTACAGCAGTTTGGGATGGCCACACTCAATTCAAAAGAGGGGTTAAAAGCCAGCCATCATAGAGAAGGCTGAGAGGAAAAAAATTGTACAAGCAACAGAAATAGTTGATCTAGACAGATAATTCCAAATCCTGCCTACTTTCACACCTTAACCCCTATAGGTGACATGCAATAGCTACATACAGTATAAGCTGGTGTGATTGTAAGATTGTAAGATTTTGGAAAGCTATAAACATTGCAGAACGTGGCCCTGGATCCTGACATCAGACTGGTTTTGGTGGGAGGGGGGGTTTCGGGCACTGCATCAACGATCCAGCAAACACTTAATTTGAGTCATAGCCATGTCTTCATTTGAAATTTTTTAAACAAAGTGGTCAAGTAAAAGCAGCACAGGGCCCGAGATTCACCTAATTTTTCCCCTCCACACAGCCAATTTCAGAAATGTGTAATTTTAGCCCAATTTGGATATCAGTAATTTTCTCAGACTTGATAAGGCTTCCTTGACGACCACAGAAGAGCTTAAACAGCTATATTAACAGGATGTGCGGCAATTCTAGTGACTGGACTCTTCTCTTCTCCTTTTTGTGTGTGGAAACAATTGAACATCTGTTGATCCCTCAATGATTGTAGTTATACATAGAACGCATGGTAACAACTTTGCATTACGTCATGACTATTCTCTAGAGTTTAAACACTTACTTTCTTTCTCTCTCTTTCTCTCTCCCTCCCTCTCTCTTCCTCCTCTCTGTGAAGGACATTTGGTTGATTGATGGTGGTCCAGGCGTATGTTAAGAGGCTCCAGGTGGAAAGCTGTTATCAGCTGTAGGCCACAGGATTACCTCTAGCAGCTTTCTGCTCCAACTTTTCCCTCCTAAATCCTCCCATTCACAAGCTGCTCACAAGATGCAAACACAAGCACACACACACACACACACACACACACACACACACACACACACACACACACACACACACACACACACACACACACTTCATGGGCTTGCGTCGACAAAGTCGAATGCGTACAGGGATACAGATGGCGACATGCACACATAGAACCGATTCTTTACCCTTTTGATGATATTCCACCTTATTTCACACCCTCTCTTTTCTTTTCCCCTCTATTTTTTCCTGCGTACCTTTAGTCAATACCTTTAGGTCAACACAGAAGGGGCCGAATGTTGACTCATAAAAAGATCTCCTCTAGCACACTTTGGTCCGACTTCCTTCCATGAATTGACCCTTGGATTCAATCTGCCTTACCTGTATCCGTGAGTCTGCCTGATCTCCTACTATTTGAGCCGTTAAAATATTAACAAAAGGCATTTTCTGTCTTGCTCTACGAGAGTATCACTGTGACAGGTGTGACACCAGAATATGAGAGGGAGTTCACACGTTTGAATAGTTTAGCAGCAGCCACGGCGAGAGCCGGCAGAGTCACACGCCTTTCACCTCCAGGTTACATCTTGACAGGATGGATTTGGCGTGTTGGTTAAGACTGTTATCCTGACAGTAAAACACGTTTAGAATGTACCTTCAGTTTAACTGTTATGCCTTTTTTCCCTTGTTAGATTGTCACCTTCTTTGTTGTTTTGAAAAAGTATTGTTTTTTGTGCCACATCTTTGGATGGTCTCATTTTGGATTTAATGTAAGCTCCTTGCATAACGTCAACTCCAGCCTTCAGGAAGTTAAGATAGTGGGGCCTGTGGTTAATGAAAGCAGTGCTGCCTGGCAGAGACACAGGGCGGCCCTTGCAGACTGCTCAAGGGCAATGATACAGTAGCCTGCGGAGGATGGCAGCAGGATGGATCCGAGGGCTATTATGCAGGCAAAAGGAGATAAAAGCAGCCAGGGTTCAAAGACAAAAGTGCTATGAAGTCAGAGGTACTACTGCGTTAAGGTGACTGGCAGCTTCAGAGGATAGACAGAGCTGCAATGCCTCACTATTTAAAAGAAAAAATAAGAAGATACAAGGTGTGTTAGAATTTCATAATTTGTTAAAAGTTGACTTGGACTAGTAAGGTATATGACGCTATGATGAATCCTCCGTCTGCCTTCTGATTTTGGGAGGCTAGACCTTGGGAAGCCACATATGTCAAAGGAAGGGGGGGTCCCACAGTGTCTGTATCTGTCCTGCTCTCTCTCATTTACATGCTCTGCGTTCCTCCGCCGCTCATTGCACGGCATCACTTCTGGGTCTGGGCCTCTCTACCACAACAACAGACATCGCTTCAAACTGGGAGAAAGGCTGAGCACAAGGAGGGAAGAGACAAGAACAAGAGATAAAAGAAAACAACCACCGAAAAAAACTAAAACAGACTGGAGACTGAGCGAGACCGAGTGGGGGATAGATGAAGTGAGGAGAAGAGACATACGGACGGACACAGTCCAACAGACGGAGAGCTATGGGGACATTTGGAGGATACATGAGGCAGTTATGAACCTATTTGGTTTCTTCTACAGGAGCGCCAGAGTGTCACTAATGGCAAAGTAGGGGCTGGTAAACACATTTCTGTGACGGCAACGACACTGCCGAAAAACAAATTAAACTCTCTTCTCGCATTTCACACCCTCTCAAGCCTTTTTTTTCTCTATCTCTGTCAATTACTCATTTCTCGCCACTCTGGTTTTCCATCTCTGTCTCTCTCTCTCTTCACTCATTAGTTTTTTCTTTTTCATTGTCTGCCTATCTCTCTCTTTCAACCTTCTGTCTTGCGTCTGTCGTTCTGTCGCTTTCTCCTCATCCATTCCTTGGCTCTGTGTCCTCATCTTTTTTCCCCTCCTTTCCACTGTGTGCCCCCAAAAATTGAAAAACAGCGCCATATGTGTGGGGACAGCAAGCAGTATCGCACTCCTGATGTTCCTGGGGCAGTTAAGCATCGCTGAAGGCCACGCCCACTTCAGCCCTGCCCAGGACATGTGAACAGTTGGCAAGCACAACGGCGCAGAACACCACGGTGGCTGCTTTCTGGCTAGCTGCACCGTGATGAGACTGGGAGTGTAATGAAGCTTCTGGGTCCTTGTGTAGACTTGCTTCCCGGTGTACGATGGCTTTTGGAGCCATTGGTGCAGAACTGAATCCGAGGTGTGTAAGCTCCTCTTGCAAGATAACAAAAGACTATTTGGATCATACCCAAATCAGTTTGAAAAAGTGATGATTTGTTAAGGATGACTGGCATGTTCCGTGTCCATGTGCACACAGACACAAGCAAACTACGTCCAATTAGAGAAAGCTAAAATAGTGCTCATTACACGCCTAAACTCGTCCCTTCCCTTCCCCTTTGTCCCTTTCGTCTTGTAAGTGCATGTAGTACATACTATAGCACAAGGGATTTTAAGAAGGTTAGAACGGCTGTGAAATTGCATTGGCAATAGAGTGGTACAATGCAAAGAAATCAGGACACATATCAAACATATATCATCTCTTAGAAATTCACATTTTCTTCCTTGCTTACAGAATTCCATCCTGACCAACCACTTAAATCTCGCATAGAACTTACATAGGAATTAAAGACATTTAAATAACTCATTTAATGAGGAGTGGAAATGGAATTGCAGCAGGTGGTGACGAACAGAAGGGATCAGATTTCCAAGTTGGATGTATCTCAAAATAAGTTCTGGTGTACAACTTTCGTGCCAGTTTTACATGATGCAACAAAAAAAAAGTTGTCAGCAAAGTTTTGTTTAATGATAATTACACAACATTCGTCTACATTTAATTGTCAGACGTTTGAAGAGAGTTAACTATTGAGGAAACTACAGGAAAATATGAAACTATTTCACCTTAATGAAATCAATTCCAACCTTTAAAAGTGGGTAGACTGTATATTCTGCAAGTAAAATGTAAAATTACCGTTATGTACGTCCACAATGTCGACATCACATGAAGACCAATGCTATTGTACAGGAAAATCAAATTCCTCAGACATAGAACAAGTCCTACAGTACTATTGCACATTAAAATAAAGCTCAAGGGCTCAATGAGGGCTTGTTTTGACACCACATTACACTAATGCTGACAGTGTGACACAGCCGCTATTAGCTCTTCATCCACTCTCCCTTTCCTCTTTTCCCACATGCACTCAGTTATCAGGAAAGGTGTCAGAAGAATATGCTTAACACTTGCAGCGAGCGACGTGCAAAGATGTGAATATGTAGCCCGTATTTAGCGAGGTGACACTTTGGATCGACCATGCGCCGCTACAGAGGCTGATGCCTGTGCATTAGGGGTGGGGTTTACATGGGTCAGTAAGTCGCTAACTACTGCTGAGGGGAAGCCAATAGGGCATTTTGCTGATCACTTACACCTATACTCAGCTGATGGTGTGCAAGTGTGTGCGTGAGCCGGTGAGTGCGTCCTTCCTGGACTTAAATTCTACAGAGCAACATCAGTAGCAGACCGGAACATTCCCATCTGCCACTGCTCTGTCCTTCGATCTGCCTCCCATCCTTTTCCCCCCTGTTTTCGTTTAATCATTTCTACACTTCTGCCTCGCTGTATCAGTGTCCAATCAGTGGCCTTTTATGTGTTCAAGGATTCTTTTTGTTTTAGAAGGTTTTTCTTCCTTACTCATTCTGTCATTCTGTGCTGTCCACCCTCCTTTAAAGCTATAGTGCGAAACTTTTTCACATAAATGAATGTTGGTTACATTCAAGCCTATCGGCTCCACAAAACTCTCTTTGTATTGCTCAGCATGACAGCATTTCGAAACTGGTGTCACCCCCGAGAAGCGCCAAAGAAATGTTTCAGCTTTGGATGCTACTTTTAAGAAAAAACCTGGAGGTACAGCAGAGCAGGGGTTGACACTAAGGTTTCAAATGCACTTGCCCATAGGGCAAGTACAGGTAATGTTTTACTTGCCCGAATGTCGTGTTCACTTGCCCAAAAAAAACAAAAACCTGTTAAACAATGATATATAGGGGAGAGTGGCCTAAGTTGTGCATTTTGGAAGTTGTGCCACCCCTTGTTTCTAGAAAACCGTGGAAGAAATTGGAAATGTGACCACATATTTAAGAAGAGCCATCCATTTGACTCATCCTGTAAAGAAGGGAGACACGAGGAATAAGATATAAGCACATTTAAGCTCAAAAAACTGTTTTGCCTTTCAAAGTAAAATTTCCATGATCAAGGTTTTTTGATTATTGTGTCTGAACAATTATAGACAAGTTTGAAAACATTTGACACATGTTTTAGTTCTTTGGTATGCTACATTTTGAGTCTATACAGTTAGCACAATGTCAGCCCTAAACTGCTGCATCATGCCTATTATCCAAATTTCTGGGATTGGGGTGATTTGTGCCAAAGGGCCTGGGTGAGTTATAAGTAAGTAAGTAGGTAAAATGTATTTATAAAAGCACATTTATGACAGTTTGCACTGTCCAAAGTGCTGTACATAGTGCATTCAGTAGGTAAACAATGAAGGTAAAATAACAATAACCAAAATAAAAGATGTAAAGCCCATACATCCACATAAACACAGATAGTAGTGCAGAGGTAAGATAGTTAATGGGGAGGAAACACCAGGGTGTACATATGGGTTTTGAGCCTTGATTTAAAAGGCAGAAATGTAGGGGAATCACATTTGTCAGGTGGCAGTTGGTTCCACAAGTACAGAGCAACTAGTGCAAAGTACATTTCTGAGAGTTGTGCCAGTGGCATGGCTGTATACGCTGGTCACCAAAATAAAGTGATTGTCTACAGTAGCTCAGAAGAGAGTGACATCTCAATTCCACTTAACGACACCACTGATGAGAGTTCAGATGGCCAGAAAGATGATGATGGTGACTTTGTCATTGTGAGCTTTGCAGGTAAAACCATTAGATCTGCTAGGCCTTGTTTAAGAAAATTGTCCTTCAATCTTTGTCAACTATTTACTTTAAATAAACCTTAAATAAGTGATTGTCTAATGGATTTGTCTTTTGCATTACAGTTTATGAGATATATATCAATGGCACAATTCACCCCATGGTATTCTCTCCAACCGCACAACTTACACCACACCGGGGGCAAGTTGTGCATCAAGACAACTTTTTTTCCGAAAGCTATATTTCTTCAACAGTTTATTCCAGATCCAAAGTTTTTATTGCCAGGGATGCACAACACCCTGAAATATATATTTGAGTTGGAGACTTTACTGTCAAGGCCTTACTTTAAAGTCACTTTGAGTGAAAAGTTGCACAACTTAGGCCACTCTCCCCTACAGTATAGGCTAATTAAATTATGCATTTTAGCGAACCTTATCTCTTAAATGCAAACAATGCTTACTTGTCTCATCCTGACCACAAACAACCAACAACAATTCATATAAGCCTAGATATCATGACATCACACTACAACAAGAGCTTGGTCCTGCTGCAGCATCGTGAAAGGGCCTCTTTTTGCCATGCACCTGGACCAGGGGCTCAGAAAACTCAGTCTAGCTCGGAGTCAAGCTGAATGTTAGCTTCCACAGAAAAATTTAACTTATTTTACTTATTTAAAACGGTCACATTGTGCCAAAAAGTGACCGTGTGCCATAACATGATTAAAGTCCACCATGTTAAAGCTATTGCCCAGTTACACTGTAAGTAGGGAGGGGGATCATTCATTTCTATTCATATTGATACCATTATAAAGACTCCACAATCCAAATCTTTATCGATACTTTTCTATTATTTTGTTAAAAGAGAACTGGTATTATTGCTTTAAGAGCTAAGGATAGGACTTTAAAACAGTTCATAATCCCATATTTTGGCCTACTATTATTTTATTTTGCTGGGAAAACAAGGTTTTTACCCAAACTGTATTATTCAAGCTTCTCGCGAAAAACAAACATTTCTTACATTTACATTTGAACACATCATGATGTCATTTTATTGACCTTTGCCTAATATTCATTTTACTGAGCCGACATGAACACATCACATTTGAACCATTTGCGATGTTTTTAGCTAACTAGTTCTTATCCTGACGATTTTAATATGGATTTAAAAACTATCTGCGGGACTTGCTACAGAGTCTCTCGTTTGTTGATCACCGCTGCATTGAATGGATGATGAGACGGTGCGGAGCCCGTCTGCAGCAGCAGCGGCTCAGCAGACAAGAGTATTCTTTTTTTTTTGGGAGACGGAGCGGGTTGAAGGAGTTTCTTCAAGACAGTCGAAGGTAGAACACTTTTACAGTCCATGATGCGGACCAGTGATGGATTAATACGCTGAAGTCGGGCTAATTAGATGAAGATGAACCGACTCGATATTTAAAATTACATCATGTGCCCTACTGGACTCCATAGCGGTATCGATAAGCTCAGACGTTAGGCCTATTGATTTCTGGATTTTGAGCGGAACCAGGTCCGTAGCCTAATAGAGCCGGCTTTCGGAACGTAGACAGCGAAACTGCGCGCACACAGGCTGTGTGTGTGTGTGAGAGAGAGAGATAGAGAGATAGAGTGCGAAAGAGCGAGCGTGATGCAGCTGGCAGCCGCGCGCAGCTGCTCAATTGCAAATATAGCCGATCTATTTTGTGTGAGTTAGCGGGGGAAAAAATGGTTTTGCAGACTCTAAAACACATGAATAAATAGCCTAGACTACTGACAAACCCTCTAAAATCCACTTGCCCGTTCGGGCAACCAAAAAGCAATCTCAACTTGCCCGAACATTATTTTCAGTTGCCCCGGGCAAGCGGGCAACCGTTAGTGTCAACCACTTTGCAGAGGGTATACAATCCATGTGCGATCACGAAGGCTTACCTCATGTTGATGCGCCAACAGACTTGTTGTTATTACTCAGAATTACTCATGGGGGGCAACAGAAGTTACACACTATAGATTTAATTCAACACTTTAAACCTAAATGCTGGATGATACGAAAAGCAAAATGCCAGCAGTGGTGAGAGCTGTCTTTGTCTTTGCGACTGTCTTTCCGTCAATATATTTGCCTCTCAGTGTTTCCATTTCTTTCCCGTCTCCTTCACACACGCGTGCGCCCCTGCCTCTCTGACGCGTAGAATAGTAAAACTGAGCACAATAAGCGTTATCACAACAGCCACTGAATTTAGAGAGATAAGAAATTCATTAGGCGCCAGCTTGCTAATGACGTGCAAAGAGACGAAATGATGGCAAGGACAAAAAGCATGCAATAGACGAGCATAGGGGAGGAGGTGAAAAGAAGAAAAGAAAGAAATGTGCTGGAGGAAACGCTCCCCAGGAAAGGCACGGCGTTTCATGGCCTGCCAGCTCGGTTGGCTTGTGACCTCTGCGAGTCAAATAATTAAACGAGGCCTTTTCATGTGACAAAACAGTTTCCCCTTTGTTTTCTTTTTTTCCCAGTTTGTGTCTCTTCCGTTTTTCTTTCTTTCTCTCTTCCTCCCAGAATGTCTGATATCACTCTTCGTACACCACTGAGAAATCGAGGTTGATATAGTTGAAAGCGCACATGCTTGCATTCTCTCACTCCGCTTACTGCCTGCATGCTACTCAAGGTCACTGTAAGCGCTGCACAGGCCTCCATTAACTGCTCGATAATAGAAAGTTCACAACCTTCTGCCATGATGCAGCGTGGGCAAAGAGAGGATGAAATATAATCGGGGCTGTTGTCATGTCGAGGGCTATTATCCACCTGCGTTTAGTGTGGAGAACAAAAAGCTGCAGGTCCATCTGTGACACATCAAAAAGGGACTACTATAATCCCAATGTCAGTGCCTCCGCATGCTTAACATTCCCTTTAACACAGACACACACACACACACACACACACACACACACAAACACGCGCACACACACACACACACACACACACATACACATCCACCATCTGGTGCCCGTCCTGCCCCATGCTATAACCCCCTCTGCCCCGTGCTGGATTAACCCCTCAGTATTTACATTTTGCAAATCCAGCCGGCAGCCTCTGATAGGGGCCATCTGTAATCTGAAGGTTATATTTGCAGCATTTGAGTGTGTGTGTGTGCGTGTGTGTGTGTGTGTGTCTGCTCTCGTGTGTATCGGACTGTAATTTGTTCCCGCTCAGTGCAGGGACAGTATCAGCGTCCGCGACATCTGTTCAACACAGGGCCTACACAGCAGAACTGAGCGCATCATCTGCACCACGCAGCACAGGGATGATGCGGTCACACACACGCACGCACGCACACACACACACACACACACACACACACAAACAAGTTATAATGCCTTTCATGTTCTTGTTTTTCCGTGCCCTTCCTTCTTTTGAGGTTAAACGTTACTAATGATATTTCTGTCTACCATCTTCCCTCCAAATTTCATTTTCCAAACCAAGGATAAAAACTAAAATAAACATTGTTGGGCAAATTCCATTCAAACGCCTGCCTTCAGTTTGTGACACAGGCTTACTGTTCAGAATGTAAACAGTCCAAGCTTAATATCAACTCAATATAACTAAATAACAATTTGTTCCTTCAGAAGTTTGGAAAAAATTACACTTTTTTCACCATTGTTGTATCACATGGAATACTTCATTTGTCAGGATGGCAACAGAGCTTTTTGGTTGTGTAGATGTGTACGTCAATAAGTGAATTCCCTGTGTGCACATGCGCACATGTCTTGTAGTTGTTTGCATCTGTGTCTGTGGTCATGGAGTCATCTCTTTTGAGAGATGCCACAGCAGGCAAAAGGGAAGACGCTCGTTGGCCAAATATAGGAGTTTGAATGCCCAGTATTGTTTCACCAATGATGACATCAACCCCAAGCAGGACCCACGCTGAGAAAAGGAAACAAAAAAGGCTGAAACGAATGTACAGCTCACCCGTTGGGGGGGATGGATGTGCCGAAAATGAAGTGATGATCATCTCTGTTTCTCAGTTAAAATGAAATATGATGGCAAAGGGAGCTCAGTGCCATTTCCTGCCTGGCACAGGAAGCGCGCCCATCTGGAGTGGAGTGCTGTCTGTCCTCTGTTGCTGTGTGTTGCACGGCGTTGTAATAGCTCTTGTCACTGCTGTTGCTAGGTTCACTGCCGTTATTATTTTCTGAGGCGCCACACACGGGTCAGCTGAGGGTGACGATGGTGAGAAAAATAATGATATTCATAGTTTAAGATAATGTTTTATGAATTTCTTGAGAAGAGGACTGGTATAGGGCAAAAATATGAAAAATGGACAACAAGTGAGGACTTTACTATTTTAACAGGGTAGAAAGAAGAGCAGTGAGAACCATGCTGGCAGATGCCCGTACAACTGTCACATCCTACTGCCCGCCAGAAAAGCAGAAGGAAGCCACTCGTCATCACCGTCACAACCAACGCGTGACGGGAAGAGGGAGGAAACTTATCCATCAAGAATGATGCAGGGGTGAACACACTCCTTCATCTTTCTGCTCGCTCGCACACACACGCCGACACACACACACACACACATGATGCCTTCACTATTCATCTGAGTCATCAAGAACAGCTGTCTCCAAGAGGAAATCTCTGAATGAATCTCATGCTATCTCCAATCAACAACATGATAATGTGTTTCAGTCACAATGAAGTGACTGTAACATAACCCTCCCGTCTCCCCATATGGCTAATGTTCAGAACACACAGACAAACTGAAAGCACAAGAGAAGGGAAAACTGAAATAAAGTGTAACCAAAAAAAAGAGTGGGTTAAAGACTGACAAACTGACACTCAAAGCTGGTTGCGCTTTAGACAAAAGGATAAAATCATTTGAATAAATCGAACCAATAAACCATAAAACTGTTTCTAATTTATTTTCACATCATATGAAACGAAAGACACTGAATAAGAATTCAATAGCACACTAAAATGCTTGCTCTATAGGAAAATTACCTATAGCCACAGCCACACATATTGAGCGGCTTAATATGCAGAATGATTGTTGGGTGGGTGGGGGGAGGAGGGGGAGGAGAGCCTGTAATAAAGTTTAGTGTAGCCAGTGCAGCCTATACTGAGGCCTGTTAAAGGGCATAGGAAGGGCTGAAAACTATGGGTGTCGAGCACCACCCAGTGGCTGTTTAGGGCATGGTATAGGCCCACTGCATGTGTTCAGCGAGGGAGAAGAGACTTTGGAGGGCTGTAGCTGCCCAGGAAACTGGATAATAGGCTACACCTTCAAACGCATGCCGCTGGTAGCTAGCTACTGGCTAGACCTTCAAAAGGCACCCAAATTATTTAAAAGTGTCCCAACCTGTTTGTTACTGTGTGTCTTGTAGCTTCAATGTCTGTCTTTTAATTCTAAGCAACTATAACTTGATATTTTATCAAAGCAGGCCTGTCGCTCGTATTGACCTATTATTTACTATCTATTGACGGACCTACGGCTAACTATCACCTAGATGGTAGCCTACTGTAGCTTTCCTCCGTTTTGTTGAGCTTTGGACCGAGTCTCAGCTCAATTGAATTGTCCTTAATGTAACTTTATTAGTTTAAGCTTACTGTCACTGCTCTCATAACCGTTTTCAGTTTTTTAAAAAACATAAAAACTCTCTGTAGGCAAATGCTCAACAATAAACGGCAGTCAGAAAGTCAAGAAAGACACAGTTAGCGACTAGCAGGTGAAGATACTGTGGGTCATTTAGCAGCTAACGAGGCACTGGCAGTTTGTAGAAGACAGCAAAACAGAGCCAAATAAAGTGAATATCGGACTTACATTCATTAGGTGGCCAGAAACACGACTCCATAGAGCCAATGCTGTGCCAATGCTCCCTAACTTCCACGTAGGCTTAGCCTAGCCTAGCCTTTAATAAGTAGCCTAATAATAAATTGTTGCTGGCTCAAAAGTTTGCCATATCAAACTAAACGTGTCCATCCATGTTATGGCCAAAATAAAATGGCATGTGTCATTGGCAGGTTAAAAGCGAGTGTAACTTTTCAAAGAATAATAAAACACTTTCCCCCAAATTAAAATTTTAATCAATAATTAATTAACTGTTGAGCTGGATACACTCAGGGATTGTTAATGCTTTAGCTTATGTTAGGCTAATGGAAACTTCAGATAGGCTACCCCCTAGGTCAGTACAGTCAAAACTCATAGAGGTAGTCAATCAATTATAGACTAACATGATCCATATATTATGGATTCCATAATATATAGATGTGTTGGTTAGAACAAACATGAACATAAAAGTCTGTTTTACACATGCATATCACATCATAAAACACAAATAAAACCATTAGCCTGTTCTTCTGTCGGCAGGAGGGCCACAGTGGTGCAAACCAACAGGCATGACTGTAGCCAACGGTAAAGGCAGAATAATGAATGAGTAATGAATAATAGACGAATAATGAAGAATAATGACTGGGGGGGAGACAAGCACACATGCTTAAACACACTCATACACACACACGAGGGCAGACTAAGATAATTACACAGTATCACCATTTATCTTCCTCTCAGGGAGAATGAGAGAAAGAGAGAGAGAGAAGTTCCTCTGTCCCCTCTGGTGTACACCACTTCATTAAGAGGAAGTCACAGATGTTAGCAGGGTGTGTGGAGAAACACTATCTAACACTATCTCTCTTTAACTGCCAAAGGAGAAAGTATTATACATATAAAAGTATTTTAAGGGAATAAGAGAGATCATAAAATATTTGCTCTTGGTTCAACCTCTGGACAACCTCAAAACAATCAACATCATGCTGCTTTAAAAAGGTTAAGTCTAAAGTAAGCGATGGGATTTATTTGACTTGAATGAAATGTTCTGAGATCTGTTTTTGAATAGGATCACAACCATTTGAAAATAAATACTCTCATTGAAGTATTCTGTAGCCTATTTCAAAAAAGTAATGGATAAAAGGTCAAATTTAGAGGAAGTTCAGTCAAGCACCTCAAATTAACTTCTGTTTTATGCTTCTTCACTTCAGTTTAGAGGAAAGTGATGTGTTTTTTCCCCCTTCTTCGTTTGTTTGACAGTGACAGTTAGGTAAATTAGCAGGTTAATAAGCGTTTACCAACGTATTTAATGATAATGTATACATAACTGGTCATACTGTATAAATACTTTGACAGTTTTTTTCTGAACAATATCAATACTGGAATATTGCAATGCATCATCTTTATTTTTAAATGCGTCTTTAACACGGTGGTATTGCAGCATTTACTTCAGTACAGTTTTTTTAGTACATCTTTCACCTCAGTGTATTATTGAGTTATGCGAAGATGTCTCCTTATAAAGTGTTGTTCTGCACTTGGAAACAAAAGCTGGTGCTCTGTTTAAGCAACAGTTTTATGATGCAAGAGAAACCACTTCCCACAATTCATGGACAGAACTATCAGACTTTGTTTGTGCCATGTGTCAAAAACAGCTACTGTATTAGATCATGAGATTAAACATATCATTTTCCACTGTGTTTTGGTTTTATGTAACATACAAATCTAACTAATTGGTATTTAATTTTTGTGGAACTGTATATAATCTACTTGCTCTTCCTCACCTGCTTTGGCAGCAAGTGAGAGTTTGCTTCAGGGGAGAGGTATGGTGTCAAACTGTCTAACAGAAACACACATCGCTATCGCCACAACCTGAGCCTGAAGGTGACCACTGTCAGAGATATGAAATGTTCGAAGGGAGCGGGGGGGGGGGGGAGGCAAGTGTGTCAGTAGTCTGATAGACTTCCCCGCCAGCTCTGAAATTTAAAAAAAAAAAAACATTAAAAGTTCTGCAAAGCAGTTTTCCCTTCAGGTCTTAAATTGATTGATGGATATTAAACGTTGCAAACGGAAGGCTTTTGTTCATTTTATGATTCCCTTTATGTTAGTGTGGGCTTCTGTATTTTTGGTTACTCATCATTATTTAGTTTTTATTAAATTTGGCTTGTGTGTTTTAATTTATTGGTAGTTTTCCCTGTTCCTATTTTTTTTTTAAATTCTGCCTTCTGTGGAACTTGCGCATTGCTTTTATGCAATTCCAGTATTTCTAATATAAAGTATATGAGCTAGACACATTGCATTCAGCTGCTTGCTTTGTATAAACAGTGTGAACTGTTGGTAAGTTGAATATTTTTTTGGGGGAAAGGAACTTGAAACTTCCCTATCTTTCAATTTTACAAGTCTCATACTTCCTCCATACACACCTGTGCTTTGATTATGACCCCTTGATTCATTCGAGTACTGATTCGCCTGAAGTTAGTGTTGCTTTTGCTCATACAGTAGTTCATCTCAAAACAACATGCTGCCTACCTTTTTTCTACTGTTGTTTTTGTGTGAAAGCACAGGTAAGGACATTTTTATTAATGAGTGCTATAACAGGATGAGAAAAAAAAATACAATTTAAAAATGTACTGTTTACACTTATCTATGCTTCTATTTGTCTATAGTGACATCCTTCAGTACAATGGAGCCTTCACCCTCTTCTCCCATCCATGAAAAGTATACCACTACAATGGAAGGTAATACAGAAATTTGATCCTATAGTAATTCCAATCAAATGAGGTGAAGCGTATTGCTGAAACGATATACAGTGCTGTTTGAAAAACGTTTAAACTATAGAAGCAAGAGTCTCCCTGAAGATATACTGATCCTGTATGTTTATATTATGGCTCAGAGCTTTAATAATTTCCATTTTGTTTTCGGGAAATAATGCTTTACTCATAATATTATAATTGTTTGGCTTAACAGACAGGTATAAATACTAAAATGATAATATGAGCCTTGTCCATCTTTACCATGATAACGAGGACATAAGAGTTGCAAACCACAGCGGTTGCAATCCGAACACTTTTTTGTATTGGTTGAGAACATATACATACAGTAGTGTCAAAGTTGAATTTGTGTTTCTTATTTTTCTTCTGTTTTTTGTAAAAACGTTTCTACCAGAGAATCAGACCTTTTCAAACATAAGCATCTAAGTTTAGTGTGCTAGCATGCTAATATTTGCCAATTAGCACTTAACACATATACAGTTGATGAGGATCACCAGCAGTGATTAATATTTTTCCAGTGGGGGACAGGAATATTTTTAAAATTACAAATGTTTTGGGACATTTTAGGACACAAACAGGGAAAATTGAAGGATTACCAAAGTCATTCGGACTCTTTCTCTGGAGACAATGAATATGTGTGCATAATTGTAGACAAATACATTTAGTAGTTATTGATATTTTATCTAAGTGAAAACTTTGACCAGCTGCTGGCGCTATATGAAAAGTAAAGAATCACCACCATCAGTCATCGAGATTAATTATTTGGGGAACATGAATACCTGTTAAAAATGTCATAGCAATCTGCTGAATATTTCAGTCAGGACCACAGGGGTGTATAGACAAACAAACAAGACATTGTCATCCCTACAACCACGCCGTTAGTGTGGCTACAAATGTATGTAAAACTACAGTAATATCTTCTCTCTGTCTTCTTTCTATTACTATCTTTCTATTCTCTAAATCCCCTCACACATAAGGGGAGCTATCTTCTCTGCAGCTGGTGGCCACACCCGATTACCCAGTTGCAGCAGGTCAAAGAGTCGACCTGCACTGCAGTGCTTTTAACATGCCACAAAATGTCATTTGGTCCTGGGAACACCTGGACAATCAGACCTGGAAAGAAGTGCACATAAGTAGGGATCTGACCCTCACCAAGCCAGAGGAGAGTGGGAAGTACCGTTGCTCTGCCAAGAGCCCGCGATCGCTAACAGTGAGCCCCAACCACACAGTCTATATCGTTTCCATGCACGGAACAGGTGGGTGACAGAGCCTTTATACAATTCTTTATTTTTAAATTTGTTGTTTATTAGTCTGGTAACTAATGTTTAAGACTGAGATTTATTTAAAGATGTTATAAATGCATTGCCAACAGAAGGAACATTTGATCCACATTGGAACTGATTGCACAATAGATTAAAGACAATTGCTTAAAGGAGAAGTAAGTGATATGTTCCTTTTAGCTAACTTCCAGTGATTGGAGTTAGCAGTCCCCTCCCTCGCTCGAGGTCAACACCAGATGAACGCGCAGTCGTCTTCATCAGATAGTGCCGTGATGGAGAGCAGCGAGTTATCGTTCACGGGCACAGAGACCCGCCTCTTTATAGCGCTCTGTCTCCTGATTGGATAAAAACGAGAGGGATACTCAAAATGTTATCTGGCAATTACTGCAAAACTGATTGACTGGGAGAGCTTTGTCATGTACTGCACACTGATCCTTGTAGCAGTATTCTGAATAAGAACTGCCCAATAATTCTGACAACATTGCGTTTGACATGCACAGAGAGTGAAGTTTCTTTTTTCACTTTCAACTGGTTATCATGTTTGCTGTAACCTTGAACTAAAGCATTTCCCCTGCAATGTTATGTTGTTTCCCTGACTTACAATAGTTGGTGAGAATTTAGGAATAGCTGCTTTCTTCCTTTCCCTTCTGGCCTTGGTCATCAACCTTGTCATTCTCTTTTGGCTGGGCTGCCAAAGATTTGGTGACACACTTATCATTTCCAACACTGTGGCTAAAGGTACGGAACACCATAGATCATTTTCTGTTGGGTCAAATTTTAAACAATGTTCTGCAGATGATTTTTTTTTCTTCTTTTTTAAGGTTTTCCTGGGCCTGAAAAGTCACCAAAGTAAGTCTCCACTGAAAAAAAAAACATATTTATGTTGTTTGCAATTTGTTCATGTTGCCAGTTGGATTAGAATGGCGGCGTGCCAACAGTCTGATTGTATTTTTCTGACCACTAGGGGAGGTTTACCACAGACTGAAGGTGATGGAGAGGTGTACATGAATTACACAAGCACCGATCAAAGCTACACTGATCTGAACCCCACTAACATGACAGAGGATAATGTGTACTCAAGTCTGTCATGAATATCTGTGGAAAGGTGGAGATATACAATAAAAAGAGGACGTGTAGCAATAGGAGCATTTTTATTTCAGCCTCCAACAGTTAGGGGACATCTGCATGTAGACCTTTGCATTATAGTGTGTGGATAAACTAAAAGTATGTACTTTGTTTGATTGAATGTAATTTCAAACCAGTTATTTAATCTGGTGAAACTCACAGCTATGTCTTTCTATCTGTGTGAAAAGGCCTTTCCTTCACTGTGTATGGAGTTTAATAAAACCTGTCATTTCCTGTAATTTATTATATAGTCTTTTTTCAAATTGCATGTACTGTTGATTTGTAATAGTATCTTTATTTTTTAAATATGTCATTAAGAAAAAATCACCATTCGGCATATTAACACACCATCAAAATGCTATTTACAAGAGCTTTATTTACTTAAGATGTTTGAGTGCAATACAATATATAAAAAGCTGTTCCACTGTTTTGTAACAGCGATTCATTATATAAAAAAGTATACAAAGATATAGTACATTTACAAGAGATAGCTGAATATTAAGCATTGGCTTTCCTTGACAGTGAGTCATGGGGATTTCTACTGTGGGACATGTCACAATAGTGGATGCCAGAGGGGAAACTAGCTAAAGCATTATGAGTTCACAATACCAGATAAAACTGGTCAAGACAAAGTGAAAAAGAATAACTTATTTGAGATAACAATCTTATTATCACATAAATAACTGATATAGTTTCAGGCATGGGGAGAACTAGGGTGAAGTGTCTGTGTAATCTAGTAAGGAACTCTAAACATCACAAATTAGATAGTTTTGTTAATGTACTTCTGCCTTCAAAACTTCTGCTTTTCAGCTTAGACTTCACACAGGAAGAACAGAGGAAGTGGTTTAATTCAGAGTGCAGCTCATGCAGTATGCGCAATTCAACTGCCAAGGAATGTTTGTAGACCACAATAAATCTTCTTAAAGAGACTCTAGAGGTTGTGGAGCCACCAACACTGAATTACACAGACAGTACTGTTTATAGTTCAAAAGGTTCAACAAAATGCTATGTACGATTGTATCTTCAAATTTGGCAACATGAGAGGAGTTTTTCACATCATGTTTTTGTATTAATCATTTTCGGGCGGTTGGTGTTCGCTCTGGAGTCTCTGGCTCTGATTCCTGCTGTCCATGGAGAGATGTGAGGTGACCGTCTGTGAGCACCCGTCTCCCTTTCTTAGGTTTCTAAAGTGGCCAATGATGAACCTTCTAAACTTCCTTGTAGCGAAACAATAAACTACAGGATCCAAAATACAGTTGAGGCCCATAAGAAGCAAGGTGATCTGATGTGCGTCGTTGAGTGCTTGACGAGTCTTCTGGTCCCACTCTACGTGGCCCCAGCCCTGTTCGATTTGCAACACCGCCAATGTCCAGGGGCCTTGAATTACATGGTGGGGCAGGAAACACAAAGCAAACACTCCAACAACTGCCCACAACATCTGCAGAGCCCGTCGTTTGACCCCCCTGGGCCTTTTAGATGAGGAGGACATGGTGTTGTTGGACCTTCTGGATGAAATTGTTCCAGACCTGAATTCTGACTGAGGAGGACTTTGAGAAAGTAAAGCTCGAGCAATGAGGAAATTACACACCACAACAAGGAAAAAGACGATAAAAAACATTCCAATTATTGCAAAATGAGTGGCAGCCACTGTCTTCTTCTCAACTTCTGTTTCATTGTGGTAACCCTCAAAACAGCGAGTGATATTGTTCTCATCGGTCTTCGTCCCTGGAGATGTCAGAAACGGAATAGACATGGACATGGTCAACACCCAGATGACAACGCACACGATGATCCCACGACGTCTGTGGTCTGAAGAGGCCGCATCCAGAGGCCGGGTGACTGCCCAGTATCGGTTGATGCTGATGGCTCCGAGGAAGAGGATGGAGCAGTAGGTGTTGATGAAGAACAAGGAGCCAGTTAGCCGGCACATGAAGTCTGAATAGGTCCAGTGACCATGGCGAACATAATAGCCAATCCAGAAGGGAAGGGCACACACAAAAAGAAGATCAGCGATGGTTAAGTTTGTCATGTAGATGCGGATTTCGCCCATAGCTTTGGCTCCCCGGAGACAGCGCAGGATGAACAGCACGTATAGGTTTGCGAAGAGGCCAAGGATGAAGATGATGGTATAGACAACTGGTAAGACGACATAACGAAACTCTGAGTCCAGGAAGGTTGAGCCATTACTGGCTGAAGAGCCCAGACCAGAGGTTCCCCTGAGGCCATATTGTTCTGTAGTTGGTCCCGCCATTTCTGTGGGATCATCTGTGGGAGACAAAACATATCAACATAAGTCCCATCACAACATAAAGCCTTTGTGTGGTTGAGGACCCAAGACCAGAGATTTCTGTGAGCAAACTTTGGTTTTCTTTAGTTGTTTCCAACATTTCTGTGGGAGACAAAACATATCAACATAAGTCCCATCACAACATTTTTAACACCTATATTAATCACTAAATAAATTAATTAACCCCTCATTAATTTACAGACTGTCAGACCTGATTAAACTGATTCCATCTCCAAAGTCAGTCATTAATTGGGGCTATTAGTTTGAATGATGACAGTTAATTGACAATATTTAATAACTAATAGTAGAGTCAGTTAATACAATTGTGTTTGATGTTTAATATCATAAGTATGCCCTCATCATTCTTTATATAGCCATCATAGACGTGCTCATATTTTGAGCACAAGGGCCATTTAAAAGACACCACAAACTGTCTCTTTTGAATTTACAGTTTTTCTCAGTTGCTTTGGTGCTTTTCTCAGATCAGAATGAAAATTCTCATAACTATTAGTTCAACCTCCGCAACATTTAGTCATTTGAGCACATCATAGCAATTTCTACTTCCTCTGAACAAATTGCAAATGCTTTTGGACATGTATCAGTTGCTTTCATACAATTCTCTGCTGTTTTATAACATTGTCATTTGCTTATGTCATGTCAGTCAAAATGAACTATACTTATGGATGCTGAATAGTCATTCCCAATAAAACTAATAGTCTTCATTTCATTGCTTGAGTCATTACATACAAAATTGTTGAACTAGTTATCAAATTCTGCCAAGCAAATTTTATACCTTTTCTTTATCATGGATACTTTCCTCGCTGCATTGCAAGGGATAATATCCGTTGTGATGTAGAGGAAAATATGTGGCCAGACAGACAGGAACGTCTGGATGTGCCAGAATGATTTACCTATATACAGTATGTTCAGTTACAATATGTCCTGTTATATTGTTCACATTTGTGCACAGCTCTACCAAAAGGGTGTTTTTTTATGTTTGTTCTAAATAAGTGACCGAAGTGTATTTCTCTTTTGCACAATGCTGTAGAATTGCAAAGAGCATATACAGTAAAAATGTGAAACATACGTATTCAGTGTCTTGTACTCACTTACTCCCCTAACTACAGCAATGTGTAACTTTACTGTAGTTTTCAAATGGCTGTACAAGTAGTGTATAGTGCTGTCTTGAGCATTTTCAGGTAGTGTCACCGAGTTCTGACCTTTTTTTGCATTGGAAAACACTGAGAGAATAAACTGTCATAATGAAAACATGACAAAGACATTTGACTATCTTGTTCATAAACGATGGTGTCAAGACTTCTCATTTTAATGACACTGGCTGTTTCATTGACATGAATACTTGCTTTTGAGGAATAGACTATCCATTTTGAGCAAGTGACGTACTTTTGCAGGTTATCCACTAGGTTTTGCAGTTTGCAATAATTGTTTTGAGAAATGCACTAACTGCTGTGCAAATGTTAATAGTGATGTGAGAAAAGCACCAAAGCGACTGAGAAAAACTGTAAAACGGTAAAATTATTCTAATTTAATCTGCCGTGAAATGTTGTACTTTCATTGAAAGAAAAAAAAACTAAGCAAATTACAGGCTTTCGACTTACCAAATAGCTTCCTCTTGTATCTCTTGGTGTGAACACACTAAATGTCTCAGAAGGTACAAAGTACAAGCTTGTGCGTGTTTATGTGTCTTTAAGTGGGAGTGCTACTTCTTCATAAAAAAAACCCACATGGTGCAACACTGATATCCATCTACTACTTGTTCCTGTATGAAAAATGCACACGATTCACTCTATTCTAACTTACTTTCAACTCCAAAAATCCCAAAAAATAAATGGAGGTTACAGTAACATACATGGATGGATATGGATGTAAGAGACAGACAGACAGACGGACGGACGGACGGACCGATCGATCGATCGATCGATAGATAGATAGATAGATAGATAGATAGATAGATAGATAGATAGATAGATAGATAGATAGATAGATAGATAGATAGATAGATAGATAGATAGATAGATAGATAGATAGATAGATAGATAGATAGATAGATAGATAGATAGATAGATAGATAGATAGATAGATAGATAGATAGATAGATTAGTTTACCTTTTGGCTGTCTGCTGCCGTGATAATAGCTTGTCAAACTTAGATAATAGATTATATTGCCAAAAGTATTGGCTCACCTGCCTTGACTCCCATATGAATTTAAGTGATATCCCATTCTTAATTCATAGGGTTTAAAATGACGTCGGCCCACCCTTTGCAGCTATGACAACTTCAACTCTTCTGAGAAGACTTTCCACAAGGTTTAGGATTGTGTTTATGGGAATTTTTGACCATTCATCAAGAAGCGCATTTGTGAGGTCACACACTGATGTTGGACGAGTTCTATCGGGTTGAAGTCAAGACTCTGTGCAGGCCAGTCAAGTTAATCCACATACAAACTCATACATATTTCACTGATAGTTTACCTTTTGGCTGTCTGCTGCCGTGATAATAGCTTGTCAAACTATTTTGCTGTGCTGCCTTTATCATCTCTCTCTTTCTCAATCTCTGTCGCTTCTTCAAAGGTATGTGCATTGCATAATTTACCAAACCCACAACTTGCTAGCAGCCGGGAATTTCCAGAAAAAACATTACCATGAGGGTAAGTGTAGCAATATACCTACTGGCATTGCAACTAAACACAAAAGAATGAATGCGTATATTACCCGGTCAAATATGTCACAAGACCAAAATCAGACTTGAAAAAAAAAGAAGAAAATACTTTCATGATTTTAAGGTTTACTAGGATGAGGAAAAGTCCACTCAAGTGAAGAGGTAGGCTACTTACAAATACATACTGTAAATGGCAAGCTTTGACATGTACATCTGTTGTGAGGTTCCCATAAACCTTTATAAAACAGTGACAGATTTAAATGTTTCTTATTCTGAATCATCAGTTGAGGCAAGCCTGCAGTAACGCATTTTGACCACACAGTGGAGGAAGAGGCTAACAAAAACATCATAGGAATATTCCCGTTTCACATGCCAGTAAAGCCCCATTTTATTGAATTACAGAGAATTTTGCGGTGGTTTATTGTGTGTCAACAAGATTTCAATTTATGTTGCTGTAGCTTATCTCTTCCATGGAATTATTAAGCGATGTGACGAATTTATTAGCCTATACCCACCCAATGTCACCACAAGCCTTCACAGGTACAAACTCAAAAAATTTAATTACAGGTAAACATGTGTCCACTTCCGGGCATTGTCACGCTGGTGCTAGGATGGCACTGGTGAATCACACCATTCTGTCGAGGAAATAAAACTTTTTTTTTGTTATGGAAACCTGAATTATTTTAGGATTTAGTTAACAGTGAATCATGGAATTTTCCACTTTGAGACATGTCACAATACTTGACAAAACAGATAAGCATGGGGAAATGATTACTTAATTGATGGTAGATAACACTCTCATTCAATTTATGACCTATTTTACTGATATGTCAGGCACGGCAAGTAAGCCCACTAAGTTGAATTGTCTGTGTAATCTATTAAGAACTCTCAACACCCCAAAATGTATATGTGTACTATTCTTGTCTTTTTTACTTTGTCTCTATACTTTGGACACAGCACCTGCATGAGGATTTAAATAATGTGTTTGGTGTCTCATCTGAAACTGATGGAAAGTCTCCTACAGAATTTCAGCATCATAATGTTTTGTTGATGTATTTCTGCCTGCCAAACTTCTGCTTTCCTGCTTAAACTTCACACAGGAAGAACAGAAGGAGTGGTGTTATTCATAGCACAGCTCATGTATGTGCAAACAAACTGCCAAGAAAATGTTTATAGGCCACAATGAATCTTCTTAAGAGACTCTTCTCTTTAAAGGCCGTTAACCCAAATCCACAAAATCCTTCTCACGATGTAATTTAGGGAGTTCGCTGCATGATAGTTAGCATCTGACAAGAATTAGGTATATTAATCCAAATAAAAAACTTGAACTTTACGGAATTTCAGTTTAAATGAGGCAGGCTATTCTCTGGTTCTTATCAAACTGTCAAGACAGTAAAAAAGTTTTTTTTTTAAACCACATTTTAAAATATTTATAATCATTTGATATTTTTACTATTTTAGACCAGGTTTCCAGAGGCTTTTAGAGAGGTTGTGGAACCGCCAACACTATAGTACACGACATAGAGCCAGACAGAGTTGCACAAAAAAAACTTAAAGGCCTACTTCACCGGTTGGAATATGAAGGTGTATTGAACTCGGAGATCCTATTTAGTATAAATGTGCAAAAAAAATGTAATCGGATCATCTTAGCCTGAGAAAAGGCAGAAAGAGTGTTTTATGGTCTAACTGTCTAACCCTACAGTTTCCTTCTTGTGACATCACAGTAAGGGTTAGGATTAACAGGACAGCTGGGCCAATGGAAGACTAAGACTAATACACACACCCTGCTATGGATATAGCTCCACTGCATTGTGGGTCAGCCTCTTTAGGCAAATGCTAAGGGAGCAAACCCTGACAGAAAAGCAGTGTGTTGGCGGTGCACAATAGGCGGGCCTTAACATATCAAGGACCCGGCAGCCTCCTGCAGTCAGGATGGGGACTGGTTGTCTTGGGACCACCCATGCCACTAGGTTTACCTCTTCCTGGCGAAGATAGTGCTACTTGTGTGAATGTGTATGATTGCTGTATGTTTGAGGTGGTGGTCGGAGGGGCCGTTGGCGCTGAATGGCAGCCACGCTTCCGTCAGTCTGCCCCAGGGCAGCTGTGACTACTCTCGTAGTTTACCACCACCGGTATGACTGTGTGTGAACGAATTGAACCAGGAACCCTGTAAAGCGTCTTTGAGTGCCTAGGCAATAAAGCGCTATATAAAACCTATCAATTATTATAAATTAATTGTTATAATTATATGTTTTATAATGTGTTTTATGTATTCTAATCTTGCCCCTGTAAAGCACTTTGAGTGGCCTTGTGTCTGAATTGTGCTATATAAATAAACTTGCCTTGCCTTGCCTAAGGGAAGACTGAGGGAAGAAAAACCTCATTCATTATATTATAATAGTTATTTTATAATGATAGAACGCTGGTTCCGTATGGGTGAAGTATTCCTTTAATGTAATGTTCTGTAAGTAGTATGAAAGTTATAGATATCTTCATTTTAATCAATATAATAGATATGTTTGAATCAATCCATTTCGTTTTGTTGCTGCTCGCTCTGGAGGCTCTGGCTGCAATTCCTGCAATTAATGGAGCACCAGTCTCCCTTTCTTAGGTTTTTAAAGTGGCCAATGATGACCCTTCTAAACTTCCTTGTAGCGAAACAATAGACTACAGGATCCAAAATACAGTTGAGGCCCATAAGAAGCAAGGTGATCTGATGTGCATCATTGAGTGCTTGACGAGTCTTCTGGTCCCACTCTACGTGGCCCCAGCCCTGTTCGATTTGCAACACCGCCAATGTCCAGGGGCCTTGAATTACATGGTGGGGCAGGAAACACAAAGCAAACACTCCTACAACTGCCCACAACATTTCCAGAGCCTTCCGTTTTACACCCCTGGGGCTTTTAGATATAGTTGTTGCAGACCTATATTCTGACTGAGGAGGACTTTGAGAAAGTAAAGCTCGAGCAATAAGGAAATTACACACCACAACAAGGAAAAAGACGATAAAAAACATTCCAATTATTGCAAAATGAGTGGCAGCCACTGTCTCCTTCTGAGCATCTGTTTCATTTTGGTACCCCTCAAAACATCGAATGATGTTGTTTTTGTCAGTGTTCGTCCCTGGAGATTTCAGAAAAGGAATAGCCATTGACATGGTCAACACCCAGATGACAACGCACACGATGATCCCACGACGTCTGTGGTCTGAAGAGGCCGCATCCAGAGGCCGGGTGACTGCCCAGTATCGGTTGATGCTGATGGCTCCGAGGAAGAGGATGGAGCAGTAGGTGTTGATGAAGAACAAGGAGCCAGTTAGCCGGCACATGAAGTCTGAATAGGTCCAGTGACCATGTTGAACATAATAGCCAATCCAGAAGGGAAGGGCACACACAAAAAGAAGATCAGCGATGGTTAAGTTTGTCATGTATATGCGGATTTCGACCATGCCCTTGGCTTTCCGGAGGCAATGTAGGATGAACAGCACATAGAGGTTTGCGAAGAAGCCAAGGATAAAGATGATGGTATAGACAACTGGTAAGACGACATAACGAAACTCTGAGTCCAGGAAGGTTGAGCCATCACTGGCTGAAGAGCCCAGACCAGAGGTTCCCCTGAGGCCATATTGTTCTGTAGTTGGTTCCGCCATTTCTATCTGTGTGAGACAAAACATATCAACATAAGTCCCATCACAACATAAAGCCTTTGTGTGGTTCTTTTAGACAAGTTACTCAGTAACCAGTTTATTGGGTACACCTAACTTAAACTAATGCCGTAAATACAACTGTCCTAACAAATCCTACCTTTAGGAGGGGGTTTATAGTTTTTGTTGAAACTGTTTTAATAAGATGTTGGATTCAACTGTGTTATCTTTTCAGAGACTGCAGTGCGTAGGGTTTTTGAATTGTATTTTATTTTATTCTTAAACTGAACAGTTTAATCTTGTGTAAATGGGACTGTTCCTTTGTTTTATTTCTGCATCTTCTAATGTATAAATTAATTACCAAAAGTCGCTTGATGCGTTTAAAGATACTACAGTCTGTCTTTTTGGGTATAAACCAGCTCCACAGTAAAACAGGCCACATTTGATCTGCCTGCTTTGTATATGTCATATCTATAAAAGTAAACAACGACTTCCTCTCATAGTCTCATGGGTATGCTTTTAATGTCAAGACGGATCTGCGGAATCATTTATTCCAAATATATCAAAATGACCATACTTGGATAGATATATTTAGTATAGAAGAACTAGATAGATAGATAGATAGATAGATAGATAGATAGATAGATAGATAGATAGATAGATAGATAGATAGATAGATAGATAGATAGATAGATAGATAGATAGATAGATAGATAGATAGATAGATAGATAGATAGATAGATAGATAGATAGATAGATAGATAGATAGATAGATAGATAGATAGATAGATAGATAGATAGATAGATAGATAGATAGATAGATAGATAGATAGATTAGTTTACCTTTTGGCTGTCTGCTGCCGTGATAATAGCTTGTCAAACTTAGATAATAGATTATATTGCCAAAAGTATTGGCTCACCTGCCTTGACTCCCATATGAATTTAAGTGATATCCCATTCTTAATCCATAGGGTTTAAAATGACGTCGGCCCACCCTTTGCAGCTATGACAACTTCAACTCTTCTGAGAAGACTTTCCACAAGGTTTAGGATTGTGTTTATGGGAATTTTTGACCATTCATCAAGAAGCGCATTTGTGAGGTCACACACTGATGTTGGACGAGTTCTATCGGGTTGAAGTCAAGACTCTGTGCAGGCCAGTCAAGTTAATCCACATACAAACTCTTTCATCCATGTCTTCATGGACCTTGCTTTGTGCACTGCTGCATTGTCAAAGTTGGGAGCATGGAATTGTCCATATTCTCTTGGTATCCTGAAACGTTCAGAATTCCTATCACTGTAACCAAGGGGTCAAACCCAGCTCCTGAAAAACAACCCCCATACCGTAATCCACCAAATTTTACACTTGGCACAATGCAGTCAGACAAGTACCGTTCTCCTGGCAGCCGCCAAACCCAGACTCCGTCCATCAGATCGCCAGATGGTGAAGTGCGATTCGTCACTCCAGAGAATGCGTCTCCAATGCTCTGGAGTCCAGTGGCGCTGTGCTTTACACCACAGCATCTGACGCTTTGGATTGCACCTTGTGATGTATGGCTTGGATACAGCTGCTCTGCCGTGGAAACACCATTCCATGAAGCTCTCTACGCACTGTTCTTGGAGGTCTGTAGAGATTGACTCTGCAGAAAGTTGGCGACCTCTGCGCACTATGCGCCTCAGCATCCGCTGACCCCGCTCTGTTATTTTACGTGGCCTACCACTTCATGGCTGAGTTGCTGTCGATCCCAATCGCTTCCACTTTGTTATAATACCACATATGATACCACTGACAGTAGACTGTGGAATATTTAGGTGCGAGGAAATTTCATGACTGGACTTGTTGCACAGGTGACATCATATCACAGTACCACACTGGAATTCACTGAGCTCCTGAGAGCGACCCATTCATTCACAAATGTTTGTAGAAACAGTCTGCAGGCCTTGGTGCTTGATTTTATAAACCTGTAGCCATGGAAGTGATTGGAACACGTGGTTTCAATTATTTGGATGGGTGAGTGAATACTTAAGGCAATATAGTGTAGATAGATAGATACATACATAAATAAATACAAACATACATACATACATAAATAGATTATTAGTATTATATTATGAGTGCCAGAGATACCATAAAATCAGAAAGTTCAAATCAGAGTTCAAAAGAAGGAATTACCTTCATGATTTGTTTTGTTGTTGTCAATATACAGTATGTAGATCTACTGCATGCTGAGAAAAAATCTACTCAGCTGAAGAGGTGTTGTTCTTAAAATATTTAACCCAACTACCTATTTAACCTTAAGATTTGTTGTGGGGTTCCCCAAACCTTTCTAAAAACAGTTTCAGTCGGATTAAAATGTTTCATAATTTGACTTCGTGGGAAACTGAGGCAAGGGTGCAGTCATGCATTTCTACCACAGAGTAGAGGGAGAGATTTACAAAAAGCTCCAGTGATGAACAAACCAAACAGTCAGATTCAGTAGGCAATTTACTTCAGGAGTTGGTAGAAATAAACCCGATCTTGAAGGAGAGGAAATATAGTACTCACATCTGGAGGCCAGAAGAACGACTCAAAAAGCACTGGCAGAAGTTGAATTATATCGGCTATATTACGCCTATATCAAGTAGGCTTATCTGCGTTACTAGTGTAACTAGATTTCTGGGTAGTTTTTTCGGCTGTTTTCTGAAATAAATAGCTTAACAGTAGGTTTGCTCCGTTATATGTGCAGTCGCGACCACAAACTTTCCCACAATTATTTTGCAACAGCACAGCGCCAGGATTTGTTTATATGTCTCTTGGGGTAAGGAGGGGCTTCGCCAATAAGTGGGGGTGCTAAGCACTAAACTTTTACCTTTTAAGGTGCGAACACACCAAACGCGTTGGGTGCGGTCATAGATATAATAATTAATTATAATTAATAATTAATTATTATGTCTATAATGCGCGGTGGCCAAAGCGCCCAACGCACCTGGGGCAGTATTCACAAAACATTTTAAGGCTAGTAGGTCCTAACGTGCTGATTTAGGAGTAACTCTCAAAAATAAGGGGCGTTTCACTCCTAATTTTAGGACTCCTAACTTTTTTAAATAAGTGTAATTCACAAAGCATTTTAGCGCTAAAACTAGCTCCTAAATCTATAAAAAGCTAGGACTCCTAAGTCACTAAGAGTAAATCGCAGACAATCATTTGATGGTGTTTTGGATAGCTGTAAGGGGTTAATGATCTTAGTAAAGCTATATTTAGAAAGTATAGACATTTATATTTATTAAATGTAGCCTATATAATAAAATATTCATAATAATTAATAAGTTCCTTTTCCTGCAGTTGCTTTGGGTTTACGATGCACTGAAAGTTACTGTTGGTGTCACGTTTGGGTTTAATTTCCTACTAGAGGCCTATATGTGGCGCTTCGCAGCATCTCCTCCGTTCCAGAGGTCCGCTACTTATAGTCCAGGCAAAATAGCATTTTACGACAGACAAATTGTAAAAGAATTTTTTTCAGCTCAGATCATTTCTATGAGGTGTCCAGAACAACATACTAAAAGTCCTAAGAAATCCTAGTTGAGGAAATATGTTTAATTCTCATCAATCCAAGGTGTGTGCCAATAAGGCGAGACACCAATAAATCCCAATAGGGCTATTTTTTTCCTTTAGTCCTATCAAAATTAAACTTTACACAATGAAAGTATCCATGATAATTAAAAAATTTTGTATTACAAGTTTCTTTGAAAATTAATTTTAATATGCAAATGCGCTATACACTAATCGAACATGCCCAAAATCAACCCAAATAGGCTTAATTTTTTCCTTTACTCCTACCACAATAAAACTTTACATAGTAAAAGTATACTAGAAAAGTAACTTTTTTTGTATTACAAGTTTATTTTTAAATGCATTTGAATATGCACATGAGCTCCACACTTATTGAATATCCAATCATCCTACTGCCAATGGGTGATGGCAATACTGCTTTTAGACTGGCCTCAAACCTGAAAAACTGCCTGGCTTACCTGCCAGGGGTATAACAGGTGCCTCTCATGAATTAGATTACTCCTCCCCTAGCTAGTGTAATTTTTTACTTTTTTCAGTGCCATTCCCTTTCCTATGCCAAATAGACGAGACTGAAATGGAATGGATAAAGAGGAGATTGTCAGACACCTTGGGACCAAGTAACTCCTTTGTCTACTTTATGCACCATACAGTGCTGCTTGAAAGTATGTGAACCCCTTGAACCTTTATGAATTTTATTTATCAATACCAGTATTTTTAAATGAAATAACACATTTTTGTTTATCAATTCAACATTTTTATTTTCCAGAAATCAATTGAAACAGATTAAAAAAAATTATTTGCCAACTTTTGTATGTGCAAAAGTTTGTGAACCCTGAGCTGCATTGGTTAACAATTTAACCAATGCAGCTCAGGGTTATGTTTACCTGCTCAATAGCAGGTAAACATAATCAGGTGGGCCAAATTGAGTGATGAAATGGACCAATGTAATGAGAGATCTTTAGGGAAGAAATTGGGTGGCACTAGATAAAACAGAGATCAAACCAGGTCAGTGTAGGCCCACCAAAGTGAACCCATACAGATCAGACTTGCCACAGATCAGACTTGCAACAAGAGTACTAACAAGTCTGTGTCATCACCTACTGAGACTGTGTCTTTTGTTCTGACAGAGGCAATGGCAGTTTGGACAATGAGCACATCTGCATCAGCTTTGCATGGTTTGTGAAACACCATTTTTTGTCTTACAAGTTTCTTTGAAAATGAATTTTAATATACAAATGAGCTATACACTTATCAAATATAGGCTATCCGCATAGGCTTAATTTGAACCTTTACTCCTACCACATTAAAACTTTACACAATGAAAGTCTAAATGAAAAGTAAAACATTTGTATTAGAAGTTAACCTATAATGGTCAAGGCTTTCCAGAAGGGGTTGGTCGAACGTCAGAACAGGGGTCACATCATGCTGCAGAGCTTGAGTTGCCACAAACCTCAATGTTGAGTATATGCAGGATTCATCACTGGGATCAAGATCAATCATTGGAAGGAATGTTACTGAAGCTCTTCCAGGGTGTTCATCTAGAAGATGCAGGATCTGCATCATACCAGACCACGATGGCCTTTGAGAGTGAAGGAGTAGGGATGTCTTCCAGAAAACATCCAGCTGTAATGTTTTGTTATCTGCTGGCAACAGAGCCAGTGGCTGATACTCAATAGGTTCACGTATGGGAGGAATCATAAAGTACTGAATGTGTATGCGACCAACCGCAGCAATATCTGCAGCAGTCACTTGGATCTTTAAAGGAAAAAATGAAGCCTATGCGGATATATTTTGGGTAGCCTATATTTGATAAGTGTGTAGCTCATTTGTATATTAAAATACATTTTCAAAGAAACTTGTAAGATAAAAATGGTATATCACAAACCATGCAAAGCACGATGCAGATGTGCTCATTGTCCAAACTGCCATTGCCTCTGCCAGAACAAAAGACACAGTCTCAGTAGGTGATGACACAGACCTGTTAGTACTCTTGTTGCATCATGCTGATCTGAATGCACACAAGCTGTTTATGGCACAAGAACCAAAGAAAACAACAAAAATAAGACGGATATGGTGCATAAAGTAGACAAAGGAGTTACTTGGTCCCAAGGTGCGTGACAATCTCCTCTTTCTCCATGCCATTTCAGGCTGTGATTCTACATCTGGCATAGGAAAGGGAATGGCACTAGCCTGTAAATCCAGACCTGCCACTAGGCGCTGGCAAATTAAATGTGCTGCGCCTGTTGGTCTGGGCACTCTCCGTTGAAGCTCATTAAATATGTCAAGAAATCCTGAGCTACATTTCAATTGGTTCTATCTGATATGGGCGGGCCAGAGCCCTATGTATGGTGCTCTGGGGCGGACGTAAACGGATGACGACAGTGCGCCGTCGAAGCCGTGATAGTAAACATCAAAGATGGCTGCGGATATGTTGTTTGAGTTTGAGATGGCTTTGGCCTCGACCCTTAACGATTTGGAAGACGGCACTCAAATCTTTCATTAGCAAGTAAGTGGAATGTTCGGTTTTGCAGACGACCACGGCAAAAGTAAAGTTTAACAGTTAATCCCACTGTTCGCTGAATGAACGGGGCTTAATACGTCACATTGTTCATTGCTCTGATTGGTTGTAGTGCTATCAAATTGCGTGCAGTGGCATTTGAAGAGACAAATCTAATTCATGAGAGGCACCTGTTATACCCCTGGCAGGTAAGCCAGGCAGTTTTTCAGGTTTGAGGCCAGTCTAAAAGCAGCATTGCCATCACCCATTGGCAGTGGGATGATTGGATATTCAATAAGTGTGGAGCTCATGTGCATATTCAAATTAATTTAAAAAGAAACTTGTAATACAAAAAAAGTTACTTTTCTAGTATACTTTTACTATGTAAAGTTTTATTGTGGTAGGAGTAAAGGAAAAAATTAAGCCTATTTGGGTTGATTTTGGGCATGTACGATTAGTGTATAGCTCATTTGCATATTAAAATTCATTTTCAAAGAAACTTGTAATACAAAATGTTTTCATTTTCATGGATACTTTCATTATGTAAAGTTTCATTTTGATAGGACTAAAGGAAAAAAATAGCTCTATTGGGATTTATTGGTGTCTCGCCTTATTGGCACACACCTCGGATTGATGAGAATTAAACATATTTCCTCAACTAGGATTTCTTAGGACTTTTAGTATGTTGTTCTGGACACCTCATAGAAATTATCTGAGCTGAAAAAAATTATTTTACAATTTGTCGGTTTTTTGGCCCAAAAATGGGTTACTTTGCCTGGCCTATTAGTAAAAGTTGGTCTTATCAGCTTTGTGAATAGGTTTTAAGAAATTACTCCTTACTAAGAACTTTTAGTGCTCCTTAGGAGTACTCTTAGCGCTAAGATAAAATGTTTTGTGAATACGGCCCCTGATCTGGCGCTTGGTCATTTTGTGTCAAAAAATGGTTCAACGCGCCCAACGCTATACGCAGCTAGTCTCCCCCGATATATTTATTCCCCTAATCAACCATGGCTGCGATCAGACCCGACCCGACACAACAGCGTTCATGTCCACACAAAAACAACAACAACGCGGCCAACAATTGTGCCAAAAGACAAATAAACAGCAACTGAACGGAACAAATAGCCTTAAAACAGCATTGCAGATTCACGCCACTCGGAAATGAACACAAACAGCAAGGCAGCACCATACCAAACACAGATATAGTCGCCGATATATATATATGGCGTAGATATAGGCATAAACACCGGTGCTTCGCTGTACTCGTTGTGAAAGTTCCCCGGACTTAGCCGTTATGTTTGGGTTCTGTAGTGTATTTTGTTATGACACATTTTAAGATTACTCTAGTGTATTATGTTACTATACATTTTATATTAAGGCCTATACTGCTACAGAGCAGGACAAAGACAGTCAGCCTCATCTGGCAGGGGGCAAAGTCAGGGATGTCAGCTGCTTGAGGAGGAAACCCTCAAGGCTGACCTGTAGATCATTCAAATTTCACACAAAGGTGACTGTCGTGTGAGTTAATCAAAGACAGTCTGGCTAAGAGTTGACAGTAGTTTATTGACCCTGGCGATCATCATCATCATCAGCATTGTCTTAAAAGTGGCTGAATCAGACTTCTTGGCCAACGTGACATATCGCCTCCAGGTAATGGTTAGACTCAGGATGTCCTCTGGGGGCCAGAGGGCAACCCAGATGTCCCCTGACTTATTAGGGTGGAGTTAGTTAGGGTACACCAATTAGGTGTTAGGAGGAGCAGGGCGTACTGTCCTAAAGAACCAATCAGCTCACTTAGAGTGGCGGTTAAAACCGGCCACAATTCTGGAAAAAGTCGGGTCTCTATAGCAAAGGAACTTCTTCATAGATTTGGCTACAAACACTTTAAATTCTTATTGGCTTCGTTTTGACTGCAGGATGAGTTTTGTTGTTTAATAAAGAGAAGTTTCCTGAGACCTCCTCATCTGCATTCAACTGTGTCTTCTTCCATCAACTAACTTTCAACGCGGCTTTCTGAGTAAAGGCCCAAGAAAATATACTGCAGTTCATTATGGAGGTGGTGGCCGCACACAACCGGGTGAGTTAACTAACGCTACCCGACCGGTGCTAACTTGATTTATTGGCTAAAGCACAGCCGCTATATTCACTGAATTAACCAGGAAGCCCATTCTCCTGGCTCACTTTCCCCACGTCTTCTAACCCAACCCGAGCGGCTTCATATCACCAGCCAGCCGCATTTCCTACTCGGTGTTTCTCAGCCTCTGTGTTGTCCTCCCACCCATGCTCCCACCGTGCCGATGTCCGTGACGTCGGGTCAAGCTCACCGCTGATTGGCCAACGTCACGCGTTGGACCGTTAAAAGTTAAATTTTTTGAACTCGCGCGGTGGTGCGGTGACGCTTTGGTAACGCGGCTACCGCGCCCAAAGCGCCGCTTTACCGCAGCCAACGCATCATCGCGCCTAAACTAATGGTTCCCTATGCAAAAATAGGATTTTTCAACGCCGCCACCGCACCCAACGCGTTTGGTGTGTTTGCACCTTTATAGCTGTTCAATTTAAGAATAAGTAACGCCGCCTCCGCATATGCTCACATGTGTCTCACCGATACAATTTCTCTCGACTGACGTTGAGTTTATGTCCCAGCTCAGTGGAATCTTGAGTTGATTGATGGAAAGATTAAAGAAGTTGGAGACGGGTTTAAATTAAACACTATTGGAAAATGATGTGTCCAGTGGCTTATTTTACCATGATGGTAAAAACATTTCAAACAATGTGATGATAGTTAGCAATGAAACAAAAACTGCCTGTAGTCTGTATTGGATTCATTGTATTGGACACCACCATCAAGCCTTTTCATTTCCATTTCCATTTTTTAAAATAGACTTTTAAGACAGATGTAGAGCAGTTTCTCTTATAGTTGGTATAAGTATACTTTTATTTCAACATAGGCTACCTTTTTTGTTATATCATTCTATCGATGATAATGTTAGTTAATTTAAATTGACAATGCTAAAGTATAATTAAGTTATTTACTTTTTAAATTGTTCATTAGGGTTAAGAGAATTTTCCATTCAAGAATTTTACCATTCAAATTACATCTGTAAAAAAATGGCCTGTAGCACATTGCTTCTTTTCTAAATGGTAACAGTCTTAGACAATTGGACTGTTAGAAAATTGCAAGCTATCTATCCACCAGGAGAAGCAGTGTTAATGGAAGCTAAAACTGTTGTAGTGTGACTGTTTAACTTCAAGTTTGCCCATTGCCTCTGGACATTTTTATTGACCCTGGGTGCTTGACATCAGCTGTTATCATATTTGTTTTGCATATGAGGGAGTTTGCCTTCCACACAGACAATAGCCTCGTTTGAGAAAGAGCCGTCTTGCTAAGACCTGCGCAATTATGACGCTCGTCTTGCTGAGCGCACAGCATTTTTGCTGTGCGCTCAGCAAGACGCGCGTCATAATTGCGAGGGTCTGAGCAAGACGGCTCCTACTCAAACAAGGCTATTGCTTTTAGTGAAACACTTATCAGTGTTATTATATCATAAGTTCATGAAAAAAATAGTATGCAGAAGCCTTTTATGTATTTTCTAACATTTGAACAAGTGTGAATGCTGAAGATAAACATCTCTGCATTATTCAAAAGAACTGCATGAAAGGAATACGTCTGGGAAAAATGAATGAATGAAGCCCCCTCAGGGAAAGAATTGTATGCTTTGGGCTAAAAAAAATAACTTGACTTTACATGAATGATATGCAGTAAAAAAAATATGTGTGCATGGTGTGCACTGTGCTATTTACAAGGAATATTATGTATCTAGACATAGAGTAGCCTGCATCCAGTAGACCAAAACAGACACACTGACAGGAGACGTAACAGACAATTATGTGGAAGACCCACTCTACCTTCTGACCTCTTCTACAACTTCAAATAAAAAATTAAAAAAGCAACTTCTTTGTTTCATTACATGCTACTACATGTCCCTTAATTTTCACTTTCATTTTCACATTAACTTCATTTACCTGTTGGTTACCTTTCACAAAATATCACTTACAGCTGCCGAAAAGTGGACTGATTTTCACCTCTATTCTGTTGATAAGCTTGAAAAGGAGACAAGAGAGCTAAAAGGTGGACATCAGAAGGACTTTTTTGGCTATTCAGCTCCATTAAAGACTAGCAAAAAACAGATGCAAACACAAACTCACTAAATAAAATGTCTACTAATTGAATTCTCGTTTAATGTTTTGTGAATGAAGCAGGTACACCCACTCAATCATCCAACTCACTACTAGTAACTACAATGTAAATTAGAGATGTGAACAAATCTATACATCCATTCATATTCTTCTGGGCCACATACATCATGACCTTTTACCACCCACAGACACATCCAAAGTTCCAGACTTTATTTTGCAAAAAATGTGTATAAAATGAGGCACAAGTCATCATTTCCATTCGAAACGATGCAGGAATAAATATGGAAGATCTTGCTCAAGGACAACTTGGGAACACTCAAGGATTATTGGATGACCTGCTCTACCTCCTGAGCCACAGCGGCCCCAGAAAAATCAAACACACATATTTAATAAAAAAAAATAATAATAAAAGCTGTTCCACTAATTAAAAAAAAAATGCATCATGAATCTGTCTTGGAACAGCAGAGCTCAAAAACATCATAATACAGATATAGCAGATAGCTGAATATATACAAGGTGTTGGCTTTCTTCTTTACAGTGAATCATGGGATTTTCTACCTTGACACGTCACAACAATGATTGCCAGAGGGGAAACGTAGCTCAAGAATGATCACTTTCGTTCCTTGGTTTCACAATACCAGATATGACTTTATATTATTTTATATTGACTTTAGATATTAAAACAATACATTTTTCTTAAAAGAGACAAAGGGTGTCCAGGCACCAACACCAAATTAGATAAAGACAAAAAACTGTTGTAGTTTCACACACACATTTTATACAAATGTAACATATGTTTAAATCAATCAATCACTGTTTTGCTCTGAAGTCTGTCTCAGATTTCTGCTGTTCATGGAGAGATTTTTTTTTCTCAACTTTTTAATGTGGCCAATGATGAACCTTCTAAACTTCCTTGTAGCGAAACAATAAACTAAAGGATCCAAAATACAGTTGAGGCCCATAAGAAGCAAGGTGATCTGATGTGCGTCGTTGAGTGCTTGACGAGTCTTCTGGTCCCACTCTACGTGGCCCCAGCCCTGTTCGATTTGCAACACCGCCAATGTCCAGGGGCCTTGAATTACATGGTGGGGCAGGAAACACAGAGAAAACACTCCAACAACTGCCCACAACATCTGCAGAGCCCGTCGTTTGATCCCCCTGGGCCTTTTAGATGAGAAGGACATGGTGTTGTTGGACCTTCTGGATGAAATTGTTCCAGACCTGAATTCTGACTGAGGAGGACTTTGAGAAAGTAAAGCTCGAGCAATGAGGAAATTACACACGACAACAAGGAAAAAGACGATAAAAAACATTCCGATTATTGCAAAATGAGTGGCAGCCACTGTCTTCTTCTCAACTTCTGTTTCATTGTGGTAACCCTCAAAACAGCGAGTGATATTGTTCTCATCGGTGTTCGTCCCTGGAGATGTCAGAAACGGAATAGACATCGACATGGTCAACACCCAGATGACAACGCACACGATGATCCCACGACGTCTGTGGTCTGAAGAGGCCGCATCCAGAGGCCGGGTGACTGCCCAGTATCGGTTGATGCTGATGGCTCCGAGGAAGAGGATGGAGCAGTAGGTGTTGATGAAGAACAAGGAGCCAGTTAGCCGGCACATAAAGTCTGTGTAGACCCAGTTTCCATGGCGAATATAATAGCCAATCCAGAAGGGAAGGGCACACACAAAAAGAAGATCAGCGATGGTTAAGTTTGTCATGTAGATGCGGATTTCGCCCATGCCCTTGGCTTTCCGGAGGCAATGCAGGATGAACAGCACATAGAGGTTTGTGAAGAAGCCAAGGATGAAGATGATGGTATAGACAACTGGTAAGACGACATAACGAAACTCTGAGTCCAGGAAGGTTGAGCCATCACTGGCTGAAGAGCCCAGACCAGAGGTTCCTGTGAGGCCAAATTGTTTAGTAGTTGGTTCCAACATTTCTTTCTGTGGGGACAAAAAATAACATTGGTAACGTGAAAACATAAAGCACTTTGGGATTTTATAGACAAAGTAAGTCACTCAGTTACCAATTTACAAGGAAAGCATAGCTTAAACTTATGCAGTCTAAGGGTGTATTCACACAGGGAAAGTCCGCTAGTTCACTTGCTTTGGTCCAGACCAAATATAATTTAGAATTTTTTTGTTTGATGTGGTCCACTTTCATATTGCCCCTTTTGTAAGTGAACCAGCATTACGAAGCAACACCACACATGATCTGAGGTCATTCATTCATTGAACAGGCATTCTGGGGTGGAGAGAAGCAGGAAGAACGAAGTAAAAACTGCGAAATATATCATTGATATAATATGGGGTTAAGATAATAAAAAGGCCTACATCTAGCCTATAAATAAAAAATAAAAAATTATTGTTGTTTCATATGGTTATAATATGAAGCCCTATGACAATGCCACGTTATGTGGCTTGTAGTCTACGATGTGAAACATCATTTTTACTGTATTTTTGCTGCCGGACGTGCGGCTCGCGAGAAGAATAGGCTCAAGCTGACACTCAGTTGATTAAGCTGTGTATCAGCTATGTGTCAGTTCGGCGCAGTTCAGCTCGGGATAGTATTGACAGTCCCGTACATGGGAAGCAAAATAAAAACACACTTCTTGCGCAGCGTGAACCTGTTGGCACGGTGCGGGAGATGCTCCCCTCTCCTTCATCTGATCGCTGAACACATTCAGCATTTTTACGCGTCCTCTGGATCAAATGTAATACATTGTTCTGGGCTCCCGGTCAAACCACAACTTATCGTCCTAACAATGGCGACAACAACACTTTCCCATAATGTGAAGCTGACGGCAATTTATTAAAAAAGAAAAGGCACAGTGCTTCCTGCATTTGGGTCGGATCGAGTCCAGACAAATTCACACCACAAACGAACTGCAGCAGAGTGCGTTTGGAAACGCAACGAGAGAGACAATAGCCTCGTTCGACTTCGACCGTCTTGCTCAGACCTGCGCAACTATGACGCGCGTCTTGCTAAGCGCACAACAAAAATGCTGCATAAATGCTGTGCGCTCAGCAAGACGAGCGTTATAATTACGCAGGTCCTAGCAAGACGGCGACATCTCAAACGAGGCTATTCAGCTGGGTCTCGGAGCGCTTGTTTGGTCCGCCCCCGAGTGCGATTGCTGCATTCACACCTGCCTGAAAGATGCGCACCGAAGGCGGAAGTGCACCTGAGTTTGTTTCAACCGAACTTAACACGGCATGTGTGAATACACCCTAATAAAACACTCCTGTAACAAATCCAACCTAGATAGGTTTTTAATTTTTTTGTTGTTTTAAAGAGATGTTGATTCAACTGTGTGATCATTTCAGAGGTTGCTGTTTGTGGTGTAATTGTCATGCATTATACTGACAGATGGAATAGGTTAGTCTGAGGGTGCTGTTTTTCAAAAGCACTCAGATCTACCTTACACCAAGACAATAGCTTTCTAACTAGTGCTACATCTTCAATGTATTAGTTAATTAGTAAAATTCAAATCACAGAATAATAAAAAATAAAAATAACAGGCTGTAGACTTACCAGATTGCCTCTTCGCCTCCAGTATCTCTCAGGTTGTGAACACTATGAAGGCTTCAGTAGCTATAAACTTAAAGTCAAACTGACTTCATGTGCTTGTGTGTCAGCAGGAATTCCATATATTGCGAAAACCCCGGTATCCACCTCCCAATCTCTACTTGTTTGTCCTGCCCATCAAAACCAAAAGAAGACGCCTACTTTGCAGCACTCTTCAGTTTCAGTCACAGTTTTAATGACGGAATGATTTGAATATATATTCAAATAAAACAAAGCGTCAAGGTATTCTAAAATTATTATCACAATGTTGACTGATGTATCTTGAAGCTTAGAGGAACTTTGCCTCAATGTGGAACCAGTTAGCCTACTTTTCTTTTTTCACGTTTTGTTTTTTGTTAATTTTTTGTTTGTTTTTATATTCTATATAACTCCTACATTAAACATCTTGTTAACACTTCTCATTAATTTAGCAGATGTCAGACCTGATTAAACTCATTTTCATCTCCACAGTGTGTCATGATGAGGGCTTTCAGTCTAATTGATGACAGAAGATTAATTGATTAGTAGTTAGGTTTAATGCAGATTCAGAGACGCACTTATTTTGAGGTAACGTTTTTTAGTTTTTTTTAAAGATTGTTTATTATTGTTGTTAGAATGAGGGTATGTGCAGCAATGAACCTGTCAGCAATGTAATTATAGGCAACATGTTGCTCTTGTCTTGAGTTGTCACTTAATTATTATCACAAGACCAGAAATCAGACTACAAAAGAGAAGAAAGAAAATACTGTTATGATTCTGATCAAGATTTGTACTAGAATGAGTAAATGTCTACTCCCCAGCTGGTTTGGTAATTACAAATATAGAACATACCCTTTGTAGCTGGATTGATACTTCAAAATATCTAACATGCCTTAATAGTTTTAAACCACAGGGTTCGGACAAGAACCTTTTGCTAGGAAAATGGCTTATATTCTGTCTCATCAAATGTGAAGTATTGCATTTTAACCACACAGGGGAGTAAGAGGCTTATAATAAAACAGCAAGTTAATTCTCCTGCTTCAGACAGTGTACATTGGTGGAGTGAGTAAAGCCCAGGTGAGGCGCCATACAGCCCTGTGTGAATGTTCAAGAACCACCACTCTCACTCTCTGTTCAGTTCAAAGAAAGAAGCAGTATAGCCCCCCTCTCCTTCCCTCTAAATGTTTAACTCCAGCTCGTATGTACAATTACACAACAACACAACAAATCCTCCTCTCTGGTGCCACAGTGTAATTCCAAGATTAAGGTTAACGAGCCTCCCCAACCTTATTGCTGTTATTATGGCTTGGCTGGTACAAGAGAGCAGAGCTTTTCTGGTGGTTGCACGCTGTGTGACTGCCAAACATGCTGTGCCATTGATGGGTGTGCAGGCTTACTCTGAGAAAAAAAATATATATATATCTTTACACTCACTGTACGTCTTGCTGCTCGTGGTTGGGGTGTGGATAAAAAAGATTCAACAGAACTCGAACAAGATTTGTCTTGGTCATGAAATGGAGAGCAGCATATGAAATTTGGTTTGGTTTAAAGTATAGTAGCCTATTGGAAATGTGTGTAATTTTTTTCAACTAGACTATAGGCCTACGTACAGTATACAGAAACAATTTATTTTATCCTTCATATAATGTGAATACATGGCCTACCTTAATTTACTTTTAATTAAATATTTCAAGTATATTATACTAAAAAATGTAGACATGTTTTATTTGCATTTTACATTGTGTTTGTTTCTTTTTGCTTTGCATTTTTGTTTGACTCGACGTAATTAGAAATGAGGGTTATCCCTCAATCTCTCAAGTAGGCTTATAAATAAAGTTTGAATGAAATAAAATTAAATAAGCTTGCGCTATTGTCAGCCGACTGTTGGCTTAGCTTAGCACACAGAAACCGGGGGAACCAGCTCACCTGGCAGGTTTTGTTACGTTTGGACAGAGCCAAAAACTATGTGGTGTGAATGACCCAAAACTGTCTGTACGGGTGAAAGACCATTTACTGATTTCCAAATCTTACTTTTACTGAACTTGTTTCTTTTTTAAACAGCATTTTAACCGCCATTATTTGGTTGAACTGGTTTTTGATGTTGACAGACAGTCGTTTCACAAATTATTCCATGGGCTGTTCCTGCCCCTTGCTCCATGCCACTTGTGTCCATGACATCATTTTTCTCAAACACACTCCTCTATTGAGTCTTGAAAAGGCACAGAAAAAAATGGGAAATAATCAGATACAAATACATGCAGGTGATCCCTGATTACTGCACTGCAGCACATGTCAGCCAAAGAAATCCTTCCTCCCAAGGAATGGTTATACTTTTAGTCCAGGTGTGCAGAAACACAGAAAGGGAATGGTGCCAGCACCAAGCAATTTTCTTATGGGATGGAGCTATAACTTTGGAAAAGTTATATAGTCAGAAGTCAGACTCACGCATTCCTCGGGGAGGAGGCAGGAAGGGAGGGAGCTGCCTGTGCAGAGCTCTTCTTGTCCCATTAACACCTTTTCACAGTTGCCCCTTCACCTCACCTTGATCCATGGCACTTTGCCTCTGGCAGACATGCAACGCCTTAGTTGGGTATTTTACAGAAGGGTAGGCCGTGGCTGTACGCTCAAGCCTCTTCTCAAGAATGAAGAGAAAGTATGAGGCTGGGGATTGATAAACGGGTAGTGTTTTGCTGCACATCTTGCCTGGCAGAGAGTTCTTGGCAGACCTGAGAATGAAGGTCTCTCCGACAGATTTACTACATGCCAAAGGCTGAGGTTTGAGGAATGTCCCCCTGCAGTGAGAAAGAGAGGGCCATGAGAGGGTGAGCAAGACAGGCGGAGGCATCTGCTCCTAAAGATAATGTAGGACCTGACATTAAGACTCTATATATCTCTCATGACGTGGACATTCTATGTATTTCAGAATTAAGATCTAAAAACTTAAGATATGTACACTCTGTAAGAGCCGTTGGAAAAATTGTAAGAGTTTAGGCCATTTAGATTAACTTGACAGCATTGCAAAAATAAATCTGCCTTTAAAAAGGTTCACTTCAAACAAAGCAATCTGCACTGCCCACTGATTGTTCGCACAATGTTGTCAGTGCTTGATGGCATTGGATAAGTGCATGTTTCCCTCCGTGACAAGCTGCCCCACATTTTGATCCATTGGGGTTGCATCTGTTTAAACAGTGGCCATAACCCACTCTGAGAGGACAGCGAATTAAGCACATTAATCCTTATCCCCGCTGTAAAAAGGACGCAGATTAGGAAAGCTCCAGTATAAGCCATATTGGGGTATTAAATCCTCCTATTTTCTGGTCTAATTTTATTTTTTACATGCTCATTTTGTACTAAGGGGAAATATTCTCAGGTGACTATTGACCTCATCCTTGCACTCTGTACGATTGGCTGCTTGTCATTTTGTTGAAATTAGTCTACTGCTGCAGCCAATGCAAGTCACTCTGGATAACGTGAAATACCGAAAAACAGCTTCCCTTTGAATGAAAACCAGTTGGATGATTTGATTATGGTTTGTGGTGTTCATCTGTAAAATGAATACTGGAACAACAACAAGTTCATGTTGCTGGGTGGTGAAGGGTGTTTGTGAGTAGGAAGGATGTTGCCTTGGACACTTCTCTTCCTGAATCAGCTTGCCTCGTGCATGCTGTATGGAGATTACATTCCCTGCAACCCCATCCTTGTGCATTGGATTGCACTATGTATACTGTGTCTTGCATTTACTCTATATCATTTGATGTATTAAGGCGAATTCCCAAAACGACAGAAACTTGTCTGTGCATGAGCCAAACCTCTGAAGATGGATGAAATATGACCGATACACATCCTCATAAAAGACATGTCATATCACAGTTTCTATTGCCCTGATGGATGTTTTTCTGTGTGTGTGTGTGTGTGTGTGTGTGTGTGTGTGTGTGTGTGTGTGTGTGTGTGTGTGTGCGTGCGTGTGTGTGTGTGTGTGTGTGCGTGCGTGCGTGCGTGTGTGTGTGTGTGTTTGTGTGTGCTTTGCTTCTTCATAAATCAAGTTGTTTTAATGTCTAGAGCAGACCATTACCTCTGGAAACTGAAAGATAAGACCGTATTCTACAGTATAGCTCCCAAAACTGTGCTTCTGTCTCATAGTGCTCCTTTTTATGTTCAGACACATTAATAGAATAAATACACAGACAGACATACATTGACAGAAATATTCATGCACACGGGTTAATGTTCACTTACACCTGTGCCTCCCTGCTGTGGCGTTGGGTGTCTGGGCATGCCTGGTAATGCTATACCTTTAGCTTGCAGCAGCCTCTGATGGTTTTTTCATTTCTCTTTGATTGCTCGGTATCTTTGGCCTTTTCCACACCTGGAGAGGGTAACACTGTAACATTATTCATACATAGCCTCGCCCATTTTGTCAAGGGGGACAAGGGCTTGACTGTGGGAATCTCAACAATGAGCTGTGTCAATTTCACGGCCGTTTAACACACAAAACACATGGTCAAGGTCACTGGGGTCTTTGATAACCATTAGGTGTTCAAGTCTCTCCGTCTCACCGAGCGCAACAATGTGCTGCTGATTTGACTTTTGAATTGCATACCTGCAGTACAGATTATAAAAACAACAAAGCCCTAAAATGACGGCACTGTTTATGTCCTCTGCTGCAAAGTGTTTTGCGATAATCCGTCTAAAGAGAGAGATATTTAAACAAATATTCCCCGCTGTGTGAGAGTGTGTGTGTATGTGTGTGTATATGCATGCATGGGCAGGACTTTTACCGGGTTGGCTGGCTGCCAATGCCATTCATAAGAGTTAGGAGGAGGCATTTTATCATCTTACCAAAAATAATTTCCACAGTTACCTAACTGAGAGACAACAAGCCCACTAATAGGAATTCTCTTGTTACAGCCATTCCTTAAGTTAAATCAGCGTATTAATTGTTGACTGTTTATTTGGGGTAATTGAATTACTAGATGGCAGGGGGCGTGGTTTTGGGCCACCTGTTAATTGCATGGTAGAATGGCAGCCGGTGAGTCCAGCCAAGTCACAACCTGGAGTAGAAGCTGTGGTTACACATAATTTTGACCACTCTGATTTCAATGTTTGTTTACCAGCAATTTAAGCTTTTCGTTTAGTCTAGCATTTATTTGTTATTTTGAAACCCTTTTTTGCAAATTTTTGGAAACCTTTTTGTTCGTAAATAAATACTTTTTGGATGGAAGAAATCAAAGTTTCTGAGTGCGTATATCAAACCACCACAGTTAATGCCCCGGAGGCATCATCGACTAGGATGCCGTGACATTAAGTCAAAATTATGTCGATTCTGGACTGACTGGAAACTGGATTTGGACACGTTTGCAGCGCTAAAGGACGCTCGGATGGAAATGTTTGCCAACTACCGTGAGTACGCAGCAGAACAATAGGTGGAGCCTGGCCAGGCCTTTCGTTGGAAGCGCTCACTGCGCACTGCTTTTACCAAAGTTTGTGTGAAAGTTAAGAAGTGGAAATGGAGAGCGATACTGATGAAGTTGCGGACCCTGAAAGGAAGTTGTTGCAAACAATTAAATCGCGCAGAGGAAGGCTCGGCGCAGCAACTAGAAAAAAGAATGAAGTGCTACATATGATGAAAACAAATGAAGACAAAGAAAATGTGAGTAAACATATGGACGCATTCAGTGAACTGTTAAAAGACTTTATGGATTTGCAAGTGGATGTTCAATCATTGCTAGAGGCTGATGAAAGACAGGCTGATCATACTTGTTGGTACGAGCCAAAGTTAATTGAGTTCAAAGAATTCCTGACAAGCGTTGGCTCATGGATGTGTGAAGATGATGGGGAAGGAGACAAAGTGGATGACATAAATGCTTTAAGTGGACGAGTTGATGTTGATGATAACGCTGATGTTAAAGAACAAGTTGATGATAATGATGGTGACGAACAAGCATACGGTGAGATTGGCCGTAGCGCATCACAAGTGTCGTCATGCGCCAGCGGCCCCAAGTCATTAACAACTGCCTACGTAGAAGCCGAGGCTGAGCGCGCTGCTCTTAGCGCAAAAGTCAAAGCGCTGGAACAAAAGCATATATTGGATATGGAGGAGGCAAAGATAAAGGCAAAGCAAGAAGCGCTTGCATTAGCAGCTGAACTGGCAGCCGCAGAAGCCAAAGCAAAAGTACTACGGCAAGCCGGAGCTGGCTCCGTCAGTTCGAGGGCAAGCAGCCGCACAAGTCGACATCGCTCTGCTTTACCTCAACTCCCCCCTGCTAAAATGCAGACTCCCCAACAGCATTCATTTAAATCTGAACCAATCACTGCCCAAATTGACAGCCATACTAATCAAGGAACAAGTAGCACAGAAAATGTTGTAGACGTACTGAAAAGGCAAAATTACATAACTGAAATATTAATACAACAGCAGAAAGCCTCCCTCCTGCCTGTTAGAGAAATTCCCAGCTTTGATGGTGACCCACTGCAATTCCATTCCTTCATTAGAGCCTTTGAGCAAGGCATAGAAAATAAAACAGACAATATGCAAGATAGACTCTATTACCTTGAGCAGTACACCGTGGGGCAGCCAAGACAAATTGTACGCAGCTGTCAGCATATGGATGTGGAAAGTGGATATAAGGAAGCAAGGAAGCAGCTTGAGTGGCACTTTGGAAATAAGATGAAGATCACAATGGCATTCATGAGCAAAGCTTTAAACTGGACAGCTATAAAAGCTGAAGATGGCCCTGCATTAAGAGCATATTCAATATTTCTCCGAAGCTGCTACAACACCTTGTCAGGAATTGACTATGTGGAGGAACTGGAAAATGCAGCAAATTTGAGGATAGTTGTGTCAAAGTTACCCTTTAAGCTGCGTGACAGCTGGAGAACAGTTGTTTGTGATGTTCAGGAAAGGCAATGCAGACGTCCAAAGTTTAAAGATCTCCTCCAATTCATTGAGAAGAAAACTCGTGCTCTACTGGATCCTATGTTTGGTGAGATAAATATGCCATTGGAAAATAGAGCCAAACTCAAGTTACCACAAAAGTCCAGCAGGGGGAGCAGTTTTGCCACCACTGTAACCCCTGTCTTAGAAAATGCAAAAAGCAAGATGGAAGTGGAGCATAAACAAATATCAAGAAGTGCCATTAAAAGACCCTGCTTGTTCTGTAACAAAGACCACTCAATGGAAGCATGTATGTTGTTTAAAGGCAAACCCAACAAAGAAAAAGTGGAAATCATGAGGGCCATTGGATTGTGCTTTGGATGCTTGGAAAAAGGACACATGAGCAAGTATTGTAAACATCGTATGACATGTAAAACCTGCCACAAGACCCATCCAACCATTTTGCACATAGACAGTCAAAGAGAGCAACCAGCTAATATGCAATTCACAGAAGCATCCATGTCCAGTGCCTTGGTTTCTATGAACGCCGGTAGCCATACTGGGGCCGGCATAAAAGTAAGTGCACTCTCAATAGTCCCAGTTAAAGTGAAATTGGAAAAGGGAACAAAAACTGTGCAAACATATGCCTTTTTGGATGGAGGAAGCACAGCAACATTCTGCACAGAGGAGTTGATGCAACAGCTAAATGCTAATGGAAGGAAGCAGGACATATTGCTCAGGACAATGGGACAAGAGAAGCCAGTGTCTAGCTACAAAATTTCTGGATTGGAAGTTGCTGCTTTGCATGGAAATGGATACCTTAAACTGCCTGATGTCTACACACACACATCCATCCCAGTCACCCAAGAAAATATCCCCACAAATGAGGATATTAGAAAATGGCCTTACCTGGATGAAGTTGACTTGACACCCATTGATGCCAGCATTGGGCTGCTTATAGGTGTCAATGCCCCAAAGGCCATGGAGCCATGGAGAGTGATTAATAGTGAGGGTATTGGGCCCTACGCTGTGAAGACTCGACTTGGGTGGGTTGTCAATGGCCCACTCAACAGGACTGGTGATGGAAATGCAGGTGCAGGTACAGTACAGGTTAATCGCATATCTGTTGAAGAGCTGTTGGTCCAGCAATATAATCAAGACTTTGTTGAGCAGCACTATGAGGGCAAAAAAGTGATGTCTATGGAAGACCAACAGTTTATGGACAAAGTGTCAAGCTCAGCTGTGTTGGAAAATGGCCACTACTGCTTAAAGCTCCCCTTTCGTAAGGATAATGTGAATCTTCCAAACAACAAAGCTGTAGCCCAGCAAAGAGCACAGCACCTGTTAAAGAAGTTCAAAAAAGATCTGAAGTTCTTTAATGAATACAAAGAGTTCATGAAGGATGTTATAGCAAAGGGATTTGCAGAAGTCATACCAAAAGACCAATTGGAACATAAAAGTGGAAAAGCTTGGTTTATTCCACATCACGGAGTCTACCACCCACGCAAAAAGACTTTGCGTGTGGTGTTCGATTGTGCATCAGTGTACGGTGGAACGTCTCTAAACAAAGAGCTGCTGCAAGGCCCCGACTTAACAAATTCACTTGTAGGTGTATTGCTTCGTTTCCGCCAGGGCCCCATAGCTATTATGACTGACATTGAGGGAATGTTCCACCAGGTGAGAGTGGCAAAAGAAGACACAAACTATTTGCGCTTTCTCTGGTGGCCTGATGGGGATGTCACACAAGAGCTGGTGGAGCACAGGATGACAGTGCACATATTTGGAGCTGTCTCTTCCCCAAGCTGTGCTACACTTGCCCTGTTGAAAACAGCTGACGACAACCAGAATGATTATGCAGCTGAGATTGTAAACACCATCCGGCAGAACTTTTATGTTGATGACTGCTTAAAAGCTGTAAATACTGTGGAGCAAGCGATATATCTCTATGAGAACCTCACACACCTGTGCGCCAAAGGGGGATTCCGGCTCAATAAATGGGTGAGCAACCATCGCTCCGTCCTGGCAGCCATCCCTGAAGATCAGAGAGCTAAAGGAGTTAAAACACTGGACCTGGACAAAGACCAGCTTCCTATGGAAAGGGCGCTTGGTGCTCAATGGAATGTGGAACAGGACACCTTTACGTTCAGTATAGAGGTAAAACCCCACTCAGTGACCAGGCGAGGTATCCTGTCCATAGTAAGCTCAATATATGACCCCCTTGGCTTCCTCGCTCCAGTTATTCTCCCAGCAAGACAAATCTTGCAGGGGTTGTGCAAAACAAAGCTGGGTTGGGATGACCAAATTCCCCAAGAAATGGCTCAAGTGTGGCAAAAGTGGCTCAGTAGCCTAACTTTACTGGATGCATTCAAGATCACCAGAAGCTTTGCACCCAACGACTTTGGAGAGATAACAACAGCACAGTTGCATCATTTCTGTGATGCCAGTGAAATGGGGTACGGCTCAGTATCTTACCTCCGGCTGATGAACACCAGGAGAGAGGTGAGCATTGCTTTTGTCATGGGAAAGGCTAGAGTAGCGCCACTTAAGCAAACAACCATACCCAGGCTGGAACTTGGAGCTGCAGTCTTAGCTGTACGCATCAACAAGATGCTAAAAACAGAGCTAGAAATCAACATGGAAGAGCCTGTTTTCTGGTCCGACAGCATGACAGTTCTCCAGTACATTGCCAGTAACACCAAAAGATTCAAAACGTATGTAGCAAATCGTGTTTCAATCATTCGAGAGCTGTCAAAAGTGACACAATGGCGGCACATAAGTTCCAAGCTAAACCCAGCAGATGCGGCATCACGTGGCTTGAAGGCTGATGTATTCCTCCAGTCTAAGTTGTGGATCAATGGCCCATGCTTCCTCCCCAAACCTCAATCACAATGGCCAGGAACCATGCAAATGGACAAATTACTTGACGACGACCCTGAGGTCAAAGGTGAGATTTCTGCCTGTGCCGTAGTGCTGAAAGACAGTGAATGTCCCACAAGTAAGCTGCTAAGCTACTTTTCCAAGTGGACAGACCTAATGAGAGCCGTAGCATGGATCCTGAAGATAAAAGAGCTACTTCTTCAGCTGCGAGGACAAAGAAGGAATTCAACCCAAGGTCAAGCTAAACAGGAACGCAAACTGAAGCAGCAAGCAAAAGCAAACATGCCCAGACTGTCAGTGAGTGATTTGGAGAAAGCGGAAAAAGCCATTGTCTGTTTCGTACAGAGGCAGTCTTATCCAGACGAAATTGAAGCCTTAGCTAAAGGCACTTTGAAGAAAGCTAGCCATCTGTACAAACTGGACCCTGTGCTGGTGGATGGAATCCTGAGAGTTGGTGGTAGGTTAAGCAGGTCTGCTCTCCCCGAAGAAGCAAAACATCCAATGATTCTTCCCAAAAGCAGCCAAATCGCCACACTAATTCTGCGTCACATCCATCACAAAGTTGGTCATGGGGGCAGAAATCACATGCTGTCAACTCTCCGGCGCCGCTTCTGGATACCACATGCCAACTCTGCCGCCAGAACAGTCATTGGAGAATGTATGACCTGCAAAAGACAACGACAGCAACCTGGTGAGCAAAAATGTCAGACCTTCCTGCGGACAGAATAATTGCGGATCTGCCTCCATTCACAGACGTTGGGATAGATTACTTCGGCCCAATGGAGGTGAAAAGAGGAAGAAGCACTGTGAAGAGGTATGGCGTCATATTCACCTGCTTAACTTCACGTGCAGTCCATCTAGAAGTGGCCCATACACTGGACACAGATTCGTGCATAAACGCCATCAGGAGATTTGTCTGCCGCAGAGGTCAAGTAAGAGAAATAAGGTCGGATAACGGAACCAACTTTGTCAGTTCTAACCGGGAGTTGAAGAGTGCTGTCAGAGACTTAAACCAAAACAAGATGCACCATTCTCTCTCACAGGATGGAATAAAGTGGATCTTTAACCCGCCGTATGGAGCTCATCATGGAGGAGTCTGGGAGCGGCTGATACAGCAGGTTAAAAGGGTGCTATGCACAGTGATGAGGCAGCAAGTGCTGGACGACGAGGCCCTACATACTGCATTGTGTGAAGTGGAGGCTGTCTTAAATGACCGTCCAATCACCCCATCTAGTGGTGACCTAAATGACCTGGAGGCCCTTACCCCAAACCACCTCTTGCAGCTCAAAGCAAAGCCACTTTTACCACCTGGCTTGTTTAGCAAAAATGATCAGTACACTCGCAGGCGTTGGAGGCAGGTCCAGTACATTGCTGACCTGTTCTGGAAGAGGTGGGTGAAAGAATACCTCCCACTAATGCAAGCACGTCAAAAATGGAACAGAGCAAAAAAAAGCTTTGCAGTTGGAGATCTTGTGCTTGTCATGGACGAATCAGCACCCAGAAATTCGTGGCCATTGGGGCGAATCATAGAAACCATGACCGACTCCAAGGGATTCGTTCGTCGTGTCCGGCTGAAGACTCAAACCACGGAGCTGGAACGACCCATCACCAAGCTGTGCCTTCTTTTGGAGGGGGCTGCAGCTTAAATATCGACACTTACACTGACGGATACACCCAAAGGTTCTTGCAGACACTACATTTTTCATAATGCACATATTCCTTTGCATTACACCTTATCCCCTTTTTGAATTTTGACCCTTGCATCCGAACTTTTCCCATTTTTTGACCTTTTGACACCCTTGCATACACCACCTTCCCTTTTTTGCCTTTTTGAAGAAAGAAGACCCTATTTTTGCCTTTTTTAATGGCTTATGAACTGATAAAGAGACACTTTAAAAAGACAAAGTTTAAAAAAAAAAGGAAAGAAAAAATGCATGATGTAACTGATGTCAGTAGATTTTGTTATGGCTGTATATTTTTCCCTTTTTGAATTTGTAATTAGTTGCTTGGCAATAATTAGGGGCCGGAATGTTACAGCCATTCCTTAAGTTAAATCAGCGTATTAATTGTTGACTGTTTATTTGGGGTAATTGAATTACTAGATGGCAGGGGGCGTGGTTTTGGGCCACCTGTTAATTGCATGGTAGAATGGCAGCCGGTGAGTCCAGCCAAGTCACAACCTGGAGTAGAAGCTGTGGTTACACATAATTTTGACCACTCTGATTTCAATGTTTGTTTACCAGCAATTTAAGCTTTTCGTTTAGTCTAGCATTTATTTGTTATTTTGAAACCCTTTTTTGCAAATTTTTGGAAACCTTTTTGTTCGTAAATAAATACTTTTTGGATGGAAGAAATCAAAGTTTCTGAGTGCGTATATCAAACCACCACAGTTAATGCCCCGGAGGCATCATCGACTAGGATGCCGTGACATCTCTGCAACACCATAATCGTGCTGCATACTTTTCTGTGACAATCGTTACATTGAAGTCAGAACCCTCAGTGACCCCAGTTGGTTACAACCAGAGGGGGGAGTATTTCATAACCAGGTGCAGTGATAGAAAGAGAGGTTGATCCAAGTGACTGCACAGATTGATCCATGTGTCAGTCTTGAAGGTCACACTGTCTTAGCTGCGCTGGGTTTGAACTGAGCTGACTCTCCAACATCATACCGTAGCTTCACAAAGACGAAAAGTCAGATACGATGAAGTTACTGTATTATTACCATTTCTACGTATGAGCATTGAACAAATGTTTCTAAAGTGAGGTCAGATAATCATCAAGCGGTGGCATAGTAGTTCATATTTAATTTTCAAGTCATTACAATTAACTAACAAATAAATACACCATAGAAATGAGAACAATAACAAAATAATTGTTATAACATTGATTCCTTATTATAAAAGTTAACATCAGAAACACATATGTTGAATTCCAATGCTTTAAATAAACTTTTCTTTGTTCACCCACTAGCAAAGTTACAAGGATTTTTTATTATAGGTTTTGTATAACAATAAGTCCATATCAAGCTACGTTTACCACATCCAGAGAACCTGAATTTGTTTTAGGATGAATTGCTGTCATCTGCCAGTGTCCCAGTTGCTTACATTTTAGGTGACTTCTTGTTAAAATAAAAACTTGGAGATCTCTTGTCCATAAATTCGACACAGAACATTTGACACAGCAATGCCACAGGCATTTCTCATTCAGACACCATAAAGTTGCATTACTTTAATTGTGGTATTTCAATAATCATCTCTTTTTTTTGGTGGTGGTGGTAGCGTGGGAGTGTCAATGCAGTTGGTGTGTAGTTCCTGAATATTGATGGGACATTTAGTGCTTAAAAGCAGACAAACAAAAACATATTTTTAATACATTAGGGGTTTTATTATACATCTGTGTTAATGGTCAATACAGTTAGAGTTATCTTATCAGTATGTTTCAACCATTTTGCTCCATGTAATATTGTTACAGCTGTAGGCCTGACATAACTTTATGATATAGGCAACTTTTGGCTCTTCATTTTATAGGCCTACATTTGTATATTGCAAGAGAGACTTTATTCTTAAAAGCTTCAACTCAGTTTCTAATCTAAATAGTAGGCTAATTTTTTTTTTTTTTTGTGAAATCATTTGAACATTTTTTTTTTTGTATTTTCATGCTTTTCATTTTGTTTTGTAATTTGTATATGTCTGAAATAAATTGAATCAATCAATCAAATCCAACTATTCCAGATAGGGCTAAAATAGTGTTATAATAATATTGCTAAGGAAACCAATGGTGGTGTAGGCATATCAGCTCAAGTGTAGCCTATCCTATAGCCTAGTGACATTGTGATTTTTTTATTTATCTTTTATATATAGGCCTAAGTAAAATTCTCGGACTATCCACTCAACCTCTGGATTTATTCCTCCTCACCATACTTGCGTATGTTATGTGGGGGAGAGGCGGGACCTTGCAGCCGGGAAGGGCGTTCTCTTTGCGGTCAGACCGGGCAGAGTCATCCCGAGGGGTGGGTCCTCCGGCAGCCGAATAGGAAAACCCACTTTTTTTTTTTTTTCATTGTTAAGGACGCGGAGGAATGTGATGGTTTGATCTCAGAGCGGGCCAGGGAGGGGAATATCCGAGAGGAAAAGGACCGACGAAAGTGATTTAGGGAGAGGGGGAAACCAAAAACGCAGTCCAGCCCCCCTCCTCACCAACCAGCCTACCGCCTACCTACTCCTTGTAGTTTCCAACTCTCCGGTTGTATCCCAGAATATGTGGATGGACTTCTTCCTCGCGGTATCGGCAGCAGCAGCAGCGTCAACCGTCCGCGTGAAGTGAAGTGAAACCCCGTGCGGAGTTTTGGATTTACCGTCCCGTTTTGTCTTTCTGGCCCGGCAGCGGCTCAGCTAAGGTAAAGTTTGAGTCTTTGTGTTTCTCTGTGTGTTATTTAAGTCCGAACAGGGAACATGGGAACACTGTGTTTGATGGGGTTCAGACAGCGGTTTCCTGAGTTGGACCCAGCCAGTCAGTCGGAGTCGGGACTGCAGAAGTCTCAACTGCGGCAAGTTTTTCAGCCCTCCTCCTCCTCTGCTCGTTTTGAGACAAAATTATTTGAAGCATCCAGGACTGCGGCGAAAAACCAGGAGGTTAAACTGTAGTGGCGCATTCACATCGTATTTTATTTAACACGTCGCTGTTTGTAATTTTTTGTTACAATGTATCACGTAGGCCTATTTGGCGGGCACAATTCTTACATGGTTGCCTTTCGCTTGTCTACGCACTTTACGTCAGGCTGTTTCATATCTAGGCTACTGCAAAAACAAGCCGTATAGGTACAGTGGGTCTACGGTCAGAGCATGGGGTCTGGTGAACACAGTAGGAAATGTAGCCAAGCGTTTGCTACCTGTACATGCTCCTGACATCCATGTAGTCCATGTTTGGGCAACCGGTAAAGATATTGTGTTGAGTTATTGTAACTTGGTATAACAATCCGCAATTCGCTCCACTGTTTCATTGGTCGCAAGGAAGTTTAGGGTATTTTTTCTGAATGAAGTCTAACTGTTTCAGTTTTTTGACATTCAGTGTTTGGTCACATTAGTATCAGACTGAGAAATGCACAGTTTGGGACCTTCAGGATATAGAGCGTGACAGCTGTTTACATAGGTCTGTATTTCCAAAGAAAGGGGATGGCTGCATAGGCTATGTGGTAAATGTGACATATTGTGTTATAGTATAATGAGTGGCCTAAATATATTTTGGGGTTAGCCTTTTGTCACACTGTGGGCACTATAAAATCACAACTGCGCACAGAAGCCTCCAGAAGGACATTGCGCTCACCCAGGAATAGACTAGAGGACACACAACCTACTGAAAGGGGTTTTATAGTGTTTTTGGGTCTGTACTCTGCTGAATGAGTTCTCTGTTAATTGAGCAATTTTGACAGCAGCTGGAAGACATTCTGAACCCCTGATCATAAATGAGTTGTGTTGTGCACATGTTTTCAGAATGGTGGATGACCTTAAGGTAACTTTAAAAAAAAGAAAGAAATAGAGCTAAATTAGCTGTGGTTCTAATTCCAGAAGTTAGTTTGAAAACTAGTACTGGAACTGAGTGATTGAAAGACAGAAAATACTGTTACTGATATGTCAATATTCTCTGGTTCTGGCGTTTCAATGTGAGGATTTATTGCTACTCTCTGTTTACTTAACTTTTAATATTTTGTGACACGGTACACACACCTTAGACAAATTAGCCGTTTCCGCCATAGACTACCATGGGATCTTGGTTAAAGCAAAAAAGCAGTGTGGCCTGACATGTTTGAGTATGTGTGTGTTTTTCTGTTTTCTCTTACATGATGTGGAATGTGTGTATGAAACTCAGGTGGCAAAGCCTGAACAGTGAGTGGCCCTGTGCAGCCTCACCCCAAACAGTAATAGAGGAGTGTGTGTGTGTGTGTGTGTGTGTGTGTGTGTGTGTGTGTGTGTGTGTGTGCGTGAACAGCAGAAAAAGGCTATAGTTGTAGTGGCGGAATACTAATCTGCCAGGTGGGGCTCGTAAAGTGCAGCACGGGGAGGGAAGGAGATGTGGGGGGACCTGCCTTGACCTGTTTCAGACATGAAGGAGACAGAAAAAAAAGAAAAAGAATCACTGATGACTTTCCAGTAAGGCTTGCCCTCTCTGCCAGCTGTAGATTATACCAGCTGAGCCACCAGTTTGTGCTGCTGTGAACCCACTTTCCTCCCTTGACTCTACCCGGGCACGACTTGCATGGAATATTGTCATTGAAGATGAACAAAAAGGGTTTCGTATGGAATATTTTAGTTTTTATTTATTTTTTTGTGGCGGGAATGTCGGCACTTTATGCTGTCAGGTTGGAAATGGTGGGAAAATGCGAAAAAGAAAAAATTAAATGAGAGTTGCAGCAAAGTGAGATGTCAAGATTTCCCCTGACTACCGATACTTGATCCATGCATTTACAGTTGTGGGAAATTATGCTCCCAGTTCGATTTGGTTTCAGTGGGATAATACCCATGCAGCGGATGCCCTCTTTTGTCTGTCACCCCAGTAGCCAAACATGATTGCTCAGTGCTCCAATGATGGCTGTTAATGTGGACACAGGAGGAGTGCCAACATCACTTGTCTTGTGATCCACAAAGTGATCTCAATGCCAACAAGTGAAAGTTACACAAGGAGAGAGTTTAGCACCACGTCCTCTCCAGGAGTTGTCGCCTGCCATGCAGAGTATAATAATCATACCCCTCTCCTTTTTTTTATGACCCACGCTATGCCCCGCATGATTGGTTTTCCACTCCGCAGAACGCCGCGAATGCCCTATGAAACTGCCTGCACTGCTTTGGGTGAAACCAAAAACTAATCATTATGGGTGTCCAATAAGGGTAATTATCAGACTAAGCACTGGACCTGGGGATTACGCAAGTGGCCAAATGACTGGCCTGGGGATTGAATTAAAATATTGAGGTTTTCTGCCTGGGAGAATCAAACCGCTGGGAATGTCAAAACCCAACCCGTCTGTGGTCGTATTACTGCCACTCCGCACATCAAGGTTTATGCACAGAGCCCCTGGTGATAGTGCGGTACCGTCGAATCAGTGTGGAATTACAGTTCATGGACGTCATGTGTTGCAAGTGCAAGCAAATAAGAATGGACTTTGTTGTGCTGGGTTGCATGGAAACGCATATTGAGAAATTGTACGGAATAATAATTATTATTATAAGAATCCAAAAGAAGAGAAAAACAAGTGGAAAGATAATAAAATATTAAAACTTAAGATCCTATAACTGGTACCTAACCATGTCATAAATAACAACTGCCAATGTTGTAGATTGCAGTCTAACCTATAGATCCTAATAAGCTGTAATGGATCAGCTCGGATAGCACTTGGACCGGATGGTGTTGGTTATTATTAGTGGGAGACTGGCCTCCTTGAAATAGCACGGAAGAGTCATGGTCTCTGAAAAGGCTCGTATTAAAGCCCACACAAAGCCTGTGAGTATGTGTCCCTTGTGTGAGCGTGTGTATGCGTGTGCGTGCTTTGTCATAATGCAATAACGGGCTCAGTATCCGGGACAGAGGCTGCTGTTGACAATACGCAGGCCAGCTGGAGTGGCTGTCTGTCTGTTAGCAGGAGGATGGCTTAATGCCATAAAGACACACTGAATGTGACTGTGTATGTATGAACTGTATCTCAGGAGAATGTGTCTGTCTGGAGCTTAAAAGAGCTGATAGGATTAGTCAATCACCAGAAAATTAACTTTCAACTATGTCAACAGCGTTTTTCAAGCAAGAATACGAAAATGTCTTGGACCTTTGGACTTTTTGTGGTACGGTACAAACAATTTGAGGACGTCACCCTTCTTACATTCAAGGAAATCATGATGGACATTTTCACAATTCAAATTAGGTATTCAAACGTTTTGTAATACTTCTAAACTTCTGCTACCGACCTGGAGTTAGGAGATTGTATGTCAACTGTTTGTGTGCTGTGTGTACACATGTGTATGTCTGCTTATTTGGGCCCTTTTGTGTTGCTAATCTCTGGACTGTTGTTGCCCAAATCAACAGAAAATGAATTATGAATTAATCAAACAAAAATAGTCAGATTTGATGGGATGTTAACACTTATACACACTAAACCATTATAAGACATTAGAAGTTAGTATTTAGTTGCAGCACTATGTGTTTAACATGAGTTCCAGACCTAAATATTTTTCTCCTCCCCTTTTTGTCTCTTTCCTCCACATACATACACATTCCTTTTCCCTTCTTCCTCGTCTCTCCCGCTCTTTTCCCCCTCTATTCCTGCTTGCCCTCCCTGACAGCTTTCTTTATCAGTGGTGGGCCGGTGGCAGGGCTGGGCTCTGTGATTTCAGCTGGAGTTCAAACTACTACAACCTGGCGGTGTGTTTTTATCAGTTCGTTCAGTGTGTATGTGTTGTGTGTGCGCATGCATGTCTACGTGCCGAAGCCCTTTTGCCCGGGGCCGTTCCCAGCCGTGTCGATCTGTCAGCGGATACTCGAGGCTGAGGGTGTCAATCACTCAGCAGAGTAGTAGCCTGAAGTACATGTCATCTCCAAGTGTTCACACGCCTCAGCTCAGGCTCTCATTAACACGTCCTACACCACCAACACATAGTGCTCAGATATGTGCTGCTGCTCTCACTCTTTAATTATTTCATGTCAAAGCAAGAATGGATTCGCTTCATGCAACTTCTGCGTTCGTTTGTGTGTTTGTGTTTGTGAATGAACCCTCCTCGTTAGTTCTCCAAAGCGTGCCTAACGGCCTCCTCATTACCAACTGTTCTGGTGGGCTTTTCTGTCCTGTGGTCAACTTTGAGGCCTCACCGCTCTGCTGTGCTGCAGGAGACTGTGAACTGCTCCAACGAAGGGTGCACGTGATCTTGTGAACAGTACAGAACAGCAGTTAGTTGCATGCATTAAGTCTCAAAAGTCCTTTAGAAACATATTACATTATGGCAGATACAGTAGGTCTGTTTTTGCCAAATCTGGAGAATAAAGTGCCCGACAAATAAAGGTGATATTTATTATGGCTTATAAATGTCTTATCGGCCAACCTGACAGGACACGGACAAGAGGTAACACATAGAAATTACACAATGTTATACTTTCAGTTTTACTTTGATGTAAGCCTCTACTAGCCGTAGAAAGTATCTGGTATTGTTTTATTTTTGGCACAATTTTCAGCAAGATTGTGTAAACGTGTCACTGACCTGATAAAGACTTGATTGAGTTGCCGGATGTTTATCAAACCTGTTAGATTAATAGGTGGTTATGAAGTTGAACTTTTCTTGTAGGGCAAAATGGCTGTTCTAAAATGACCAACTTTGTACACTTAGCACAAACTTTTGATCAGAGCCAAAATCTGAGGTTCATATATTTGGCTTGTATCAAAGCTGTGCCAAGAAAGGCTTGACACCAGTGAGTCACCAAGTCTGAGAAAAAAAACACAGGACTTTTGAAAGCATTTACTGAAACTTTACTCAGACCTGTTTTCCCTGAGTTCTGCTGGCTAGTCAGGATTGACACATTTCCATTTCCTTGTATTCTTTTACAGTATGTACTACAAACCGGATAGCCAGTCAGCTTGGCAATTCTTTGGAAGACGGACATTGCCTTGCCTTTTGTCATCATGAAGAAATCCTCCCAGTTCAGGAGAGCTATAACTCACTTATGTTTGTAAATACATTCGCTCTACATATGTAGCTGGAATTCAACCAGGCTGTGAAGATAGCATAACAGCACATATGACCTTCTAGTTGATACATTTACTTTTGGCTCTGTAAATGACGGGACATGGATGGAGAAGTTAAAACACCTTTGCTCAAAACATGGCAGTTAAAATCCAAAGTTGGAGCATTAGGAGAATCTTGAACAATTGCCTTTTATTGTTTTTCATGACATATTATAAACTGAACACACTCTGTAGTGTACTGGCTTGATACAGGTGACTTCAATGCTACTCTGTCACTGCTCCTCAGGAATAATCCATTGGTTGAATTGCAGAACTGCACCAGACTTCCAAATCCAAATAACCTTTTAGCTCCACATTTCAGGATTTAAGTTTTTTATTTCTGAACATCTATAGCTCCTCTGCAGCCCCCCATCAGTTTCCCCGATGTTGACCATGTGATGGTTCTGAAGCTGGTAACTCAAGAGAAAAAGAAAAAAAAACATCATCTGGTCTTCATTTTGGCTTCCCAGCTATATTCACCATTTCCTTATCACAAGGGAGCAGAGGGAGAGATGTAGTTAGTGCCCAATCCCTTGACGCTATACCAGAATGTATATTATATATATATATATATATATAATTATATGTGGTACTTTTAATTTGTGATTTTTGTATTTTTGATATTTCCCACCTTTGCTACTGCTTCCACTTCCACAATCTGATCTTAATTTCAAGAAAACCGTGAAGGAGTTGGTTTAGTCTTCAGACTTTCCCCTAAAGGTTTCTCATGTGGGTCATCTTTTAAAGTCTCAAAACTGTGTCTGCCTTTGCAAAGAATAACAATATTTAATTTACATTTTTTTAAATGTTCATTGTGAATCGTGACTTTCTGTCTTTCTTTTAAGCTGCTATCCTCCCCTCACACCCCCTGCCCTCCTTGCTGAGTGTCAGTTTGTTTAGCAAAAACATTTGAATGCCAATAATGTGTTTGTGAGGCAGTAGATATAACCTGATAGCTGCGGATGATAACTCTTCTAATGTTTAATAGGCCAGGCCATCTGCCCCCACATGGCTGGAGTTTGGACCAAGTCCACTAATAATGTGGGTCACTTTGCTACTGTGTTGGTGTTTTACATGCTTTTAGGTTGACCTGAAACACTAGTTTAATTGGATTAGTTTCTCATTGGATTTGTGATTTATTTTTTTATATATTCCAACCGGTTTAGTGTTGGACATTTCGGTCTCTGATAAGTTGTTCTACAGAAGGTTCCCCGTGTGCCTGTTTTGTTTCCTACACTGTACAGGCTCCTCAAAAATGTCTACCTCGTCGATTCCGGGAAGAAAAGGGTAAAGAAGTGCAAAGGAAACAGACTTCAAAAGCATGTAGGAGGCGAGGCAAAGAGGGAGAGGGAGAGGGAGGGGAGAAAGGGACAGAGACGTTTTAACAGGGGAGAGAGCTGACATTTCTTGTAAATTCCTCAGTCACACTTTTTTTTAGGTGGTCTCCTCCTCCAAAAGTCCAATATTTCCACTCTCCTTCCAATTGTTATCTTGTCTCGCTCCTTCTCGTTTCGCCTCACTAAAAAGGTAACCCCCCCACCCACTCACCAACTTTTCCTGTCACTCCCCCCTTCTCCCCGCCTGGTCCAGGAGTATTTTTGGAAGTTAATGAAAAGAGAAATCCGAACCGCTTACCCTTAAAAGGCATGTCTGGGTCAGCTGGGTGGAAACTTGTGTTATTAATGTCCGTAACGTTTTCTATGTGAGTGGGTCATCTGTGATTAAAGGTATGCGTGCGTACAGCGCAGGAATCCTGAGGGGGGGGGGGCTAGGACTAGAAGGGAAAGGATGGTGGGCTAGCAGGCCTACGTCCTCAGGAAAAGGAGGGGGCTGAGGGGCATATTTGGCATATTTCAGGAGCCATTCCAGTCTGGTTCAAGATGCATTCTTCTTCCTAGCGATCTGGCCCTAGCAGCCACTGACGGACAATGTTCAAGGAGAGGAGGAGAGAGGTGAACATCACACTCTACTTCCTATCAGTCTTGTGATGCAGGAGCTGGAAGATGGTGAAGGCTTCTAAACAAGGAGCTAAAGCTAAAGAAGTCAGTAACACAAGTGGTAAAGAGATACAAAAATCTGATGTCACTTAAACACTGACACACAGATGTGTAAACAAACCAAGTCTATGACCTTTTATAATATCTATTAAAAGATACATGTTGAACCAAAGTCCTTCACCCAGCAGCAGGGTTTGTATGTATTGGGTACCATCGCTACAATTTAAGATGTGTTTATGCGCCGAGGGCTGTAATATTGTCTCTTTCAACTTTTTCCTTTGTGGCTCTATAGTTTTTGCGTCTCTCCACTAGAATTTATGATTTTTTTTAGCCTGTTATTTGCAGCTGTACGGCCACTCACTGACGTGACAGTGGTTGGCAGGAATTCACTGTGGAGGTACGCGTCCAGTGTTTTCCGCAGAGTTCGGGTTCATGGCGAGGTCTTGAGTCTGTGTGGGGGGCCCAGTTGGAGTATGGTGTGTACAGATGTATTTTCTAAACCGCCAAATCTTCTATGTTTCTTCTTCTTTTTCTTCCTTTTCAACATTTCCTATTTGTTTTAGGAAAGTCTTGGAAATAGTGATCGTGAACACTAAACTAAACTGATATTAGAGCAATCTATTAGGATATCAAAATGGAAAAGAAAGAAGGACTCTGGACTTGTGATACCTGTGACAAAAGTGGTTGTAAATTAAATTTGTTTATGTACAGTGAAGCAGTGAGCGTGAGGGTGGATGTTTGTTCATGTCAGCCTAGCTTCTTGACTTCTGAGTTCCAATGCTCTCACGGGCGTCCTTTTTTGCAAATGATCTGTCTGGTGATGCTGAGCCAGACTTTGCTCATGTACTTCCAGCTTGACTGTATGAGGGATATATCACACACACACACACACACACACACACACACACACATCAACTGCACTCTCACACACTCCTGTCTGACCTGTTCTAATCCTTTGGATCTACAGGGCGGCTCTCAAAATAAAATTCCTGCTGCAGATTATTTTTCTTGTGATCAGAAAATATACATGTTCTCAGAGAGAGGAATGCTTGGGCGCCATGGCGACCTGCCGATTGCTCACTAACCCCCCCCCCCCCTCTTCTTCTGTTACTCTCGACTTTGGCTGTTTTAGTCTCTGAGTCTCAAATTCCGACTTAACTTTTTATTTTTTAACTTTTTTACTTAGACCCTTCTACAATAGTTTGGTAAATCTAATGCATTTTCACAGCTCATTTGATGTATTTTACCTTTACCTGAAAGACCCCTTATTTTCTGTTTGGCTCTTGTTTTCACCTACCCGCATTGAAAACTAAACGGGTGAGATCTTTTTCTACTTTCCCACAGACATCCCTCTTTCTGTGAATCCATCCATCCATGTATTAGCAAGTCTGGTTTTAGTAGCTTTCATCATGGTGGTGCTGATGCATGCAGACCCCGACTGCGAGGCTATTTTCAGCCCCTCTTTTCCCCTCCCCTGTACCCTTTTTTCCCCTCTCTTCTCGGCTTTGGTTTTTATTTTGGAATAGATCTCTGCACTGCTGTCTTTTGTAAAGGGCACTCGAGGGCTGGGTTGGCTGGTTTTCCCCTCCATGCCAACAACCTTGCTTTTGGAGCCCCTTGTCGTGCTAGCTGTCCCGACCAGGGGAAGTGAAGCAGCACAATGCGAAACTATGGTGAGGCCATAAAAATAGGCTCTGGGACATGATTGAAACCCTTTCATGTTCAAGTGTCTTTTAGCTTTAGAGTAGTACTAGAAGAAAAAGAAGAACCTTGGCGTTATAGACCTTTTTTTCACCATTGTTGGACGACTAATGGTATATATAGACACGCAGAAATCAGGAGAGAATGGATATAACCTGCAGCAATTTTTCTCAATGAATCGGTGTCCTAATAGTTTGGTTTATTATACATAGAAAAACGGTTCAAACATTCACCTAAAAGTTTCTTAAAGTCCACTGGGACAAATTCTTATTTGTCTGACCAGCAGTGCAAACCCAAAAAGCAGAACAAGACACAATTGTAAACATCCAATTTTTTGTTTTATTTCCATCAATGAATTGTCTAATCGTCTCAGTATTTTGCCTTGAAGCTTGAAATGCTCACTAGAACATCTCTTTTATACATCTAAACACATTGTATCACAGACACTGACGACATAAACTCTGGATTGTCCCATTAGCTTAGAGCAAAGCAGAGAAACACACGCATACAGCAACTCGGACTGTGAGGGAGTCATTGGTTCGCCTCTGGTGGTCCCTTCATCTGCCCTGCAATGCTTTTCTTCTCCTCTCTCTGTGCGTCAGTAAAAGTCAACCAACATTTGGATAACGGGGCGACTGTGGCTCAGTTGGTAGAGCAGGTCGGCCGGTGATCAAAGGGTTGGAGGTTCGATCCCCGCCCTGCCACCTGTGTCACAGTTGTTGTGTCCTTGGGCAAGACACTTCACCAACCTTGCCTCGTGTGAATGTCGATAGTTAGCCTGCTATCGGTGTATGAAAGTCTTCGGTCTCAATGGGATATACCTGTAAAGGTAAAAAAAAAACGGTATCAAAAGCCGCTTTATTTAACCATGATATAGTTGTTTTTTTACAGTATACAAGTTCAATACATACCTATTTCTTTATGCTTTATCTTGCACTATTTTTCTTGGTCAGTGTGCACTGCATTCATCACAGAAAATCACTTTTTGCTAGCGTTGAATGTCTGGCTGTTGTGTGTTTGTGTGTGTGGTGGGCATAATATACTTGTGTGCATGCGGATGCAGTCTGACACAGGAGCCTCACAGGAATCCCATAACCAGAGTCCCTGAGTGGCTCATTTGTGCACCGTGGAATATTGTGAAATACCAGGCATATTTTATGATTCAACCTTCAGCCAACTCCCTCTCTTTCTCCCAAGCGTCTGGGTTTATTTGTGAAACTAAGCCGGGCTGGCCGTCCACCGTCCCCCCCCCCCCATTACTCTGTCCTGTCCTCCCCTCTTTCACTCTTCGTCAGAATATTTAAACATTTGCATTTGAAACATACGGATTTAGCTGAGGGATTTGATTGTGAACTTGAGGCCCTGGGATGGTTTCTCACCCCTGTGAGAAGTATAGGTTTTATTTATATGAACATTTGTATATACCCTCATTTGTGGCTTTGGCAAACCGGCGTACCACATACAGTGTTGTGTTATGACTGCCTGGGCAAACAAGGGTACAGTACAGCTCAGAGATGCCCGGGGCAAAGAGAGACTCTCGCCCACCCACTTGGACAAAACCCTGCTGTAGTTCTCTACCTCCTTGTTTTCACCCTCTGGTCATACATTTTTTTGCTTCTGAACCCCCTCTCTCTCTGTCCTATTCCATGTCTTTTTCTCTCTCTCTCTCTCTCTCTCTCTCTCTCTCTCTCTCTCTCTCTCTCTCTCTCTCTCTCTCTCTCTCTCTCTCTCTCTCTCTCTCTCTCTCTCTCTCTCTCTCTCTCTCTCTCTCTCTCTCTCTCTCTCTCTAGGTGTGGACCGCACGGAAGAATGCAGTTAAATTAGTGTTTTATCTCTCCTGCCAGCCAGCTGCATCTGGACTCCCGGCCATGCCAAGCATTTGAGACACAATTGACCTTAAAAGGAAACAATGGCGGGCTATCAATTCTGCTCTGCCAGTCGAGGAATGGCTCGTTCCTGGGCAGGGTCCAGCTTGTGCACAAACAACATAAGGAAGTGTTTCTGAGCTGAACTTTGAAACTGCCGGGAAATGAGAGCAGCACACTATACCCCTTTTTTTCCCTTGGTCTTTTATGGTGAATATTGTGCAGGGCCGTAGCTTCGGATTTAAAAAATACCAGGGTCATGAGTCTCACTCTCACTGCCCACCCCAATTAAGCCCTACCCATTCAAGAAAATTAAAGATCTAGAGACATCACCTTTGGCTTCATAAGAGTTGTAACTGCCTTTCCAATACTTTCTGATATTTTTAAACAATCGTCTAAATTATAAAGTTATTGTCAAATTAATACAAACGTCTAAAGGCCTATCTAAGTCTAGCCAGTATACTAAATAGTGGCTTTGGCATTGAGAACTAGTCACATTTACCTGCAAGGAGGTTCCTTTGAACTTTGATATGATGACAAGACAACCAAGGTGTCCTAAGGTATTGCAAGCTGTCACATTACTGTTGTTGTATAAATGAAGACTCATCGTGCAGTCAGCAGTTGTAGAGTGTGTGTGTACGTACGCCTCTGCTGTTGTTTGTGGAACAGGGAGGGCTGGATCGCTCTAAGTCATTAGATATTGAGACAGGTTCTGCAGGTTCACGGCAAAGTTAAAGAGGCGGCGGATGTTTTTTTTCATCTGACAGCTCGTCATTTCACAGACCAAACTCTCACTCCACCTTGCCTCTCAGCTGGAATGCAAATGGCAGCAGGAGGAATGCGGTTTGCAGTTTTCCGTGGCAGTCGACGAACTCCCCATCGTTCTCTTCAGTGTTTCTGCATCTCTCTGTCTCTTTTACCTTGTCCTTCTCTCTCAGTCTCGCACTCTCTCTCTCTCTCTCTCTCTCTCTCTCTCTCTCTCTCTCTCTCTCTCACTAGGCATCCTGTTCACTATGTTTGATTTGGGCATTCCTTTCCTCTCCGAGCAGACAAAACAACCCCAGACCTCTCTGAACTGCAACCCTCAGTGTGCGCGCACACACACACACACACACACACACACACACACACACACACACACACACACACACACACACACACACACACACACACACACACACACACACAAACAATGTCCCTTCTGCTAATCACACACAGGAAATGGACTCCCATGCTAACTAGGCCCGCCTGGCCAGTGGAACCCAGGATGGCGTTTCAGGCCTTGAAATGTTCTCCAGTGGAGGAAATTGAACATGAGCTCTTTCTTCCCCCTTCTTTCATTCTGCCTGGTTTCCTCTCCTGTTTTACTCAACATGGTTTCTCTGTCTTTTTTCACTTTTTTCCATTGACACTTTTTTTTCTCTCTCCATTTTGCTGTGAAACATAAGCATCCAGACCTAATAGACACAATACAGAGCTTTCTTCTCCTGGAACTTTTGTTGAGGGTTGACTTCTGTTAGAGTGAAGCAATATATTAAAAGGTTTGCAATTCAAGTAAGGTTCATTGTAAGGTTATGGCCAAAGAATTTTCTGCAAAACACTGTGCCAAATGGGACTCTGCACTGCATACACATGCGTGTTACACGTGTGTGTGTCACAAATTCTGAATGTGTTTGAAAAAACTAAGCCTAAGTGCTCGGAAGCCTGCACTGATAACTTATCAACAGCCTTACATTGTGTGATTAAGATAAAAATGATGCGATTAAATGTTTATGTAGAACGCAATGCTAGAAACTCAAAGAAAGTTTCTTACCATCCGACAATCCATCAGAGAGGATGCAAATGACTGGACAATAACTCTTTTTTAGAATAATAGAATATAGAATAATGTGATAATATAATGATTTCAATGAGTGTATACATAATAAGCCTTATTTTCATGAAACATGTATGTTTCTAAAGTGGATACAGAGTGCTGGAAATGACCAATAGAGACCCTGGAAGAAGTGCCTGAATTCATTCTGCTGAGTAACGTAATGAATGTTCCCCAACCTGACATGCTGCTGTGTGCGTGAGGGGAAACGAGTGGGAGCAAAGGATGAGAAGGAGACGGCTGTTTTCAGTTTTGGTTGGTTACGGTCTGAATGAATAGCTTCGACCCCTCCTCACCCACCCCACAACACACATACACACACATGGATACATACAAACATGTGGTCCCTGGTCATTTGGCGTGTCCTGGATTGCGAAGAATGTGTCCAATCGGACTCGTAAAATAGCATATTGAATATGCACGCAGCAGCGTTAAACATTTGGTTTAGTGCTGTGTGGATGTGTTGTTGTATAGCGTGAGAATGTCATGTGATTCAGCAAAATGCTGTGGGCCGGTGTCATGCCACTGCCTTCATGAATTGAACATGATGGAGCCGAGTGGGGAGCTGCTTCCTGCAAAGAAAAGGATGCGTGGGAACAAAACACAAGTGGTGACAGTTGAGAGTGGCAGATGCTACTAAAAGACTGACTCGTTCTGTCCATCAGTAGCTACTCCCATGATCCAAAGTGTCTTTGAGCACATCACTTGTCTCTGCTTTGTCAGTTAGGTTAGTGAGTCTCAAAGTCTGTTTGTTCCTCCTGCTCCTCCTGCTCCTCAAAAGTGAAGATCTTCTCTTTCTGTAGTCCTTTTGTGGTGGAAAATTAAGGATCTTTGGGTTTTGGTTTAAGGCTGTTGGTTGGACAAAACAATCAATATGACCCAAGGAAGCCATAAACATGCAAAACTGACGAGCAGTGTAACCAATGTTATTAGCTTGTTGTTGATGCATGGATATGTGACATGGTATAGCTGCATTTTACAGAGTTGCCTCACATTTTATAGACCAAACTATGAAGCAAATGAAATATTCAGGACTGGAGAATAACTGGTAATGAAAATGTATCCTACATGATGCTTTGATGCCAGTTTTTTTCCCCATAATCTTTCTTTCCATTTCCTTGTGGCAGTCAAAGTCCCACTGTAAAGGTGGAGCTTTTATATGTCTCACAGTCGTTATCAGCAGATTGAATTGGCTCAGTTGTTCCTTCACATTATTCGGAGCACCTCTTGGGACTCCTCGCCTATGTTGGCATAAACAACCAACATGGTGGTTTTATTTGAATGTGTGCTGTATGTTTCCTGTACCAGAGACGTGTCCTATTGCTGCTTACAGTTAACAGGAATGTTCCCTTTTCTCCTTCAGCAACCCATCCCCACCCCCTTCTTTCATTTCTCCTCCTCCCCTCTACTTCCCTCTCTCATCCTTTTAAATTCAGTCCAGACTCTGGTCTTAAATCTAGATTCTCTGTGCTTAACCAAACATATGGTATGCTACTGTAGTGGAATGCTCTACGTCTGGGCTGTTGTCTGTGTGTCGTGTGTGTGTGTGTGTGTGTGTGTGTGTGTGTGTGTGTGTGTGTGTGTGTGTGTGTGTGTGTGTGTCGTGTGTGTGTGTGTGTGTGTGTGTGTGTGTGTAGCCATGCACATGTTTTGAAGCAGATGAGAGCTGCTAGGATGATGATGATGATTATGATAATGGTGCGTGTGTGTTTGTGTGTGTACCAGTGCCTCCCCAGAGAAACTGAATAGGGCCTTCTGTTGTCGTGGCCAACCACTGCTTGTCTGCTCATGCATGAGTCTATTGCAAAGCCCCCGAAACGCGTCCCATATCTGAGCAGTTAGCTCATTCTTAGCCCCGGTTTGCTTGACTGCGAACCATCTCCCCCACAGTGACTGCATTGTCAGCCCAGCCCGCAGGCTCGGGGCCTTGCCAACTGCCAAACACAACAATGCTGAAAGATGGCATGAATGTTTGTGTGTGTACGTGTGTTTGTGTGTGTACGTGTGTGTATGTGTGTGTCTTGATATTATGGTGATCAGTGATTCCACCTTTGCTAACCTTATGTCCTGCTTGTGTTTTTTAACTACAGGATGGAGACTTTGGGAAGAAAAGCTTAACATGTGACAGACAACAGGATGCATCTCATCTCATCTCAAATGTAAGTTCTTGTGCTTTAGTTAATGTCTCTTCTGTTACTCCTGTCTGCAAAATCCATCAAACTTTATTTAAACGTAGGACCTTGAAATTGTCTTAAATCCACTAATAAGACACTTTTGAAGTTCCACCCCAATGCAGGGTTTGGACAAATGCAATAAAGTCTATTTTCTTTGCTCAATTGTATTTTATGTCTCTCAAAGGAATAATTAAAGAGAGTGATATAAGAAGGCTGATGACACGCTCATGAAGGTGTGATAGATATGGAGGAGGAGACGGGAAGTGATTAGGTCAAAAACTGGAAACAGGTGGAAACAGCCGGACCACTGTTTACCAAAGTTCAAAAATACACCCAGCAGCACCTGTACAGCTTACATGTTGTGTCTTGTTGGTTTAATCCATGCACAAAAATGCAAAAGTTATAATGACAGTTTGGGTGTTATTTACGTGCTAACTGTTGATCCACCTTCCCTATCATTACAGTGATAGCGACGCTTGTCTGGCAACTTTGACGTCACTGCATCTTCAACCTGAAACTGTTGTTTTTGGAGTATTTTTTTTTCAACTTTAGAGATAGCCCAACCAGCTGTTTCCCGGTCCTTCCAGCCTAAAACAAAGTTTTGCATATTGCTAAGCTTAGCTAATTGCCTCCTTGCTCCTGATGTGTGCACAGTAAGGGTGAAACGATTAAACAAAAAATGAATTCATAATCTAACCAAATTCCTCGCCGACGATTTAAATAATAGTTAGTAATCGATAACGGAGTGATAGGAGTGATCTTCTTGAGCTGAATCTACTATTTCTGATTGTTGCGTTTTTATATTGCACTGCCAGAATAAAGCCAATAAATAAACGTGTCAATAGAGGTGGGGTATTTTCTATTTTGCATCATTTTCTTGTTTGTACAGAAATTCAAGTTCAAAGTAAAAGAAAAACAATCTAATTAAAAGTACAGTAGGCCTATGGTTATTTTAATCCATTAATTAATTTAATTTAAAAGAAAAATACTATACCGTGATAGAAGATTCTGACCATACCGCCCAGCCCTAATATGAGCACTTTTTCTGTATTTGTTTTAAAGAAAACGTACTTGATTTTATTTATTTTTTATATCAGCTAATGTCAAATTGAAATTTGTAATTATATTTGTCTTTATTGTTAGTGAGCACATGCCTAATACAAGCCTCAAGCTAAATTGAATAGCTTATTAGTAGCCATTGAGTAATTAATTGATTTATTATCCGATTAATCGTTTCAATAATCGATAGATTAATCGATTATCAAAATAATCGTTAGTTGCGGCCATAGTGCACAGTCCGCAAACATTAGAGCAATGCAGATCTTTCCATTTCTTGCAGCTAAAAAAATTGGACAAATAAGGAAGAAAATACGGCCTTCCAAAACCAACAGATACCCTAGGCTATTGTGTGTGAGTGTGTGTTGTTCCTGGTCACCCAGTCGGACAAAATGGATTCATGACATTGATAATAATTCTACTTCAAATGTTTCTTCTGGGCTCCCTTCACCTCTCCCTCCGCCTTCACCTCTACTCCTGTCCTCATCCCCTCCTTTTTCCCACCTTTTCCTCCCTTCCTCTCTCCCTGCGACTCTTCCGCCCCTCCTCTGCTCTTTTGTGAGTTAGCTTCCTGTTGGGCACAAACGCCGGCGCCGCACTTCCTTGTTGCCTGAAGTCGGCAAGGAGTGGCACAACATACATGTGTACTGTACTGTATATACAGTATATCTGCATTCATACCTATAAACATTCACTCTGCTCAGAGAGGCTCAGTGAGAGTGCGTTATCAGGCTAGGTTAGTCAGCGGACACACTATATACGTGTCATTGTCTTACTACGTCTACTCGGCTGTCTGCTCGCTCCACAGTTTTAAGGTCGATATGTGGACAAGGCGTGTGCTGTGCATCCTCACTTCACAAGCATTTAGTATTCCTGACACTGCTACTCACATCCTGCTGGAGATGAATTCATCCTAAATAGTCCGGAAACCAATAGTGACCATGAAAAGCGCTAGGGGAAACAGGAAAAAGGAACTCCTCATGTCTGCGATCTGCTACAAAAGCTACTTCCTACTTGTATTCAGGTTTCCCATGATCAGGACTTGTAAGCCTGCCATAAAGCAGATATGAATACTAATACTAAATAGGAATCGTTTGATATAATTCTTGTTCACCTCATCCATTCTTGTTTCTCCTCATCAGTGGTGCTGAAACCAAACAATGACTCACTCCTGTGCACCAGAGGTCATTTCAAATTGAAGTTTCTTGATGTGAAATGTAATATGCAGCTCAGCTTGTAGGGTAGTTTGACCCTGCGTGACCCCGGACGATCTGTAATAACTGTATGATCCAGAGTGCCTCTGTCTCTCTTCTCATGTACGACTTCATTCTTTTACCTCCTGCTCTCTTGCTCTCCTCTTCCCTCCCTCCCTCCATCCTGCCGACAGTGCTGCTGCATTCCTGCTGCAGTAATCCACTCTGGCAGCTACCTGCTCTACATTCTGTGGAGTCACTCTCCTCTCCTTCACCGTCACTCTCCCCTCCTTTTCTGCTTTTCACTCCCTCTCTATATATCTTTCTTTGCTTACTTTGCATCATCGCATTGCATTGCATTTTGCACTGCACATTGACATCTTCTCTAAGCTTTGCTGCTTGCCCTCTCTCTCTCCCCTCTCTCTCTCTGTTCTGTTTCTCCCTCATCAGAGAGCCACTGAGGTCTCCATTCAGCCGCAGCAGGCTGCTAATGCCAAGGCTCAGGCCTGATGAGGCATTGCCAAGCTCTGCCAACCAACCAACCACGGTGTGTGTGTGTGTGTGTGTGTGTGTGTGTGTGTGTGTGTGTGTGTGTGTGTGTGTGTGTGTGTGTGTGTGTGTGTGTGTGTGTGTGTGTGTGTGTGTGTGTGTGTGTGTGTGTGTGTGTGTGTGTGTGTGTGTGTGTGTCTCCTGTGCTGGGATGGGAATGCAGTGAATGAGCATGATGTCGAGCAGCCAGGCAGAAGGGGTTGAAGGGGGGGCTGCATGCTAAGAGCTTTTGATGTGTCTGTGAATCGGCAGTGTTTTGTAGTCAGTTGTCGTCAGCTAGTAAGGAGGTCGGGGCGGGCAGCCTGGTAAAATGCCCACTCCATAATAAGTTGCAGTGGGACAAAGGACATTGAGTATGAATACAGCAGGAATACAGAAGGGGATGAGGATGAAGGATAAGGGAAGGAAACAGAGGAGTGGCATGTTCATGCTAATTAAAATACCCAATTGCTAACTTCCTGTTCAGTTTCTCACTTAGGTTAATCCTTAGATTGTTAGAATTACTTTTAAGAAGGGGTCAAATGCACCAGCATATACTGTCATTTGAAGGTAGTAATCCTTCAAATATCAATATCACTGACTGTGTACAGTTGATTTTTTTATAGTGTCATGTTCCTTTTTTCCGCAGACCTTTGCTTGATTTTGGTCCTTTTACATTTCTTCAACCCTGTCCTCCTGAGTAAGCGTGTAAATAATGAATGTGGGAAAGAGTTTTCACCATGAATCTAACTTCACTTCTCTGATGAGCCTGTTATTGCCCAATTCTATGGCACCCGGTGTGTTGTTGGATGTCTCATATTGTCTGTGTGCCTGCAGATTCTGTAGAGACAGTGTGTGGCTCAGTCTGCTCTCTTCTGACTGTTTAGTCTAAAGTTAGGTTTTAATACTTCAAGATTAGCCAGAAAACAATCATCAGTGCCTATGGATCAAAAGACAAATTGGCCATAAATTCTGCCTTTTCTGTTTCAGTTCACACTACATTAGCAACATTTTTATATTTATCTGAATTGTATTGCATATAAGTGCAGTAAAAAGCACTTGTATGTATTTTCTTTTTTCTTTTTTTTAGCTTTCATCTTGCAATGTTAAGAATTCCTGGAACTTCCTTGTTTTGTACAGCATCACTAAGAAAGAAAAAAAAAAGATTTCCTGGAACTAAATGCCACGAAAAACAAATCACTTTCGACAAGATTTTATTGATTTTGATCACAGATTTATTTTCTTTTTTCTTTCCTTTTTTTAAAGGTTTTGTAAATCTCCTACTAACTCTTAAACAAAGAGACTAACAAATAGTTTGGAGTGGAGGTGATGAATGAGTAAAGGCAACATTATCTGTAATTTTCTGATCTTATCACTATGTAGCTCTCTCTTCACTTGTGTCCGTCTGCTTCGCCTCATTCTGTCTGACTCATACTTATTCAGCCAGACACACACAGGCTGTTATTCACCCAGTGTTGACTCTTAACAAGTGTCATCATGTTGTGATGTTTTTATGTTCTCTTATCGGCATATAACTGTGTGACACGCACACATTCCTCCACAGGCAGTTCATGGTGTGCGCACATCTGCGTACACTCGTCCAGTCATATAAAGTTTGTGCTGACGTCTGCTGATACCTGAGAGTGCTTGAACAGCTGTTAAACGTAGCTTTAAATAGGTGGCTGGTCTTGGTCCAGACAGAAAATGCTCTGTTAATGGGAGGTCAAAGAGTTCTTGTAGGTTGAGTTAATCAAAGGTACAATTTTGTACTTGTTTTATTGTATCAACACACACATACAAACAAATGTGCAGAAGACAAGAGAGTTTATTGGCCTTCAAAAGTATTATTACATTACAAGTCTGAATTTATGTCTTTTTTGATAAATATTTATTATCCTTGTTTTCTGTGTACCTATAAGTGGTGGGTCTATATGTGTAACAGGTTTTTCTTCAATAAGATTTAATGTTTGCACACATGGCTTTTATGGACACAACTTTTACTCATTGCTCACTGAGCATGATTGATTTAGTGTATTTATTTCCCTCGTGCCCCCGTCTGATCATATGTCTTGTGTGCAATCCCAAAAGTAACTGATTTGTCATCTTTGTTTTTCACAAAGCACTGGAGCTTAAATTTATTTTTAATTGTATCCATGTGTGAAGTAACCATGTGTTTTTTGTTGTCTGTGTATAACACAAAACTGCATTTCTCCTTTCTATAGTTTTATAGTCAGTTCGACTTGGCTAAACTGCGCTAGAAAGGTCCCAATCTGCTCTCCTAATCAGGCCCTCACTCCTGTTTGCATCCTGTGTCTTGTGTCGGGTTTTTTGCATGTTTACTGTGTCAGTGACCTCTGACCCCAAACACAGAGGGCAGTGGGCTGAGGAACTCCTGGAGCAGTTCTGGGAAATATTTCACGGAAACATGACAGGAAGTCACATGGGACATACTGTAAATCTCTGTGTTTAAATCAATATAAGGAGTGTTGTCAAACTTGTTTGTTTGAAGCACTTATGCAAGTTGGCCCCACACATATTCAGAAAGTATTGCATACATAGTTCTAGTATAATGTTTAAAATGTAACTCTTAATAAGGTATTAGACAGTCAGCAGTAATGGACATGTTAGTAACGGACTGAGAATGGACACATCAATATGGGTTAAATATGTTAACTTGATGGTGGCTGATATTTTAAAACATTTAAAATGTTCATCTTTGCAGTGATCACTTCTTTTGGAAACGAAATAGAAATAAAAAAAAAGTAGTTGGAGGAGATTTATGACAAACACCTCTCAAACATCTGTTGTCAAGATTTAAAAATAATGCAGCACTATCTTCTCCTGCAAAAATAACCACTAACAACGTGATAAGAGCTGATTGCAATTCGATTTCGATCACATGGACTCTTTGAAAACAAGGTGGACATTTTTCAGAATTGTATCTGTAATTACTGGAGAAAGACAACAATTGACAATTTGATCGATAATGTAACAATAATTTTTTGCAGCCATAATTGAAGCACATTGCCTGCGACCAGCAGCATTACGAGACCCTAAACTAGACTGAATATACTGGTATAGTATAAAAGGATGGGTCAGGTCTTGGTTACTTATGGAACCAGAGGGGTCCTATGAATAACTTATTGTTAGCATCACCTGCTATTCAATAACTTTTTGGTGCCATTTCGGGCAAACTGAGAGGTGTGATGCTAAAAGTAGCATTGAAATTTCACGTCAAGTGAAGCACCCACTAACCTGTTTCTGAGCATCCATCCAACCATCCAGCACTGTGTGATATTCTGTTTTTCTATCAAAGCAGATTACATTTATGTTGAGCTCTCCTCCTTTGCCTGAGGGCGGGCAAGCAACTGACTGGCCGGTATTTCGGTTGCTGCTGTTTTTAAATAGAGCATCTAACATCCCCCTCTCTGCTTCAGTTGCATGTAATCCTGTGTGTAGAGCTGCTTTTATGATCATGCACATTGCTCTAATTTACTGTTGTGCCACCAAGAGCAGCAGCCAAGCAGATAAGCTCTGAGGGCTTTGAGTTTGATTTAACCTCTCCAAAGATACATCTGCAAGTAGGATATACTGTAAAGAAAACCAAACATTTAGTGTAGGCTATGTGTAAAACCATCACACTCTTGAAATGCTCTTCCAACGTTCTCTCCCCTTTCCCCATATTTCCCTGATTCCCTCTCTCATCTTCTAATCATGCCCCCTCGCTTTAAGCCCCAGAAACTAGATTGACAGACAGGAGGGGAGGGGAGACCTAGAAAAGGCTCTGTGTTACTGTCTGACTGAAGAGACAACAGTTACTTTCCAGCCAAGCTTTAAAACCGCTGCATATAATAATTATTTGTGTAATGAATTGGATCAGGATATAATTTTTTCAATTTATCAATAAGTTCTCTTTAAATGTCAGAAAACTGTGAAAAATGCCCTTCATAATTTCCCAGAGATATTTTGCCAATTAATTTAATTAATTGTTTCAGCTAGAGTATGGTCAGTTGAATATACAATTGGTTCAAAGCTTACCTGGAATTGTCCAGGAATTGTCCTTATGGTGGTATGTCAGTCTAAAGACTTTCAAATAAAACATTTTTCCCACATACCGCTGATACTTTGCGAAACCAGACAATAACTTCCTTGCCCAAACAATGGACCTTTTCTTGCACTGCTGTCTTTATTTTTCGTCTTTCTTCCTTCTCGCTCTCATATTTAGGTTTTCCCTTAAAAAGAAATTGTTCCTCTTAAATTGTTAAATTAATTCAGACTATTAACTCATTACAGGAAATCTAAACTGAAATAACTGTAAAAAATAATGTGCCCATGTGATCCAGTCATTGGCAGCCTTTGAGAAAATACCTTCAAGCCCAATGGAGCAAAACTGTGTTATAACAAAGTTTTCACTTTGCTTTCAATCTATTTCTTATGGGCAGATATAACTGATGAAAGAAAAGAAAGGAAATAATGTCACTGAAGAATACTTCATCGTTAACATATGTTGCACAGACTAGCAGACATCTGCTTTGTCGTTATTGTGGTATTGTGGTTGACTTGCATGTCCTTTCCCATAAACAAATCTATTTTTCTACCAGGGACAATGTTTTTTTACACACTATTTCACCACATTTAGATATGTGTACTGTAATTGGTAATAATAATTTCACCCAGGATCTTAAGGAAGGAGCAAAGGCATTCTGATCCCATTTAATGTTCTAATGAACCAGCTACATGAATTTTTGTTCTTCCACAGCCATTTTATACTGTAATGCAACACTGCCTTTCAGTTCTGTACCGTTTTTCCAGAAGTGGTGCGAAACTGAAAGGGTGAAAAAAAAATAGAAAAGAAAAGGCAGAGTAAAAAGTAACATGACAGCACAGGAAACGACAAACCGAACATTATGGGATGCCGGTTTTCTCTTTCTTGGAAAAATGGAAAAAGGCAGGCCAAGCATCAGGTCTCCACCATCTTGTGGCTTCAAGTGCTGCGCCAGCATCCATCCACTGCAGTTGTCCCTCCACACACACACACACACACACACACACACACACACACACACACACACACACACACACACACACACACACACACACACACACACACACACACACACACACACACACACACACGCGCAAACTTGCGATAACCCCCTACATGCAAATGTGGTCAAGCCATTTTGATTGGACTCAGGCCCTTCATTAACTACCGTTTATGAGGCAGAAGAACTGCAAAGTTCCAACCTAATGTCAAGTGCAAGAGAAAGGGGATTTTTTTTCTTCCCTCTCTCTTTCATGGAGAGAACAAAATGTACTGAAGGCAACAGGCAGGCAGGGAGAGAGTGGCTAAAGCCCTAATGATATGGTGTATGATTGTAACCTTGGTGTGTGTTTGAGAGAGCTAAAGCAAGCAGAGTGGATTGGACATTCCAAGACAATTTTGGTGTTGTTGGGCCAGGACAAAATGAAGCCCCTCTTCTTTTCAATTTCTTTGTCCTTCCCTTCCCCTCGCATGCGTCACTGTCTGGCGCTCCTACTGCATTTTTATCTGTCTGTCCTTGCGTGTCAGTCCCCATTTTCTCTTTTTTAGACGTGAATCACCCTAGGCATGTAACTCAGACTTTCACGAACTCAAACATTCTCATTTAGCAGGCTAGAGATTTTCCACAAGGCGGGGTTGTTCAGTCAGTCCCCAAACTACTCCTACTGTCGGTGTGTTGTATGTCTCAATTAGTAATTAGCTTTCACCACAGGGGCCCTGTCGATAGGACGCGCTTCTTGTGTTGCCAGTGCTGTCCTGCAATCCATTCTCGATGGTAGGGCATGTTAGCAGCATGCCTTTTCCCAGCACCACAGCTGGTGTTTAAATGCGCTTAACGGCTCGTATTTTGGGTGGAGGCGGAGCACTTTGGGTGGCTCACGTGGAAAACGATTCAACTTTTTAAGAAAAGCACCGCTCGTCAACTCACTTTCTGGGAATGACCAATCAAAATTGAGGAGGAAGTGGGACTAGAAGCCGTTTGTGAACAACAATTGGTCTCGTAGCTACTGACGCGCTTGATGACAACAACTAAAAAGTGCTTTGTGTGCTGTAGTCTGGTCTTGTTCGAAAGGCTCTCGACATGATTTCCAAAGTACTCTGAGCTGAAAAAAGCACCTCCTTGCTAAACCTGCTTTAGCTAGTTATCTGTTCACCATCACATTAACTTTGTCTTCAATCACTAAACACAGACCCTTATTGACTTATTTAGAGGCAGAGGTTATCTCAAGCAAACTGTACTCACTGTCAGCCTACACTCTTAGTGCTGCCCAACAGTCTCATTGGTCTTCTTCTTATAACAATGTCAGTAGGAGTTAGCGAGAGGTCAGTAAGAGAACTTCCCTTCCAGATTTCAGGAAGTGGAAGGTGCCAGATTCTTACAGTCCTACTGTTGTACTGAGCAGTCAGGGCTCGGCTTTAGCAGCTTTTACTATTCACCTTAACTTGTGAGCTTTGTAATAGTTTATGTGTACGCTTAGATGATATCCTGTCAATACACTAGGGTCAGATAATCGCAATATTCACAAGTTTTCCCAACAGTCAGGACAATACAACCTTGGCAAAGACAATCGCAGGAATCTCTTCAGAAAGCAATTACGTACTGGAATATCTTTGACTAAAATCAAGTCTGGATTTCAAATTGTCCTGATCCATATGATGCTCATGCCTAAAGAAGGACCAACTGGTCCAATGCTCTCCCTGCTCTGCTCAAAATCAGGCCACTGACTGGCTCTCCGAAGCCTTCTCTGCTCAGAGCATCAGGATCAGCTTAGAGAGCAGACTAAAGCAAAATCTAAGAAACATTCTCATATACTCTCTTAGCCTTGGCCATAGAACCCAGACAATCTGCTGGTTACGAAAGGGCTTTGGCAGAAGAAGGCATGGGAGAGCCTGTCAGTATCCTGGTTAAGAGCAGACACAAGGCAGAGTGAGACATTGGCAGTGCCCTGGTTAGTCCGTCATTAGGAATGTGTCTAAAAGGGGTCAGTTTCCCTGCCTCACAGCTCCTCCCCCTCCAGGTTTTCCATAATTATCAAACAAGGCACAGAACAGAGGAATGAAAGTATGTGTTCAATTTGAGCTGGGTTCAGAATGTCTCAGCAACTCCCCTCTCCATACTTCCTTCCCTCCATTCCCTCCCTTCTCTACATTTTCAAACTCTGCTCCTGGCCAAACAACTATTCGACACCTATTGCTTTTTGTGCAACAGACACATAATAAATTTAGGAGTATTTTCCAGATCCTTGAGTGTGGAAGATGTGTGCAGATTCTTGGTGTGGAAAATCAAAGGAATACATGAATATTATGGTTTATGCACACTTATCTATGTGGGTCATGGTCCCAAATGGAAGACATTTGTGGTATAATGATATAGTAAACTCTCCATTTCCAATCCCTTGCCTTTCTCTCTGCCGCCTTCTGATTCCCTCCTGCCTTGTCTCAGATGTAGCTAATGAGGTTTCAGCCCTGCAATAAGTGAATCAGGTATGTTGATTGGTTTGGCAGAGGCCAGCTCTTGGCAAAGTCCCTCTGCACGCACCACAGCCCTTAAATGCACCCACTTGGCCTGGCTAGTGTTGTTGTTTGAGAAAGATGGAGGTATAGAATGAAATGGATCCTGGATCCAGTGATTCACCACTTTTAACCAGGATGAAATAGTTGTTAGACGCAGAAACCATGTATAAGTCCCAAAACCTAGCTGCAAGATATTCAGAAATATGTTAAGAAAATAGGTAAAGGCTTAACACAAACAACATTTCTTTATTGAATGGGTAAGGACAGTATGAGTAACAAATTGGAAAAAATGACTGTGAATAGAATAGAATATATTTATTGCCATTTGCATAGGTACAAGTACAAGTGCATTGGGATTCTTGTGCGAATCTCCCTGAGTCAGCTTCAATTTGGTGTCCAAGGAATCAAACTCTTTCTCCCGATTCACATTGTTTAAAGGTTATTCCCTTAACTTTTTCTGTGGCAACATTTCGCCTAGCTGCATTGTGCAGTATGAACAGCTGTCATGTAGAATTGAACTGTAGCTATTTAAAATGTCTTATGCCAGTGAGCACTCTCTGCTTTTAATCAAAGGGATGTTTCATTGTACTTATATTTCACTGGAACAGCATCAGTCAGAACAGGTTTGGATCACAGCGACCACCTCAATACAACATAGAAAATGGTCTACAACTCACTTAACAAGCCACAGCTGGGCAAAGCTAATCCAGCACAAAATGACTTTATTGACTAAGGTGTTTTGGCATTCAAGTGGACAGCCAGGCTAGCAGTTTTTTCTCTAACATTGTTCCCCATTTGTCTTTTTTCCCTACTCCCTCTCATTCCATGTACTTTGCAGTGTAGTATTTCCTCAAAGTCTGGGACTCCACTGAGAAGATTACCAAACCGCTAGACCTCATGAAAGTTAAAAATAATTCAAATCCTAGCAGCTAAACACTTTGAGTTCACATTGTGCTTTTTCATTAAGTAATCGTTGCCATATTGACCTTCAAAGCTTATTGCCTTGGTTTATGTTCAACAAGACATTAAATTAATTGTGGGGACAGTGGTTTGGGCTTTTTACACCAAATGAAACGATAGAAAATATATGAAACTATGCTGGAGTAAACCATAATGGCAAGTTATACCTTGTTGTATACCATGTATAGTTCATGCAGATAAAAGAGAGTGATTAAATCTACTGTATTGGTGGATGTTTCTACAGCAGTAAAAGTAATTGAATGGAAGAGAAAACTACAGTAGTCTGTAGTGGTTTGTAGCTCCAGAAGGGTGATCGTTGAACATGGTACTGTAGACAATGGGAGGGAGGAGACATGGAGCCGAGGGGTCGATAAGTGATGATGTGTGCAGATGTTATGTCCTACCCTTTTGTCGATTTTTTTTCCATCGCGGTCAGAGAGGGAAGCTTGAAATTGACGGGGGAAGGGGAGTATTGGGATTTCGAAGGAGTAGGAAAGCCTGCTACCTGAATCATGCATAGGACAGAAGCTTCAGGATCAGCTGTTAGATTCATGGAGGCCATGTTGACAGGCACGCTGTGGCGTGCTAATAATCTCTGTTCTCATCACATAGCACCATGCTTGGCCCACAGATGGTTACTAGCTTATTGTTTTAATAGCTGTTGAAACATATCATCCTACCTCTGACATGATTGTTCCATCTACCAAGGCAAATGACAGCTTCAGTATCCGAATTTGCAATTATGAGATTTCCCTATTGTTCCATATATTGTATCGGCTAATTTATTTCAGCCTACTAGTCTCTGTTGTTTTTTTTCCATCAAAATCTGTCCCAAGTGACCATGAAGGGTTTAGTGTTGTGACGGCCCAGTGATGTAGTGGTTGCCCCGGTGACTGTTGTGTATGTGTGCCGATGGGGGTGTGTGAACTGTGAACAGGGCCGGCGTTATCGAGAAATGCTGCTGTCAGCAGACGCAGGCAGGCAAGAGCAAGGGGGGGGGGCAGACATGTTGAAACCCTCATACTGACACACACACACACACACACACACACACACACACACACACACACACACACACACACACACAAGCAGTGTAACCCCCATCTCCTGCGAAGGACAGACAAGGTGAAATGCATAGTGGCTCAATGTCAATAAGGAAGAGTGGTGCAGTTTGTATATTTAGTCTTCTTGATGCACTTTTCTTGTAATTGTCATGAGGATAAAAGGTGATTTTGAATACCTGGTCATACTTGTAATTGATAATTGATGTAAAAATGTATACAAAGCGAGATTTTTCCTGTTTGTGGTAAATCATGTACCAGCATTTATTTCTTTTACATGCATTCATGTTTTTGTCTTGTCCTATGGTTGGTGTCACTACAGTAAGATGGAATGGGAAAAGTCATGTCAAATTGGTGTGAAGTCTACAAACAATGCTACCTTTTGAGAATGCAAATGACTGTCATTGACTAGGGATGACTAAGTGTTTTTTCCTCTCTCCCTCCTACAGATGACAGATTTGTCTGCTAAACGCCACTCCGAGGGAACGTCAAAGTCTTAAAGTGACAGTCACGATAGAAAGCAAGACTGTGGAGAGAAAATAGTACTTTCTCAAGAACCTAAAGGACTGGATATCACTACCACACAAATGCGGACCTCCCATTTGTCATCAAATAATTTAAATAAGAAAACAGGCACAGATATAACACAAATAATTCTGTAGCCATGTCTGACCATAAAGACATTACACACCGCCACCTGCGGAACAAGCTACAGAGTCTCGGTCGAAAATTGGATGAACTGGAAGAAGCAACCAACAAGCTGCAAAAGTGTGAGGATGAACTAATTGACTTGCAGGTTAGTACTGGTAGAAGTCTGTTCGTTTTTGTGTGCATTTCAGAAGAAATAAGGGGAAAGCGATGGAGAAATAAACAACATGAATAGAATAATGGTTGAACTCTCTCTCTCCTCTACAGGACAAAATCATCCAGGCAGAAGGCAGCAACTCATCCCTGCTTGATGATGTGGAGGTCCTAAGGAAAAATCTCCTAAAGATCCAGGGAAAGGATGAGGAGGTACGCAAAGCAGAGGACCTCTGCCGCACAGTTCGAGAGAAACTGGAAGAGGAGGAAACCCTTACAAAGGAGCTCAAAGCTGAGGTAGAACGTCTACAACGGAGGATGGCCGATGTGGAGAAACTGGAAGAAGCTTTTGGGAAAAGCAAGTCTGACTGCAGCCAGCTCTGCCTAAGCCTAAATGAGGAAAAGAACTTGACTAAGAAGCTCTCATCTGAGTTGGAAGCCCTCAAAGGACGGTTGAAAGAGGTGGAGGGGTCTGAAAAAAAGCTGGACAGAGCAGAGCAGGCTTTGGCTATGGAGCTTGAGAAACTTAAAGGCTTCACCCAGACATTTGTGAGTGAGCGTAAAAGGCTTATAGAGAAGCAACGAGAGGATGAGAAGATAATTCTTAAGCTGACAGAAAAATTGGAGCAACAGAAGAACCGCATTGGAATGTCAGCAGACCCTAGTCGTGCAGACTTTATGAGGTCACGAATTGAGGATGAGCTTCCATCCACAGGCCTCCTCACAAGTAAACTGGCGGGACGCAAGAAGAGCCTTGATTACTTAAAGATGGATGATGACAACATTGGTCTTGTGAACAAATCTGAGAATGAGAAGAATAGCGGTATTGAGGGCTTGCCGGAGGAGGACAACAAAGTAAAGGAGCTGACGCAGGAAGTAGAAAGGCTGAAAAAACGCCTTAAACAGCTGGAGATAGTGGAGGACAATCTAAAGAGCTCTGAGTCGAAAAATGGCGAACTTCATGAGAAGTTCCATATGGAAAGAAATCGAGCTCACCAATTGAGCGAGCAGGTGGACCAGCTTAGGACGCAGCTGTGTGGAAAAGGTGGAATCGGAAGAAATGGAACCAGTAATGTGGATAAACACGGCAATGGAAGCACTAACATTTGCCCCAACAGCCCTGCTAAGGTCCTGGAGAATGGCAAAGCTGAGAATGAAGAGGTTATTCCGAAGGCAAGTTTCAGACAAGAGAAGCCCAAATATAGGAGTGCTGCAACTCCCTCAGAGCCGAGTTCCCCCAAACACAGGAACAGGGAGCTCTCTCCCCAGCATAAGAGAGAAACCAAGCTGAGGAGCAAAGAGGAGAGCTCTCCTAAGTCTGTGAGGAGAGCCCTCAGTCCTGCTCATAAAAGTAGAAGGACGCCCAAAACGCCAACTACTGCGATTTCATTTGATAACGGAATAAGAGACACAGGAAGAGGAACTGAGGACAAAACAAGAGTAGCCACTCTCTCCTCTGCAAATACACCTTCTAATGATATTAAAAAAGCATCTGTTCTTAGTCGCTATCCTCCAGCAGCTAGTGTCCAGAAGCCACTGAGGACAGCTCACAAACAGACTGATGGGGAGGCTAAAAAGAGCAAAGTAGAAAAGTTTTCGAAATTGTACGTTGGTAGTGATAGCGAATCAAACAACTCTGATGTAGTGCCTGACAGCTCCAGTAACATCAACAATATATCTGCTATAGAGAAGGACACAGCATCTGCCTCTGATCAGGAATCAACAGACCAGGTTCAGGAACCTGTCTCCATATCTGTTGCCTCCACCCTGTCCAAAGCCAATGGATCCTACACAGCCTACAGATCCAATGTTGCTCAACTGCTGCCCAACGACCAGGGATCAGAGGGTCATTCATCTGCGTCCGAAACAGAATCTACTGGTTCAAGGCCCTCTGAACCTGATCCTGTAACTGAAATGACTACTTCAAATGTAAGCAGTAGGACTGCATCCTCCCGATATCCTAGATACTCCCATGTCCATGACTCAAATTCTGAGGGTTCTTCTTCCAGGAGCTCGTTTGATGAGGAGCTCCATAGCAGAACACCGTTAGCTGAAGGAGGCCAGCAGGGGCCCACGCATACAGCATCAGGGATTGAGATCCAGCGGGTGTGCAGCCCACGTGAGGCACTGAGATCAAAAGCTGTCATCAAGCCTGCCATTGTTGAGATTGACAGGAAGGAAGTGATGATTTCCGAACCTTTATCTACAAATGGCAAACCCAAAATCTCCTCCAAGCCTGTCATGACCACCACTAGTAAAATGACGAGTAGTATAACCATCTACCCCAATGACCCAAGCTCTTCAAGAACCAGCAGTCGCAGCAGCAGTGTGTCCAGTGAACACATGCCAATCAAAGAACGCCACACCTCCACCAGTAACATCCTCATCGGTAAGTTCTCGCAAATCACAAACCAGTTTCACAGCAGTAAACACTAAACACTGGCATTTTACACAAATGAGCAACATTTTCTGCTTAACTCTTTAATTGTTCACACAAGCAATAACTTCATCGACATCACTGTAATGCAACGCCACTACCCAAACACTGTATCATGTCTGTATTGTTAAGAGCATAGTTCAAAAATGTTGTTTACTTCATGAGCTATAATAGAACTGCAATAGTATATTTCCTAAGCAGTAAAACTACATGTTAATTACTTTTTAACTACATGTCATTTTCATGGCAGCATGACAGATTCCTTGTGCTGTAGTCTTGAGGTTCCTCATTCTCTTGCAAGTACAGTTTCGTTTACTTTATATAGCTTTCAGTGGAGTCAAATTCACAAAAAAACTAATGGACTATTGGTCCTGATCTAGACAAAGACTGTAGATTCCACAGAACTGTGCCACCAAAATGTCAAACACTTTGATATTATGAGGTACACTGCATTACAGTCTTTATCTATCAATTGGTTTTGCTTAGAAAATATTTGATATAATATTACTTATTACCAGGCCCCAGCAGTGAGCACCATGGCAGCATTTCCATTCCATATGAGATCTCAATTCCCAAGAGTGAGATCACCTTGCGGCCGAGCCAGGACCAGGACTATGGGGTAGACAACCACAGTGATTCCTCATCAAGGTCCAAACCTAACAACACTTCCAGAGTTGAGACCACCACCAGCCACCTGTGCTGCCAGCGAAGCAACTTCAGCCTCCAGTCCCCGGAAACCACTTCTGCAGACTTTAACGACACAGAGTCAGGCTTCGAAAGCAGCAGCAGCACTAGCACCACCACGGTCACCAGTTGGAGACGCCAAAGACAAAACCAGCTCTCCCAAGACTCACAAGACAGTTTACCAGACTTAAAGAATGTGACTATGAGAAGCACCTGGAAGACGCGGGGCGCTGCTTCAGTTGATGAGCCAGGCCGGGCACAAGGCACAAGGACGATAACTGATGGTGGGTCAGAAGATGAAGCAGAAACCCCGACAACATGGAGGGCTTACCGGGCAACCACCTTTGATACAGAAGAAATGATAAATAGTGGAACAGGAGCTGCTGGGAATTCTGAGGCACAGAAGGGTGCCAAACCATCCCCCGCAGAGGTGAGATATAAATCAATGTATGAGACAAAGTATTGAGTGGAAAATGAGTACATTCTTCAAACAGAAGGACTAGTAAATTGGAGAATATGAGTGAACTACTTGCTTGAGCTGCATAATGTAGCTGGTTGTGTTGTGCCCTGTCACAGGTGTACATGCGTAGGATCAACAGTTCAACTAACACTGGAGAGGTCGAGGAACCAGGGCTTCGCCGAAACAAACGCTCACAGTCCCCCGCCATGGAGGCAGGAGGTCTGGGAAGGATTGTACCACACGCACCCATTATCTCTCAGTCCTGGAACCGACCATACACACCACAGGTAGGACAACCAACTTTGGGTTTTTACACGTTTTGCCTGTATCGTTTACAAATTATGCAAATGGTTAGGAAGTGTTAATGCAAATATATTCTTTATAAGGCAAATGGTAAAAACAAAAAGTGTAACAAAATGTTGCTGGTAATTTTACATGCTTGATCTTTACTTCTTTCTTCTTCTTTACTCTAGCGTTTCCATAACATGTCTGATCATCACTAAGACATGGTCTGTTGGTCTCAATTACTATGACAAATCTTTTAGTGCTGGGTTGAACCTTTATTATAGGGTTTTGTTTACGTTGAGTCTCATGCAGGTGTTATAACTTCAGACTGAATTGGCTAAAATGTAATTCCTCACTTCTTAGAAAAGTGATCACATTGACTCTTGTCATCTTTTATGGTGCATTTCTCAAACATCTCTAATATAAAAAAAACATGTGCCTAAACTATTACTGCATAATGTAGCTTCTATAATATTCTGAATACCTATGAAGGTAAAGGTATTACAGCACCAATCAACAAATAGCATATATTCTCACCATCGTTTCTGTTTTGTTTTTTTTTGTCCTGAAGATAAGTCTTAAAAGTACAACCGCAGGACTGAGCTCCTGGTGTGTCCACTGTGCTTGAGAGCTCAGCTTGTATTTTTCCCTGACGCCAGGCTCTGCGTCTTCAAGCTTAGCACAGCAGTTCTTTAGGTCCCACTCCTGCTGCCCCAGTAAGCACAACGAGAAAAGGGTGGGACAAAAAAAAGAGGGAGGATGGAAATGAAAAAAGACCTCAACAGGGGGAAAAGATGGTTAGGAAAAAACCTCAAAAGGAAGAAAATATCTTTCTTGTATTTAAATGTGCCACCACATTACAGTGTGTGAGTGCTGCATTACTATTCTACACAAGCATTACTGAAGATATCTGTTCAAATACTGGCCTCCACATAGTACAATATTAATCTTTGATTGTGCATTGGTCCACAGAAGTGATTATTTTTGCACAGTATGTATGCACATCTTTCACTGTGCAAGAGCTTATATTTGTGGCTAGAAAGTTATTTCTATTATGATTTTGAGATCTTTGGTTATCTAATAATATGGCAACACTTTCACCATTGTAAGCACAACCTGACACCTAACTTGTCCAGACATGAAGATTATGGAGCTGCCAATTCACAAATAATTCATGTACTTTTGCCCATGCAAATAACATGTAAGATTATGTCCATATCTACTTTAATAAATGGGGTGAGAAAGTTTATACAAGTCACTGGAAAATATGAGGTGAAAACTACTAATGGACTATAATATTAACTTACTTGTCTATTGGTTTATAATATATTGTAAAATGTCTGTACTGCTTACAGAGGGGGCTCCATGGATACAATAACACACCAGTCTGTCAGTTTGACAAACTAGGCTAACTAAGATCTGTGTTTTCCCTTATAAAGAAACTGGAAGTTGCCAGGGAGACAGACACGAAGAACACACATGTAAAGTGTCTGCCGTCAATCATCTTCTGCCTCATTTGATGGAGCAATAAAACTATCTGGAGTTAAGCGGTGTTTGTTTTGCACTAACCAGCACACAGATCGAGAGCAGAAGATGATTCTGAAGAGATTTCTAAAGCATATGTTGTAGTTTTTTGACTTCACACAGTACACTACAGACAAATACGTTCTGTGGTGAACCACAGTGTTGTTTCTGTTACCGTTATGCTCAAGTCATGATTCAAAAGGTCTTTTGATAGAAGAAGTGCATTGGTGTGGTTAATACCTATTGTTGTTAACATGTAATTCTTAATTCAAATAATGTGTTGCTTTATTTAATGTAATCAAAGTATTTGTAATGTCAGTTGTGTTCAGACAAAGTTTTACCTTGAAGGACTTTTTCTGCTTTTGTTTAATGAATAAAACACATGCTCACATGTTAATATGAGACAAGTATTGTTTGTAGTTTTAAATTGGTAAAACTAAGGTATAATGTATTAGTATATTAGTATAAAAATAATTCAAATGATAGTCAGCATGCTCTGGCTTATATGATCACCAGTCAAGTAATTATTCACACTGCTTCTCCCCTCACAAATTGTTGGTTGATTTCACCAGTGTCACTCTAATGCAGACACTCACACATCAGAATTGTCCAGTCACAGAAAAGACAATAAACACGCATCACAAAACCTGGTGTCTCTGGTCTCCAGCTAGATGAGCCATCATCTGAAAACATAGCAACTAGCAGGGCCTGTAATTACCCACAGGGGCCCCTCCCACTCTTTAGCCTCAATGGGTTTAGTGAAACTGTCAAACACTGAGCCTTGACCCTTAACGCCCCCTTTTTAGCACTGATATAGACTACTTGAAAATGCATTAGGGGACAGGCACCTTTGTTTTGCCTCTGACTCCTCCCATCCCTTCCTTAACCACCCATCCACCTATTTATTCTGTCATCTAATCCCTGACATGAACAACATGGCTTCAAGTCATCTATTTGAGGAGTTGGTCAGGGTCAGTGCCCACATGAGGTCTACTACATGGCCCTGACCCCAATTCTGCATTTTCAGGACATTGACCACTTATTCTCATTCCAAACCATGAGTTCTTCTCTCCTCTTCTTGACCCTTGGTAGCCCTGGTTGCCAAAGAGCTCTGAATATAACCAATTGAACGAGTCCCTACCCCATCTCTAATGTGGTCAATTTAGCAGTCAACCGTAGAACTGCCTTTCTTGTTGTCACCCCTTGAGTTTTGTTGTGCACTTCGTATGGGAATTTCCCAAACCCAATTGGTTGATTATGCGGTACAATAAAACCTTGTTCATCCTAATATGTGAAGCGTGAACTGGTCACTCTGTTTGGATAGCAATTATAAACAAAAAAAAAATTGCTACAGTGCAAAAACAACATACTTAAATTCATAATTGGTCTTGGAGCGATGTCGGTCGTCTTTGGTTTGGATTCATAGAACATTTCAGTGGTCTGAACAGCATCCATTCCCATGAGGTTTGGATAAATACAGCTGTAGTTAGGACAGCAGGAGGTTGGGATTAGTTTGTATTTGCAGTGTCAAAGGTTGGTAGAAGAGGTTTGTATAATTACAATTTGTTGATGGAGCTACATAGGTTGATGGAAGAGGAATGTAGCTAGTCATCATACACGGATATCCCATTGATATTTCTTTCATTTGATGTCCTGACTGTTCCAATTTTGGCCAAAGCTTGATGGATTAAAGTTGCTGTCTGTATTTACATAGCAGCTGTTTATATAAATGTACATTTATGAGCTCCTCCTAAATTGTCTTTGAGTATAATAAGTTTTGTTCGCTTTGTTTATTTTTTTGCTAGAGATCAGAATCTGTTGCTGTCTACATGACTTTAATTAGTTTCAATATCCACGTCAAAGGCTCCACAGTGATGACAGTAGAGCAGAATGATGATGCTGTCGATTGCTCAATAGTCATTAAGGAGGAGTTAACACTCCCAGTTCCTTTTAAGTACCTTGAAGCGACCTAGGCAAACAGATAGCTTATTGATTAGCTTTCCTTTTTAAACCTTATGTATAAATGATTTGGCTGTCATTCATCGAAACCTTTATGGGACAGAGAAAAACCCATCTACAGTACTACAATAGTAATATCTATTGAAAGGTCATGGTTGTATTATCATCGCTGCTGTTTAACTTTGAAGTTGATTTTCGGTTTGATTCAAAGGTCTTCATAATATTTGATATATTGCCACACAATATGGTACAGACAGTCATATCCCTAAACGATGTAATAACTGATCCCTAACTTTTTATTTTGTGCCATTATCATGTATATCTTTAAATTTTTTCCAATTGTATGACCAAATACTTGCAAAACTAATGACATTCCCATCAGCCTTGGATGCACTTGGTTAGGGCTTATTAGCTAATATGTGCATGTTTTGATGTTTACATACCAAACTAAGATGGAACATGGTAAACATGATACCTGCTAAACATCAGCAAGTTAACATTGACACTGTGACCATGTCAGCATTAGCTGATGATAGTATTGAGTTCAAGTACAGCCTCACAGCTATAGACTTGTCAAGGAACTGTTAATGTACATTTTGAGCAGAACTAGAACCGGGAAAGAGGGAAAAACATTTTTATTTATTTTTTCAAAACACACTTTATGGTAGTTTCTTCTGCAAAACCTTTATTGACATGAATACGAATAAATCCAACTAGTCAGTGTTAAAACAGGGAGGGCTTAGGAGGGAAGTAAATCCACACTGCATAGTACAGAACAGGATGGCTTTGTAGTCATTTCTCCCTGCTGTAGCATTAGGAAACCTCAGCCTGTATGTGAATGAGCCGCAAACTTATGTTTGGCTGAGGACAGCGGGCCGACATGGCCGATGAGCAAGATACCAAAACATCCTTTGTTGAGTTAATAAAACAGCGGCTCCAAGGTAGAGTGTGGGACCAGAGCTGCTATACTATTCACGTTCACCTGATGTGACCCTCACAGAACAAGCTCTGTGGAAAATAGTCTGTGCAGCAGCTTAAGCATGACATTCTACAACTAAGAAAATCTCACACACTATACACTGTACAAATGATCCATGGAAAGCCATAAAAGTATAGCTTCTATAAATCATAACCAATAAATAGATCATCGCCTTCGCTTGTCAAACACAAATTTCACCTTTTAAAAAAAAAAAAAAAAAAAAAAAAAAAAACATTTCACCTGGAGTATTGAGAGTATTGTCTCGCGGGAGAGGTGATTTAAGAGTTTGGATTGGCAAGACAACACTATTCCTTCAAAATTGGGCGAGAGACCAACGGGCAGACAGATTTAAAGCAGGGATATAATTTGTCCTGCAGACTGACTCGCTTTTTGTGTTGATTCAGAAATCTGCTGGCCTCCATTCTGTATTAGAGAGTAGAGTCTTCTCACAATGTCTGTTTCACAATGTTTTTTTTTAAAGTACACTTGCACATTGTATTGATCATTCTTAAACAGAAAGTCCCTTTTCCTCATAAACCTCCAGAGTGCATGAGCTGAATGAAGTATTTGTAGAGGACAAGCTTCTACTCATAGAACACCCTTAAAGAAATAGTTTGACATTTAGGAAAATGCACCTTTTCAAGTCTGTACGGGTAATACTGTATTAAGCTGCAGCCAGCAGATAAGCAGAAAAGCTGGCAGAGAAGTAATGCAGCACACAACTTGTACTTTTTACACTTTAGTTGTTGTACAGAATAAACAAACTAGATATAACATGTCAATTAGTGACCTTTAGAGGTTCTGTTAGGGAGATTTGATTGCCTTTTGGGGGTTCCATTTTTGAAGGGAAAGCAAAGTAAAGTTTTTCCAAAATGCCAGGTCAATTTTTATATATAAAACTCTAAATCGGAAATGACAAATAGCCTCAGGGTGGGTTCTCATATGTCAAATTATTCCTTTATATATCCCAGAACCAGTTCATTTGTCATGTGAAAGTTGGCACAATATATTTACCTTGTAGCAGTAATGCCCTTCTTAGTGCCACCTTTTCTTCTTTTTTTTTATTAGGTCCAATCATCATTCTTTGCTGCTAGACATGATTTGGCGTATCTGATTATAACAGCCTATAAATGTGAGTTTTCCAAGCTGAAAGCATTCAGGAGCAGGTCTGTGATATATTGCTGTTCCCAGTAGATTTCCTCTGCCGTGGCACATCGACTTACTTAACAGCATTTATTATAGGCTGACGTTGCTCTTGCCCGAATATTTTCTTAAATTAACTTTTAGCCACAATGGGGGAAAAAAGCTCTCAGTTGGCACACACAGAAGTTACTAATTTTCCTTCTACTGAAGCCACACGTCTTTTTAAAGCTGTTAAGTTCTGAAGTGCACTACACTCATTCTCATTCTCAAGCTTTTTCTTTCAACTTTTGGCTAATAGATGCCAAAGCTTTATTGTTGGCTTTTTGTTATTTGAATCTGTCACAATGTGTTAAACAATGTACAAGTCTCATGGAACGCTGGTAGTGCATTACATGTCAAACTTCGTGAAAGCCCCCGTTCTTGCAGCAGTGGCTTACCATAGAAGGAGAATATGCCACTCTGCCGTTTCCTCCCCTCCGTGACTGGAGAAAGGAAGTGACCACACTGAACACGCCCACTTGGCAGGGTTTCCTCGGTGACTGATTTCCTGTCTGTTACCCAAGGAGACGGAGGAAGGCAGTCCAGCAGGGCTCCATTAAAGCCAATTAGCGAGAATGCATTCAAAAAACTGCGCCAGAAGCCAACTGCAACCCACCAAATGTCACTAATTATGGTGCTTTTTAAAACTGAAATTACAGGAGTGGCGTGCTGTTTCTGTATGCTTTCAGAACTGCATCGTCATCTAACTCTCACTTTCTTAGAGCAGGGTTACTGAGGTTATGAGAGGGGACGTGCCGTTGTAGCTTCCACAGACTAGTAACTTGGGGTTTGTTTTCTAGTCAGCCCACCAAATTATAAATCTCTCAGCTTGGGGTATGTTTGGGGTTTTTGGTTGGGAATTTTTTTCCCCTGGCAGAAGTCCACATGGCAGACTTTTCCTGTCACACACACCAGTTAGCATAAACAGTATGTATTTAATGCCCACATAATACAACAATCCCATTGCGGCTTTAAACGGCCCAAACTAAATGCCCAGAGTTCCTATATACGTACATCTGTAGAATATGGTATTTGAACGAAGTTACCTCTGTGGTAATGTTTGTGTTTTCCTGACCAAGTCAATGCCAAACCAGTCAATTGCTTTTGCTATACCAATTCAGACCGTGAAGAAGAATTGTTTTCTTCTCTTTTAACCTGTCCTATAGGCTGCCGATGGCGTAGAGCCCAGTCCAAGCGCCGGTCACAGCCCAGCCTCATGGAGACGGCAGCTACCCAGCGGAGACTCTCACCACCTGGGGAGCTCTTATGACCGGGCGCCCAAGACAACCGGGGCGTCCTCCAGAGGGGATCTGTGGTCCAGTCGGGGTCAGGGGGGGTCAGGTGCCAGAGCCGAGGGGAGGATTGGAGGAGTGGGGGCCAGACCATGGAGCCATCGTCAGTCTGAACATCATTAGAACCCATTGGCTCTAAGCAGGACTATAACAGCAGGAGGACAGGTAGGAGAAAGGGCACAATCTTTTCTTTTCTATTGATTCTTGAAACTCATTCATTAAAGGAGGCTGATGTTAATTACCCCTCTTCCAATGATGTTACAAGTCAAAGTCAGCTTTATTCTCAATTTCTTCAATATGTTCTCTCTGACCCACAGTGCATTAAGGATACAATTAGATAAGCTGAAATAAGTAATATATACAATTAATAAATTCTGAATGGTGCAAAAGGTAAGGTAAAACAAAACAGTATTAAAAAAAAAGTAAATAAATTGAAATGTGCAATATGAGGAACATTATTTACATATCTGTAATATGAAAGTGTACATTATAAGACATTATACATTAGATGATATAACATCTCTTAAGTGTGCTTTGAATCAAATTTGCGGTATTAAGGTAACAGTTTTCCAGCATCAGGTTTAGTACATGTTTGTGAACTTTAGAATCACAGTCACCTCAATTATTTGAGATATTCTTGAAAGATTCATAAATGTTGACTGTTCACTGACTAAAAAGGCTTTCAGTGTTCTGCTGAAAATGAATAGTAACAATTTAAATTGGAAGTTTACCAATTGAGCACTGTACTAATTAGTACCAAATTACTCTAGTTCTTTTTGGCAAACTTTCTACCAAATTATTTGGAAATTACAGACCAATCATGCTTCTAAAGAAGTCAAGTAGTTGTGTTTAAAATATGAAGGTTTAAATCTTTCTTCTTATTTTTTCTTGACAGCACTCCATTGAGCTCTCAAGTGCACAAGGAGGGCCAAACATCACTCTCCAATCAACTAATGGCTTCACCAATACCACCATCTCCAAAAGTCAACATCTACAGCTTTTAGAACAAGCAAAGAAAAGAAAAGAAGCAGTTGCAGTCAAATAGAACTGCAAACCACAGACGCCCTGACTCTGACCCTGAGCGTATGCTTAGACGTGAACGGCTCTCACTATCCGGAACTTTCTATGTCTCAAAAGAGGCATAAATGGAAATGGACAGTGCCTGTACAGTGTTTTTATCGAGGTCGCCTCACCAGCCCATGTATCCTCTTCTGCTTCATGTGTTGGATGTATTATAATGTATTCCCGAAAACTTGACAAGGAAGAGGCTGGCATGCTGAGGACGGCTGGAGATTTTCCTGTGTGCCACAGAAGGTTCAAAGAGAGAGTTGGAGGACGCCGGGCTCCAAAAGTTACAGAATGCCTTTCTCGGAGGACCATTTCAGTGTCCTCAATGGAGCTGGATATGTCCCTTCTTCTGCTTCAGAACATTTTTGTTCATCAATGGAAACTCAATAATCGTCATTTCAACAGCAGTAGGATGTTTAAGATGCATCTTCATCCCACAGGGCCGTGTTTTCATGCAAAATCTTGACAAAATAAAATGATTTTTACTTTAAATGTGACCAAAAACAGGAAGCGAATTACCATCTCGGCAGACTCATACCATCATATTCACTTTTTCATATGTAACTCATATTTACTTAGATGACCTTGTATGCTTTTTTCCTGCTTTTTTTACACATGTAAACAAAAAAAACATGGGAACACATGGACACTTTTAACTTTTGGTTTATTTTCGACCCGTGCCACCACTTCCTGGTATGCAGCCTCAAACTGGATTTAATTTGTGGGTCTTCCTTGTTGATCAAACATTTGCATGTTTCTAGGTAATAAATTAAAGATTGTGACTTAGCATGCACTCTGCTTGAAGGATTTCTGGCTGCATTTAGGGAGCACACACACACACACACATTATTTTTGACAGACCGGGACTGTATTTATGCTTTTTGCCATGCCATTTTCACCTTATTTTTGGTGGGATTCTTTGTAATTCGCTTCCTGTTCTGCATTATCCTTTTCCTCTCTGCTCAACCATATCAAGACAAAAAAAAATCGTAGTTTGCACGCAATGAAATGCAACGCACATGTAGAAAAAAACATGAAAAATTGGGATAGGAGGGGATTGTTTATAACCTCAAACCATGCTACAATTTCCATGGTGCTTTGTATTACAGCTGTTCAGTTGTCCTCGTTATGTATTTTGAAAGAGCCATAGCTAACTGGAGTTTCTGTTTTAACTGAACCTTGGACTTCAAGTTACCAGCAAACCTGGCCTGGCAAGGCGGATATTTTTCTCACTGCTGCTGTAAATACTGTGTACATGCCAGCCAATCGTAGGACACAAGACTTGTTACCACAAGGAACTGACAGTACTGTACAGCTTGTTTGTGACCGGATTCGCCGTGCGAATCGTCCCAGCTTATCTCCATTTCTTATTTCTATAGAGGTGTATTATTTTGTTACATAATAACATATCAACTTGTGCTTGGTATGTTGGAGCAATCTGTCATTGGCGGGTGATGCTGGAGCAATGGGGGTGCCATAGAAAACCCATAAAGTAATGGCCAGTAACAAAATAAGATGTTTTCATTTAGACAACTGGTGCATATCTGATAAAGAAACCTCAGTGACTTTCTGTAACGTTTGAGTCTTTCAAGGGGTTTCTGCTGGATTTTAAGTGTGACACACAAGACTGGTTTCAGTAAGACGGGCATTTTAAAACTTCGATCCCACAACACAATTCGAATGTTGCTATTGAATGCAGATGAGAATGACCAATTGCTTGATGGCTTCATGCACCAATCCAACAAGATCATATAACCATAACTGTGACATTTGGGCCACATGGGATCTGTTGCCTGGTCTTCATCTGGTTCCTCTGCTGTTATGGATTTCAAATGCTGTGTTGAGTTAGTTTGCCTGTCAGTCTGTGTACATTTCTTAGTCCTTCTGTATTCTACCAGCTGCCGTCTAACTGTAATATTTATTAGTCTCCATATATATACTAGTTCTTTTATTGTAAAAAGGTCTGCCTGGTGGCCGAGGTCAGTCTGTCGCCGCTTTGTCACTTTACTGTTTATGCAAGCAGGAGATTATATGCAATCAATAAACTGCCCCCCCACACCCATGCAATGTATGTCATTAAGTAAGACATCATGTTCTACATGCAAATCGGAGTTGATGACTGCAGTGATGTATCCACTAAGTCCAAACTAAAACGTATGTTTACCCTTTAGAATGCACATTTTCATAAATGTTCATTTATATTACTGTGATACCCTTTGCTGGAAACATCTACAGCTTGTTCATCTGTGCCTTGAGATACAATAAGAGAGGTAGATTGTCCCAACAGATTCAGACATGCACCATATCTTTACACTTGCTGTGCAGATAAATGACTTGCAATGCTGATTGTGAGGCTATGTTTCTTGTTTTTACTTTACATTTATGTATTTGGAGGATTGTTGTATGGAACATCGTTAAAGTATTTAGGTTTAAGCGTCAAAAGAGCTTCTCAGAGGGAACCCTTTTAAAGAATATAAACCGCACCGCCCGAAAAGCTACGTCCTATGTACAGAGTCGCAGGGTGCAGCGCGGCCTCAGAACGGACTGCCATGTGGCCACTTCATGGCCACTGCTGGCTTTGTGATAAAACAGACCCGGCATTCTGTTCAGAGCCCTTAGTCCACATGCTAAGACTCGATGACCATACAGTCTTTGTCTGTTATTGTTTCTTCTACCACTACTATTTAGCAAGAGAGGGAATGCCATGTCTCCCTAAATCTCACATCATTTCAACTGATTCCAGTTTTCATTTTAGCATTTGAGAAAAGTCAAGTGTCCCTTCCTCCCCCCTCTTTCTCCTCTGTCCTCTGTTTCTTTTGCATCTTCCCTTGGATTCTCATTTCCTGACCGGGGAAAAGCCTAAAGAGCGGTGATATGTGTTGTCGGTTCAGAGGGGTTGTTTTACAGAAGGCCAGGGGCCTGTCACCAGATAGTGACTGGCGGCTCCCTGGGTAGCTGAAAGGTCAGAGGTCGGGGCTGCTTGTAATCCTGTCTCTGCGTCTCGACTCAGGGCTTCTAAATACAGGAGAGATGGAAGACGGACAGCTTGGCAGGGATGTCGTCTTCAGGGATAATTAAAGCGGACATGGGTGTCCAATGACGGGTTCTGCCTGTGCCCATGCTCCCAGAGATACATGTGGTGAGGTCGTCCTTCGGTGTGTGTTAATACTGGTATGTCAGTGGGCTCGACGTGAGAACTGGTGTGTTGTGAGCTGCTGCACATCCATGAGTGATAAGTTGCCGATTGACAAGTGTGTTTGTCTGGACTTGGCATGCAGGGCCGCAGATTGTTTCTTTTTCTTTCTTCTATATTCGAGGCTGACATCACTGTGGTTTCCGGTTTACTGTACATAGCAACATGATGATGCAAGACAAGTGCTAACACGAATGCCCTCCTCAACACTGCCATACTGCCACCATTAACTTCTTGTGTTGCCTGTTAATCAGTCACCAATCAAACTATCACCCTAGCAGACAATCCTACAGTCCTCCGTCCTCACTGCAACTACCCTACACTGTGCAACTGCAACCGAATCACATTTGTACCTTTCACTTACCTTCATCCTTAAAAAAATGTCTCCCCCCTTATCCTGAAAAGAGGATTTGAGTCTCCCAGGAAGAGTCCAGCTGTCGGAAACTGTTGATTTTATGACTTGTTGGAGGGGTTTCCCTCCCTCCTGGAGACAGGCTTCAAAGAAAGCAGGGCTTTTCAAAAAAAGGGCAAAGTTGAAACTCTATTCTCCGTCACGCGTGCTGCCGTTCTTCCTTACAAGGCCCCAAAGTACATCTCAACCCCGACTGTACATCCACTCCGTCCACTGCAACCTAGCTGGACCTATAGCTGTGTGTCAGACTGAAGACCAGTTTAGTCATCGATCTACATGCGTTTTGGGCTACAAGCCACTCCTCACATGTTTATTGCTCTTATCCGTGGCTTCGAAGTGGCGAGAGCCTGTGTAGCCTTAACATGCTGGAATGTACCGAATGGTCATCTGAGACTCGAGTGAAGACTTTACAGGTTTCAAGGCTTCAATGGCTTTTTGTGGTGCTATAAAGAATCTAGAGTTTCTGTCAGTTCCCTCTCCTCCCTGAATGATTGAATCCCAGAATGGGCATAATGGCCGCTGCTGCTGGCTGCGGCAATAAAAGTTGGACATTGGCTCTAAATTATTTTATTGAAAATTCCTTCAAGGGCAAGAGATGGTTAAGAAGTAGGGGGAGAAAAGAGGCTGCTTCCTCTTTCCTGCTTACGAAAGAGTCAAACAGAAATCCTCTTAAGCTCTGCCGGTGTATGTATAAACATCCGTTATTTACAAGTCATTGTTTTTTCCTTTTTTATAAAGTAGACTAGAATGTACTTAGCCGAGATTGGAGTGACGAGGGCAGAAATGGCTCAAGTTGGGCAGCGAGCGGGGCCCTCCTCCTCAAAGGCGTCCATTGTGAAGCCAGGGTCATGGTATCATTGGGTGGCGTAGGCTGTAATCTGCACTTAACCAGCACTTAACTTTAAGACCTCAAACGACTAATGCCCCCCTCAGTCCCCAAGTTCAAAAGCTTTCCTCTTTTTGTGTGCAGAATTGTACTTAAACACCTTTTCTGAAGCTGTTGGCTGAATGCACCCCAGTCAGATGTTGTATGTGTTTTCCTGCACCTGCCAAATTTAGTATTTAAAATCATCTCATCAGTTGGAAAAGGGATATGGGTGTAAGCTCTCTGCGAACCAATCATTTTTTGAACATATTTTTTGGAGGTATGGCACCCTGTTATGCCTCAGCCTTCTAACATTGTGCCAAAATCATTCCACAGTATTTCCAGTGTACAGTTAAGAGACGGTGCCAATGTTTCCCCCGGATGCATCCCCTGTCTCCGAGATACTGAAATTGAGGGGAAATAATCAATTTGAGGGGTTTCTTTTGTTAACTGCTTATCTGTGTTTCTATTTCTTTGTTAAACAAAAGATGTCTTATTTTGGAAGCTATATCAGATAGATTTTATTTAAGGAAAATCTTGTAATTTTGTAAAGTGGGCCTTATTATTGAAATATATTATAGGTATTTGTCCATCTTGATTTTAAGAATGATGTTTTTTTGTTTTCTTTTGCAAGATAAATGTATTTTCCTCATTGTTATTACACTCCTGGAGAGTAATTCTTCCTGTATTTTGTGTTTGTTATTTTAATGCAAGACATTTCTCACGACCTGTACACATGACTGCACGCCATGAATCAGAGAAAGAGAGACAGTCCAGGGTTTGTGCCATAGTCATTGGAAGAATGAGAGCGATTTTATCAGAGCTTAGCAGGTCTGCAGTGCTGAGTGGTTCACCATGTGTGTGTCCCGCCTGCCCACACATTTTTATCAGGGACCACTGGCACTTCGGCCTCCTTGCTGCTCTGTTCTCCTTCGCTCATAAATTCAGGGTTTGTACATCTTCTGTGCTGTATGTTTGTAAGTGCTGCCAAAGAAAGAAGCGTGCTGGCCCCGGACACGCACGTATGTGTGTATATAAATACACACAAATAATCTAATAGGAATAATCTAATAGGAACTAAATAAAAATAACATTAAACTGGATCTCATATTCCACAGATACACACATACATGAACAGATGCAAGAAGTTCAGGCCTGTACAATCAAAATTTGTTTTGTTTTATTGAGTGTTATAAGTTTTATGCAGAAGGAGACTGACAGGCAGAGGTGTCAAACACGAAACTGCGTGAAATCAAATCAGATCAAACCTTTTTTTTATGATTTATTGCCTCTCAGTGTGTCAGCAATGCCAGGTGGACTGTGGGGAGTTTTTTTTTATTTTCCTTCTCAGTTTTAGACTTAATACATTGTGCATGTTTTAACCTTACTGTGGCTGGCGCACTCTGCATGTAGGTCTCTCGAAGCTGCCAACTGTACAGCAGACCATATGTATTCCAATAAAAATAAAAACCAACCTGTTTTTAACACGTCTCCATGTTGGAAGCTGTTTCTGTTTCTCTGTGTGCATGTGGGTGAGCATGCACTCGTGTTGCTGATAGTGTGTTAAATTCAACCACGTATGTTAAAATCTCTTTTCATGCTTTATGCCGAACAAGCTCAGCAAGTTTTGATTTCATAGCGTTACACCCTGTGTCTGTCTGTGCGTGTGCGTGTGTGTGTGTGTGTGTGTGTAAAATCTCCTGATTTGAACAGGGAAGAAGGAACGCAGCAGCTGACGGTATGCAAAATAAGCAGGCAGACAAATGAGGCAAATTGGTCAGGTACAAAAAAAGGGGAAACCGCAAGCTGTTGTGGAATGCAAAGTCAGCACACACAACTTTCTCTTAAAAAGCATACGCCTCACTTTGTGAAAGCCAGCACTTCTTGTTCCTGCAACTGTAGGGTGACTGTAAATAAATCACCTAATTGACACAATGTAGTTTAATTAACGTCATGTGAAAATGAACAACACTCAGATCCTCTGTGTTGTCAATCAGTAATGCTTGGTGCATCTAAGGAGACTTTTTCTGGTGATACTATTTTTATTTTTTTTCATTGAACCCTCTACCTCGAGCTGCCTGGTTATTTCCTACATGTCCCAGTTGTACAACATCAGAGAACAAGTGTGAACATGTTGACTTCAGCTGCATGGCCTTTATGTGTAGGTGGAATGAACAAGAGAGGAGAAGATCAAAAGTCCCTTCTGGTGCCCAGCTTCATTGCATTTGGTCTATTAAGTGAGTAATTAACTAAGAATCCCAAATATATCAAACTGAATACAACATCTTTATATATCACTTTACATATAAATAAAAATACCTTTAGACAACCGTTTAAATAATGGGAATGATTGTCAATTCAATGTCTTACTAAGTACAGAAGAAATATCAGCAAAATGTATAGGCTACTAACAGGAAAAGTACTTGTTCTACAAAAAAAGCCTATATTTGCGTGACATAGGCTAATATATTATGCATTTCATATAAAATTAAAACATTAGAGTTTAAGTTGTATTTAACTGCTGTTGTTGGTTGAGATGGAAATATCTACATTTTAATTGAACAGCCCACTCTGTAAAGCAAAACAAATGGAAAGTATAGGTAGGCCCAGTCTACCTCAAATTTGGGTAAAACTGGTACTTTCCAGCATTGTACATAAAGAATTATATATTTTTATTCAAAAGGCAACCGGATGCTGTTATTATTACTGTGAGCTGCTTTAGTTTCAAGGTCCTGATATTTTGCATATTTAAATAGAAGGAAGCCAGTGTTAGTATTATCAGTAACAGCTGTGCTTTACATACTATGGCAAGTCAAAATTCCGCTTGGCCTATTGTGAATCACGAATGCTTGCAGTGTTAAACAAGCGGAAAAAAAGACACAGCAAAGTTTATCATTTAGCGATGCACAAGAGTAAAGAGTAGGCCCTGTGTGTTTGAGGGGTTGCATGAGTCAAAATGGTTTGAGAGTTAGGGGTTAAGGCTGTCTCCTGCCTGTGTGGTTTAATCTGTCCTAAATTCAGATGCAGGGAGGTGCTACCCTAACACAGTGGTGCCTGTTTGGACCCTGGTACTGACCTGAGCCTCAGTGCTGATGCCTGATCTGAATAATTGCTGTGAAGTCAACCATGGAAATAACTTAGTGGCAGTCCAGGCGTGAGGAGGAGGTATTGAGAATTGAAAGTGGCTTCACTGTCTACAAAAGGTGTCACAGGGGGACTGAGGGGGAATACTGTACATTCATCCAGGGTCACTGAGGACGAGCCTTTACTCTGAATAACTTGTGAAGCCACACTAACTTGATAATTGCACATTTGATGTTGGATTTAATGTAATTTAGAGAACAGTGTCAATCATGAGTCAACAGCCATGCTAACAATATATTGCAGGCCTACCATAAGAATAGACTGTAGGCTACTGTACATGAGGCTGTAGGCTACTTATGCTTTGCATTTATGCTAACATCAGAATGCTAACATGAACATGATAACACGATGACAATGCTAACTGCTGAGCAAGTTTAAGCAAGTATTTATTTTATTCCAATTCATCCGGAAAGCTTGATTGTTTGGCAATCCATACAACAGTTTGAGATACCTTTTATCCAAAACAACATAAGTGGCACAAAATAAAATACCATTGGGTATCCTTTGGCAAATATAAATATTTATAAGAAATTTCATTGGAATCCATCAAATTGCTGTTAAGAAATTACATTATGAACCGAAGTTGTGGTCTGGTCGACCAATATTTCCATCCCCAGAGCCTGACTGGCTAAACATAATGTATTTATAGTAACACTTGATTCCTCTCATATTTCATTAATATGGATGATTATGTGGGAGGTGTTTGTACCTTTTGTAAATGTAAGGCAAGGCCCACATTCCCACCCACACATATGAATCACATGAAATGTGCTCGAACATGCTTTAGTTTCTCATGGTATGAACTTGCATAACTCCCTATCACACTTTCTTTGTCTTTGCATATCAAGTAAGCAGTTGATGAGGACTTGAGGCTATTATGAAAAAAAATAACCTCAGCAGTCAACAGTTACACACTGGTCTGAGCCTATGGTTTAACTGGGAGGTGAAAATACCCGGTTGCAGCCGTCCAAAACCCCAGCTCAAATTACTGTTGTTACATCAAACATCTCCTTTGGTCACGGTAATAATAACCGCATCTCTGGGGAAAAACAAGGCCTGTGACGCTGAAGAGTGCATGGAAACAGAGGGGCACAGAGCCCTGAAACACAACTCTACAGAAAATGGGAAGAAAAAAACTCATAGTTTATGGTCGACCATTTTAATCTTCCCCCCTCATTCATCAGATCCCCCACTATGTGGAGCTACTGCCAGCGACCCCCATCTCTCCCTCACGCACACACAAACACACAGCACCACAGACCCTGTGAAGCAGCCAGACCTGCGAAGGGAGGAAGGTCATTTGAGGGTCAAAGTAGAGGAAGCCATGTTACGTTTGCACATCAATGTACACGCACAAAAAATACAGGCTATAGCAGGACAGGGAGCACTTTGTTGAAAAGTGTCTGCATACAAACAGTTATGAACCTGGTTTCACCTTCGAGAAGAAATACACTGATTTCAAGATGCAATTTTCCGTCTTTTAATAACAAAACAATGTAAAAAAAAGTATGTGATGACAACCATAATAAAATACTCAAACCGCTATTGCAACAAAAACATTCAACATTACTTTTAACATATCCATCTTATTAGCTTTTAATACAAACCATTTTCACTACACTCTTAAACCTAAATGACAAAGTAAATTCAGGAGGCATACAGCTACAGTTCATACATAGCAACTTTTTAAGCAAAAAAGACAAGGCCTCTGGAACAACACCAGAGGGAGATGTCTTTTGCTCTGATAATAGGTTTTTAGATTTAGTGGATTGAGACTGTGGTGCTGAGTTGGTGATCTGTTTTATATGACATCTGGTTTTAGGTTGTGCATACATTTAGTATCTAGACAGGGGGAACATAAATAGATGTTGGGTTTTGCAAACATGCTCCACATGGAATCCAATACACTGAATCACTCTGAGTACCAAACGTAATGCCATGCTTCCGTTTTTAAGACTGAGAAATCATACATTTATAAAGTTTGAGATGAGTTATTACATTAGTATCTAACAAAATTGGGATTTAGTCATCATTCTCAAGTGCAGCCCAGGCTTTGCAGTGGGCTAAATCTGTCTCCATAACTTGCTGGAAATGCCTATGGTCACTGACGTGTGTGTGTGTGTGTGTGTGTGTGTGTGTGTGTGTGTGTGTGTGTGTGTGTGTGTGTGTGTGTGTGTGTGTGTGTGTGTGTGTGTGTGTGTGTGTGTGTGCGTGTGTGTGTGTGTGTGTGCGTGTGTGTGTGTGTGTGTGTCTTCCAAGATCATACAGAAATATCAACAGTCTATAGGTTAACTTTTGCATTCTCTCAAAAAATGCTGTAGTTTGTCTGACAGTCCGGCTATGGCAGGAACAGGGAACGGCAATTTCAGACAGTGGGGGTTGGCTGAGCCTGCTGGGGGTTGCTGGTGGCTGTGGGAGTGGCCTGTCTAGGCAGTGTGTACATGGCACCCAGGAACTGATCTGCAATACGCCCGGCCTCGCGGAGGCCACTTAGCAGGGCGCCGTGGACTGTAGCGGGGTAATTCCTGATGGTGTGCTCCCCGGAGAAGAAGAGACGAGGGACAGGCTGAGGAGGAAAAGAAAACCCACAGTGAGATCGACGTTTGATTGTTCCAACAAAATAAGCAATTAAAAGATAATGAGATTGGTGAGGGAGGAAAAAGTGTGGTGGACAACTGCCAGAACTCAAGGAGGACTTGTTCACAATGAGCATGCCCAACATCAAAAGATCCAAAAAAAAAACATCTTTGTGGGGAACAAAATGCTCGGCTTTGGTTTGGTTAAATATGTGGTCAGACTGGGATGCCATCTCTCCCTTGCTTTCTCACACAAACATGTAAACTCGCATTCCTAACTCGATAACATTATGGATTCATTAGCGTTTGTGTGCTTACCTGTGAGGCTCCCGGTATAGCAGGGCCAGGTGTGATGGGTTGTGCCATAAGGTCATAGTCGTTCCCTGAAGAACCTGCTGCGACGTACGAGTAAGAGCCCCGTGCCCAGGGGTCTGCACGCCAACGAGTGACCACAGTTTCCTTTGGCTGCCATGGTAACAAACAACAACACATACTTTTGTTAAAGTAGTTTCCATGATGATATTGGAAGGACCTGTAAACAGCTGGATGGCAAACAGTTCCAAAACGCTGGCCTCCATGCATATGATTTTATCCCATTTGAAACCATAGGAGAATGATTTATAATGATGGGTGGTTTGGATAGGACTCAACTTGTGAGTGCCTTTCACTCTGTGTAAAGTTGTGCCGGTTATGGGGGTCAATTCAGGAACAAATGTGACATTCCATTTTAAGTAGTGGAAAAACCAGAGAAAACACTAATGATGGAGCTTAAAACATACAACCCACCACTACTTTTCTGCAAACAACAAACATAATGGAGTTGTATTCCAACAAATTTGCCATCTTTGTCAAATTATGTGGGCAAAGTGTTTGAGAGAAATAAAGAATTTGTATTGTAAATGTGGGGTTTGGTTAAAGAAGTTATCAAATGGAAATTGAAAAAAAGATGTCAAAGAAATGTCCTTCCAAATATTGATGTATTCACACTATCAGGGCTAGAGTGGCATACCTGTGGTACTGCGCTGCTGCCAAATATTCCTTTAAGAATGGCCAGGCAGCGTCCAACAATTACATCATCGCTGATGTTCTCCATGATGCCAGCGGCCTCGCCGGCCATTAGAGCGAGGAGGATCGGGGCTGAAAAGAGAAACAAGATACTTTATAATGGATGTATTAGGAGGAACAAAGAGACATGCAACAGCACACCGCATCACTATGCATCAAACTATCAACAACAGTGTGGATATCTTGTCACCTTTGTAGAGGTTCCAGAAGAGGAAGAGTTCACCCCGACTCGCTGTGGTGGATCCAACGTGACCAAACAGGTTTACACTGGGATCCCAGAACACTCGGTCAAAACACAACACCACCTTCACACAGGGAGGAAGACAAAAAAACAGTCATATAACAATCAAAGAACGCATTTTAATGAAAAAAATGAAATGAGAAATACAGGTTCAGCACATTGACTGACATCCCTTAATAGTTATGAACGTGTGGATGGTAGAGCACCCTCTGCTGGAGATAGAGCTATATGACAGCACAAATTGCATAATAATGCAGTATTCTCCTCTGTACTGCAGTAGAATTAGGAGATAAACTTTGCTGTAGGAGGTGAGAGAGAGTGAGAGAGCGAGATATAGTCAGGAGGAGTGACGCAGAGCAGGCACTCTGATTGGATTACTACCACATGGGCAAAATGCATCTTTCATTCTCATGCCAACACGTTCTGACTGCCTCTCGCTCCTATTCTTGTCCAAACCACTTTGTTTCTCTGCATCTTCAATCTGAAACTAAATGTGGTATGGACAAAGCCATATCACCCACGCAGTTTAGAGGAAGGAGGAAACTCCTTGTTGTCGAAGCTTGGTAATAATATATTTTGTGATTTATCTGATAATAAAAAAAAGAAAAGAAAAAGGAATGGGATCTGTTCCTGCTGTCTTAGCAATAATTAAGCCTAATGGACCACTATGTATGGATCTGCAACAAACACAATCAAATTATGGATATTTTTAGCTGGCCCTCTACCACTGAAAGTCAAGTTTCTGGCATAAGGACACTGCAGCAGATCTCCATAAAAAAACAGATCCTAAGTCCTGCGGAAAAAACCCACCCTTATATGAGCCATGACTTCAACTCTGATTTGAACAGGTTGGCTGATTTCAAGACTGAAGAGTTTGCACAGTGTCTGTACAATACATTGCAGATCACAGTTGCAGCAAATTATACTATAGAGGGCAGGAGTTAAACATTAAAATACATCTTATCAAACATGTTCAGATTTTACAACCAGAATCTGGACCAATCATATTGAGATCCTGTAGTTTGTTAAACTGTTTAAGGGCAGCATGATAGAAAGGAAAGGAAGCACCACATGGTTATTTAGATGTACAACCTTGTTGAGGTTGCCAAAGCCCATCCTCTGTATGGCAGCTGTCTTCCACTCAGGCAGCGGGGGGACAAACTGCACGGCAGGGGGCAGCTGCTTCAACACACCGAGAGGCAGCGTGCACAGCACAGCATCACACTTGTAAATGAAGGTCTGGGTCGTGGAGCGAGTGTTGACTGCAATCACCTCACAGCCTGGAGAATAAGAGGATCAACTGTGTTATACATGTTCAATTCCATAGTAGAATTGGTGACACACACACACACACACCAGTGTCCAGTGCACATACCAGAGGCTGTATATCGGACCTGCCGCACGGCTGTGTTTAGTTTGATGTCCAAGCCTTCAGCCAGAGCCACTGGAACACACGAGTAACCATTCCTTACGGTAAGGTGGCTGCCGGTGAATTCAAAGTCATCGTCCTGTGGATAATTGAAAAACAGCATAATGAACTTCATAATATAAATAAACAGAACAGAAGAAGTATGTCATAGTGAAACTAGCCATAAGATATTACGTACATGGAATTGTAAGAGGCCTGAGGGTATTTGCAATACTAGACCAGTGTTAAGACTTTTCGCAATGGGTGCGTGTATATACCTGATCCCAATGCTTGAGAGAAAGTGTTGAGAGGGGCGTAGCGTTTGCAAACTCCAAATTGGCAAAGTGCCAGTCTAGGATCTGCCGATCCCTGGATGACAGGTAAACATCGCTGTGGGAAAGAAGGGAAAGAAAGAGACATGGTGATGTATACAGACAGCTATCCAGATATCAGGGGGACAGGTTGACTCAAGCAAAAACTAAAGGAAAAATGAACTCAAACTGCCGCTCTTGTAATAATAAATAATTAAACACCTTAAAAAAAAAAAGGCACATTGCCACAAATCATACACAGGTAAAAATATATTGCTAAGGCCTGCAGGACTAAAACAAGCAATTATTTCTTACCAATGTTTGCATGCCAAGAAGAGTTGGCTGATAAAAACGATTGCTTTCTAACCACTGCACCCTCATCTAGGGATGGGACGATCCACTTTTTTTAGTTCCGATCCGATTCCGATACCTGGGGTTTGGATATCGGCCGATACCGATACTGACCGATACGATATCATAATTGTTATAAATTTTTTCGTTGGTGGTGATGTTATGTATTAGGCTAGGAAGGCTTAAGCAATTCTAATTTAAAAGAGCAATAAATATACACAAATGCATATAGGTTTATCTTAAAGGCAGAAATCCTTCTCAATGATCACTTCTGCCCCACTAGAATATGTGGTGGTCTGTTTGTCTAAACAGTCTTTCTCTCTCTGGCTGTATTTTACATAGTAGAATTTGTCACAAGCCTCTCCACTTCCTTGACTTGGATTAGCTTTGGTTAGCTCACTGGCTAACAAACTGATATGTACTGTATGTCAAATTATAAAGTGATGTCCTCTCTCCCTCCACCGAACGTCGGCGCATGTTCGCTCTTACATAAAAAAAAAAAAAAAAAAAAAAAAAAATTATATAAAAAAAAAAAAAAAAAAAAATCGGATTTTAATATCGGAGCTGTCAGTCCGATATCCGATACGCAGATTTCGGCCATATCGGACCCGATACCGATACTGGATCGGACCCATCCCTACCCTCATCCCATTCTCTACTGGTTAACATACAGTGAATTGTCTTGCTGCAGTAATATTAAAAGACAAAGGAGTAGCAGCTAAGGTTAGGCTGAAACATGCTCGGAAGCATTGGTTACCTGGGTGGATTGGCCTCCAACTCCTGCAGCTTCTCCTCCATCTTGGCCTGCATCTCCACCAACTCATCATACTCCTGCACAGGGACAAGGCAGAGAGCAACCACATGTAGAAAACTCTTAAATTCATCCATATAGTATCATTGTTGTAAAATTAGGGCTGTCAAGCGATTAAAAAAATTAATCTAATTAATTACAGGCTCTGTGATTAATTAATCTAAATTAATCGCATACTTATATGACACTTTTTTGCCTGTTTATAAACAACTGTAGATTCTCTCTCTCTCTAGCCAGGTTTCTAGGCTACATGAAATAAAGCTGCGCATAGCGCCGACTCATTCGCCATCGTACTACTCAAAGCCAAAAATAGAGACACACACACCGACACACACACACGCAGCTAGCAAACGAAAGTGAGACACGGAGGAAGATTGAGAGATACTTGAGTTTTGAACCTACATTGTTGGCGGCCACTAAATGAATAATTCACAGACACTGCAGAGAATAAAATAAGCTTGCTTATTTGCCCGAAACATCCCATAACACATCTATAGAGACCTCGGCCCCTTTGCCCTGCTTCTTTCTTTACTGTTTAATCCCGTGCGGGCCGCGTCCACAAGCTGCGCTCTCGTCTCACCCCTTAAGCACCGGGTCAAAGGGCACTATAGAAGTGCGATTAATCTGCGTTAATTTTTTTAATCGCGTTAATTTTTCTGTGATTAATTAATCGAAATTAACGCGTTAATTTGACAGCCCTATGTAAAATATCAATATGATGAGAATTCCTTATTTCCAAGATTTTATATTTTGGAATATTTAAATTGAGTACTACAACTTAGTTGAGAAGCAAAAAAGTCTTGTTACACATTTTGCATCTTGTGCCTCTGCAATTTGTTTATATTTAGGTTTGAGGATAGCATTTATGTATGTGGCTAAAATAACTTCTGGCCTTTTCTGCAAGAGTACAAGGCTGACTTCTGCTACAGCGACATCTTCCTTAAACTCCTTATAGTGACTACATTGATCACCACCTACATAATGTAACACATTAACTATGCGTAAGTGTACACCTCATACAACACCACTTTAAAAATACTGATCCCTTTAAGATCTGATTTATTTTTAAGTTACAGGATTACTTATGTGAAAAATATCAGTTTCTTTGCTTAATACACTCAAGTACAATATATCACATCAAAACTGAATTGTTTTCAGACTTTCAGAGCTTTGGTGATGTCTTTAATTAGGTGAGCGTGAGTTGCTTGCATGCGTGTATGAGGTACACACCCAGAGGGTTTCAGGTCAAGTAGAAAGCAAAAGCATTCTTGGCAGAAAGGGCTGACTCAACCTGTTCATCATTTCACCACAATAGAACCAACTACGACAGCAGCGCAGAGTCTGGTAATACCACCTACCATGCCAGGCCTCTGGGACACAGCTCAGTAAAACATCTTAACAGTGCCTACAAGTTAAGAGAACTGACCTGGGAAAAATACTAAAAATAGAAAAGAATACTGGAAAATATCCTGACACAGCCATTCCCTTGCTGGCATTAAAATCTTGTTATATGGAGTAGTCAAGCATGCCTTGAGTGCACACACACACACACACACACACACACACACACACACACACACACACACACACACACACACACACACACACACACACACACACACACACACACACACACACACACACACACACACACACACACACACACACACACACACACACACACACACACACACACACACACACACACACACACACACACACACACACACACACACACACACACACACACACACACACACACACACACACTCCTTAAAAGCTCATCTAGTCCTCAGACATACAGACAGTCAGACTGTGATTCAAGGCCTTGAAGTGGTTTCTCAGAAAGCGGATGGGAAGCAGACAAATCCAGTTCAGACACCAGCTGTGTTTAAACCAACTAAAACCTCCTTCTAAAATACACACAGAGCAGTAGTGGAGGTGATTTGACTGAAGCAAAAATAAAACTGCAGCGCTCACTCTAATAATACATCCTAGCGAGGCATTAAACCACTTAAACATAGCCCTTCCAGTTTACTTGAAAAGCCAAGGCATTATAATTCACTGGAGGCATCCACCCTGACCCAGTAGTCGTAAAAGATATCCATATTAAATGCTTCTACTTTTGCCTTAAAATACAGGAACACATCTATTTTACATTTGCTTGTTATCATCCTTCAGAACAAAACGATGGTTGCGTTCCGAATCGCATACTCTTTCTTTTTTCTATTCTACATACTAAATCTGACGATAGAAATAATCTAGTTAGGATGCAGTAGGCATACTATTGGGACATACTTTACTCTCTTATTTCATCATAACATTACGCCTTGATCTTGCCTCTTGCTTTTATGTCCGTCGCATCCCCGTTTGTTTTCATCATGGACGGTTTTCACATGGAGGCTTCGTCGATGTGACGTCACTTCACGTGCGCACTGGATTGTGGGTCAGAATCGCCCAAATAGGATGCAGTTTGCAACACTAACAATCTTGGAAGTAGGACATCCAGGTACTTCTAACCATCCTAAATCTGGCCACAAGAATCGGGACACCCTAAATCTTTTTTCTACACACTATATAGTAGAAAGTATGCGATTCGGAACACAACCAAAGTGTTCTTGTCGACTTTTTGACCTGCAGGTGCACCTTTTTTAAACGCAGCTGCTGTGACTTAAAGTGGAGTCTGTGATTCTGGAGAATGCTTTTTGTCAAAATCACTTAGGTAGGAAGGTAAACAAAGGGTATGTAAACAAAGGAAACCAAGCTTGTAACATGCCAGTTTACAGAGCCTAGGCTGTGTATAAGCACTGGATTTATTTTCAATGCACACATAGTGCGGAAAGGTAGCGGATCCTGAGGAGATATTCACTTTTGACATAAAGTGATTTTGTCAACAAGTGTTGACAAGAATCGCTGTCTCCACCATTAAGTATTCTAAGTCCTGCAGCCTGATTTCTGCCTGGTCCAAGAGATCTGATGAAAGTACTTGTGTCACACAGGAATCTGTCCTGGACAACAACCAGTCTAGATAACTGCCAGCAGCTGGTAAATACCTGTAGGAAGTGTAATGTGATGTAAGAACTTCATATCACCCTTCAGCTTTTGGAAGGATGACATCTCAAAAAAAGAAGTGTTTGAACTCACTTTGCAGAGTGCAGTGAGGTCACGGTTCTTGCTCTTCACCAGGAACTCAGCTGTGATATCTCTGGGTGGTTTGACCTCACTGGCCTCTTTGTACTGTTGATGGAGCTCCTTAACCCGTTCCTTAGTGGTCACCATCTAACAAGAAAAAAGGTAAATAAAGAGAGAGGGAGGAAAAGAAGGAGAGCATGAATTGGTGGCTGAGGAAAAGAAGGAACACACTTAGTACAGAAGGCAACACTTGAAGACATCTTTTTAGACCACTGCCGCCGTCCAAAAAAATCTTCTGTTGTGTTCACCTTGTTGAGAAGATCCCGGAGATCCTCCTGAGTCTTCACAATCTTCTTCCAGTGTTCTATCTGTTCATCTTTCACGTGCTTCTCCTGCAGCCTGCGGACACACACATACACAACATCAGGATTAGCAACTTATGTCCACATGTGCAGGACACATTTGTGTGTGTGTGTGTGACAGTGTACACCATACTCACTGTATGACCACCTCCAGGGCCTGTCCCAGAGAAACAGGCTTGTTGTTTAGGAAGTTAAAGTCCAGCTGGTGGCTGAGGTAGGAGGTGGCCTCCAGCAATCTGTTGAACTCTTGCTCCACCATCTCATCTTTTTCTTTTGGCACCTGGACACACAGACACACACAGACACACACACACACACACACACACACACACACACACACACACACACACACAACAATCAGTCACACTAATGTGACAGAGAATGACATAGTGCTGGATTCTAAAGAAGAAGAATAAACGGAAAGAAAAAGCATGCAAGACTCAACTAATGCTAAAAAAGGCACACACGTATTATATTTGGTACAACAAGCATTTTAAACTAGGTTTGTAATGTCTTTGTTTGATGTCATTTATACATCCCTCCGTGATCTGACTCGTAACAAATTGACTCGCTAATAAAAGCAAGCACAATTAGCATACATGATGTAGTCAATGCACCTCAAAGACACTTTCCCAGGCCTTTAAACATGCTTCTAAAATCACTTCAATCTAGACAACATGCAGGGAAAAACCACACATTTTAAGTCTCAATCCATGATTGGTTTGCACACTGCAGATGGTACTGCATATCAATCATGGATTGAGATTTCAGGGAAAATCCACACTTATTTGTATATATTTCAACAAATTGAACAGATTTATTAAGATATTTCATTGCAAATCCTTCTCTCTACAACATCAGACATGACAAAGTATTATTAATAGCCATCATATCTAAAGCTTATTATTCTTATTATTATTATCATCGTATTGTATTATTGTCTATAAACTGTAAGTATAATAAGATTATTCATCATATTATATAAATCTCCTTGTTTCCCACTTCTAAATCCAAATTGAGCTGTCCTATATTTTTGGAATGAGTAACTCTTGTTATAGTGTGGATCTTCCCTTTTACAGAAAAATGGGGAGGGAATGAGTGACTTTATCATTTTTGTTACAGAAGATGAAGGTTAAACATGAACAGGTCATTTGTTTCTCTCTTAATCTCCTCAATAGATGACAAATGGTGAGTTACACAAAGTAAAACTAAAATAGATGGAGCTGAAAGGTCACTTCAAAAAGTGATTGAAAATTAGATGAGGGATGAATTACGTAAATAAACCAATACATACACTTGTGCACCGTTCACCCTTTAGAAGTTCACCAAAAGATGAACAGGGAATGGGTTGAGAAGACAAAAGGGGATGGGGTAAGAGAGAAAGAGAGAAAGAACATGTTAAGAAAAACACAACTTTAACCTCAAACAGGTTTGCACAAAAGTAAAACATGTACATATAATTAGCCTTTTCCTGCAGGAGAGGAAAGCGGTTACACATGATGTGGATGCTTCAAGGGCCCTGCTGGCTAGTCACTACTTCTGGGGAAATGCCCTGAACATGAACCTAAACATCCTACAACTACTGTTACTGCCCCTTGATGGACCAAAAAAACTGAGGAGAGAAAAAAATGTGTGTTTCCAAATGTTATTAAATTAGGCTAAATCTGTTTTCTGGTCTGCTCTGTTCTTAAAGGAATTGGAGCTGTTGTTGATGACACGCAATGGTAAACAGTTAGATTCATCCACATCATTTTTGTGGCCCATGGAAAGCCAGATTGCTGCCTCAGGACAACAACAACAGGCTCAAAGAATCCATCCATAAACATCTTCTGTTTAAGGAAGTAAATAAAATTTGTTTTTTGATATCCAATGCAGCTGTAGCCACACTGCTCTGATGGATAGTTATTCTTGATGTTAGCTGTGTGTTAACACTTAATGTCAGTATGACAGGCAGATATTTTTCAGGCATCAGCTGGCTAAAGTGCATCACACGCATGCCCATGCAGCTCATGAATCCACTATGTAATATGATAATACCCTGAGGAGTTTCGCTATGGCAGGATAATGGACTAGCGGGAATTCAGTTTACTGATAGTGAATATATTTCATTATACTCACAGCCTGGCCATTGGCTTCAAACAATGGACACTTCTGTTTGATCTTGGCAAGCTCCATGTTGACCTGCTTACTGATCACTGCCATTGGATTCCCTCCTGAACACGCACAAACACACAATTGACAACAACACAGCATGAACAAGGACAGTAACACCCTCTACAGGTAGATAACAGTCACTGTTGAATCTCTCTGAGATATCTCACTTTCCCTTTAATCGTGCATCATTGGGAATTATAGTAAGTGTAAACTCTTGCGACCCAATAGCACATGATTAGATACTAATAGTTTACAGAAAGCTTGGACTGAATGCTGTTGCTGACATCAGCATACTCATTAAAACAAATTAAAATCTTACCCAACCCCGTCACCACCATTGCTCCAAGATCGGCAACATAGTTGCCCTTCCTGAATGTGGCCACTCTGCCACCAACTCGATCCTGCATGAAAAAAGTTAATTCAAACATTTTTTTTTACATTAAGATATTAAAAATTTGGTAAATTTCATATGGCAAGAAAGGTTTAGATCACTGAACTGGTAAACATATGTATATTGTTTAGTCTTTTAGAATTAATCTCACAACGTGTTTTACAATTATAAAATGGTCAACACCAATAGATAATTAAAAAAGGTGACAAAATTACAAACATGCATGAAATATCAGCACAATAGAAACCCTGTAGGTGACCTACCCGGGCCTCCAAAACTGTAACATCCATTCCGAAGCTCTGCAGCTGCCTCGCTGCAGCTAGGCCAGACACACCTCCACCAATGACTATAACCTTCCCAGTCTTTTTAGCTGCAACAAGCAGAGGTTCATTATCTGGGTATCACACCACTGACCATTCCAAGTTCACCGTCTCTGAATGCTTTTGTCTACAAGCCAGAATATGTGGTAAATCCCAAGGATAGACAATCACTTTTGTTAATATCCACAATATTTTGCTCTATACATAAATAGAATACATAGTTTCATCATTCAGTTATTGGCTAGTGTTGTTTTTTTCCAGCACAAAGAATGAAGTGAACTCACTCGGTAAAGGCTTGACCCTCTTGTAAATGCCAAAGTTAACGAGACCATGTCTTTCTAAGTAGCTGTGTATCCTGTGGACCAGCACAGCATCACCTAAGAAGAAGAAAAGAAAAGTAAATAAAAATCTCAACTTCTGCATGAATGAAATCTTATTGAAAAAAGAAAGAATAAATAAATAAAATACAGAACAATAATGACTCACTGTTGTATGGAGCTTCAAGTTGCTGTGCTGTGGCCTCAAAGGTCAGCTGGATCTTAGGGTTGTCCAGCCAGAGTTGGAGCTGGATGAGGTTAATATGAATTAATAATACACACACACACACATACATACATACATACATACATACATACATACATACATACATACATACATAAAAGATCCCATAGTCCTTAGTTTTTTAAACACAAAGTAACATGTTTACATTGGCACTTACCGTACGATTGCGGATATAGAGGAAGACCTTCTGAGTCTGCTGGGGACCACTGATGATGTCAGGGAAGCAGGCAGCCTCCTGGGATGTCATACGGTCATGAGGAAGACGGCTCTGAAAAGCAGCGCCTTCCACACCTAAATACAACAAAAACACATACATATAACTAGATTATTAACAGAATTGAGCATAACAGGATCACTTACAACCAAAATAAAGAATGAATGTGCCATCAGCTCTGAAGTGGAGATTAATGACAAATGTTTTTAAAAGGTGGGTGCTCGTGGTGTACTCGTTACACACACAATGTGTCTGCCTATGACAAAACATAATGTTTATATGTTTAGATTATGTTTGAATATGAAACAGATCATTTAAATTACCGCCACTTAGTTAATTCCTATAATTCCCAATTTAGAATATTCCCAAAATTCCCGAGCGAAAGTTCCCGTGGAAAGTTAACTTTCCACCCCTTTGCAAACCTAATCAGGTTTCATACTTACCAGATGGTTCATCAGGTTCACTGTCATTCTCTTCCTCTATTGGTGGAGGTGGAGGAGGGATAACCTGCTTCCTTTCTTTCTCTGCCTTGGCATTCCTCTCCTCTTCAGAGTAATATTCGTCTTCCGACAGATTGGCCAGGCTTTCGTCCATCTCGCGGTATTCCACCTGCAACGGTTGGCACAATAAAAGCATCATTAAAACCAGCTTTTAGAGTCCTGATGAGTTGATGTGCTCTTTTGGGAGTCAAAGCAAATACCATGAACATCACCCTGAAACACAAAGAGACATTTGTTTAAATGTACTTTATATAATAAAACATGTGGATCCTTTAAATCAAACAAATGCTCATGAGATTAAAGGGAAATTGGCAAACTCAATTTCCCCAAAGGATTTCATTTTTGGCAGCGTCTTTTCCTCCCTTGGCGCAATGAGAAAGCATAACCACTAGATATTTACTTTCGCTCGCTTGCGACGACTCGTCCTGCGAACTTCGGCTGCGTCTTGTTCTGCCCCTGCAGGCCCACCAGGGTGGGGCAAAGGTGCTCCACCAGGTTCCCCACTAGGGGATGACCTCTCCTTTTTCTTTACATCCATAGCACTTGCAGCTGAGGCTGACGGAACAGTCGAGGCATCAGCAACCTGGGCCCTATCTCCTCCCGCTGCCCCCACAGTAGATGATGAGGAGGAGGAAGAGGAGCCAGCGTCTGACTTCTTACTAGACAGCATCATGGAGGATGTTGGAGGCCTCTCCTGAACAGAGGGGGCACATTACATACATTAGACAAAACCCATCAAAGTGAAACATACAACAGCAGTATATTTGAAGTGAAATGGCTTAAATTTGAATGTTCAAGATAGTACAATGAAAAAAGAATCTATCACAAGATATTTCTAAAAGCGAAGACGACAATGATGGAGCATGGGTTGTGCGTGCTGAAAACGATCAACCAGGCAAAAATAATAATAAAAATAAATAAATAAATTGCCCTTACGGACCATTCAATCTCACACAACTGTGAACATTAGAGCCTACAACAGTTAACATGTAAAACCTACAAATTCCATGTCAAATGGGTATTTCAATAATGGTTTTAAAACTAATTAAATACAACCAGAAACACTGGCTTAAACCCCCCTTATGTCACATGGCCACTGGTCAGTGAATGCACCTGTTACAAAAGGCTAAAGAGCACCACATACTATTGGGCTTTGGGAGATGCCTTTGCCATAACTTTTTCACATCTGTACCACTGGATGATTTCAGTAACGTTAAGTGTGCATGAATGTCATGATTTATGAAAATGAGGGCTCAATGGTAACAATAACCTTTTCTTGTTTTACCCATTTGTCCGTGCCCCTGGTATTATCCATTCAAACTCTAAGAAATGAAGACAGAACCAGAATTATGGTTATGGACAGGACCAACTCAAACAAAAAAACGTCTGCCTTTTTTTTTTTTTCTAAAGCTTAACACTTTGAAAATGTATTAGCAGATACCTACTTAATAAAAAATTGACAATCATATAAGATGCCGAAAGAAATAGACACATTTTACAACAACCAAACTGTAGATCAACGACTTTAGTGTTAGGCACATTTTTGATCAAATGTTTAATTTAACATAAAACATGAAATTTGGTTCATAAAAAGGTTAATGATGAAGATAAGACAAACATATTCATAAAATCCTACTTGCGTAACCATTTTCAGACTTTTGAAAAATGTATTTGAGACATTGTAATACCAATTAAGGCACTAGTTTTAGATTAACAAATGCAATGCATTTAAAAAGTGTTAAGGGTCTGCAGGAACCATGTATTGGATACCTTAATAAAACTCTCAAGTGTGTCCGTATGCACCCTGGTGTTGATTAAATAATTTGAACTGAACATCTGTTTGTCAGAAACCTTTGTTGTGATGAAACAAACTCAGACCAAATGGACACACGTTAGCAGCAGAATGGCCAGGCTATCGTCGTTAGCTCGCGTTGGCTAACTGTAGCTTTGTTCTTGACAGCAACTCACATATAGCACACATTCATATTATATCCTGTTCCCTCGATATAATTGCAACACAAGCTTCACCGCGATCATATATTTTAGTCGCTTCTGTATGTATTTCTTATCCAATGTATATTACGTGACCATGCTACGTTAGGTAACGTTGCTAACAATGAGGCTAACACCAACACTTGCACAGCAGCAGGTGCGACCTAAAAAGAAAGCGCAAGATTTGCTTATGAAGGGATCTGTGCTTATTAACTGGCAGTGGAGTTTTAAATTAGACTTTCCATCATCGGGGATCACTTTTTTGGGAAAGAAATGTTAGCAATATATATTGAAAAAGGTTAATATTACCTCTCAATCCTCCGAAGATGTCAACACAAAGACGGCAGAGTCGCAGGGCTCCTTTCAATGAACTCTTTCGTGATTGGTGGATGTAAAGCGTGACCTAATACCACTCTATTGGTCGACCCGACTATCAGCCAAAAATAAGGCGGGATTTCCGTACTAAAAACTAGCCTACTACAATTTATCTCAACTAATTTAATTCTTTTTTCAAACACGTTGTTGACATTTGAAAGAGTGAGGTTCTTATAACACAATCATTTCCATGATTTGTTATGTGGATTGATGCTTTTTTTTGCCCTGACAATGAAACAGCTGCACCTGCGCATCCTTATCACTGCCCCTCCTTCATGTGTTCGTCTCATGTTCGTCTTCTGTTGTAGGGTTTGCATCTCTTATAATAGGTCCATTAGTTTGTATCCCTTGGAATTGTGAACTGTAATGTCCACTTAATGTCATGAACACTATTGGTAGCGCTTTAAAAAAATGTTAGGCTGCGCATGTGTTTCGAATTCATGGAGATGTTTTCTTAATTTGCTTTTGTTTTGTCCATATCATTTGCATGTGTTTTCTTTAGTTTGAGTTCGCCAAGCACTAAGGGCTACCGTAGTTATAGAGAAACCAACCAAACTGATCCAGGTAACAAACTGACGTCAGGCCATAAGAGGAACAGGATGGGCCGGGGGTGGGGTTTGGGTTATTCAGGTAAAGGTGAGCTCCTCAGTAGCGTCTGCTTTCAGGGAAGCATACCGATGTTTTGTTGACTCCTTTGTTTCTCCATTTTGAGGCGACTGCTTGTAAGTAACACTAAAGTCTTAATTTAAATCGTAAATAATCCTATATCTAGGCTATGTTTGGGCCTCACTTTAACCAATGTTCTCCACCAGTTAGTTAAAAATGAACGAACAGTCAGTCCTCTTGTCTCTTCTCGCCTCACCTTTTGGGCGTTTGTACTGGTTGGATTTCAAGATTTGTATTTGTTCTGAAGTATTTAATTGGTGGACTGGGCTTCATCGTTTATTGAAATAACAAAAACCTGTACAAAAACATGTAGGCGTAGGGTTATTTAGCAAATGTTTCTAACGTCCTATTAATTCAAAATGGGAGTAGTCCCTAAGTAATAGTAGCCTACTGGGGTAGTCTTAAGTGTCAACAGGGAAGTAAAGGCTCATTCGTCTAGTTTGTGAAGGGAGGGTATTTTAATGTTTGCAATGGCTAGCCTATTATAGGCTATAATATAGGTAGACTAGCATATAGCCTACTCTCAGTAAGGAACAGTAGCCTATCAACAAACAAGTAGGCTAAAACCGGTGAGCTGATTCACAATTTATCCAACAGAACCAGGAAAATGGTGAAGGAAGAGAAGTCCTTTGCCAACCGGCCTGACAACACCGCCTTCACTCAGCAGAGGCTTCCGGCATGGCAGCCCATGCTCTCCGCTGGCATTGTCATCCCAGGGTTTGTGGTCATCGGTCTGGCTTTCATTGGCATCGGCGTCGCTCTCTTCATCACTTCCCGGAGCATCCAAGTGATGACTGTATGTATGACTGTGTGACTGCTTTGCTTACTGATCAGTCGGGTGGGTGCCATGCTGAGAATTAAAGGCTCATATGTCACCAGCGAGTAATTGGGAGAACGTGACTCTTGTCGCTTGTAAGCAATATACTGTTGCACTAAATGTAAGCAAGCATCATTCATTAATTACCTTTCCTTTCTTTCCTGAACAGATTGACTACACAGGGATGGAACCGGACTCACCATGCTTTCAGTGCACCAACGAGGATCTCAAGAACTGCAAGTGCTCCATGGATTTCTCCATTGACACTCTCTTTCAGGTTGCTCTGCCCAGACAAATTCACGCCCATACAAACAATTGGTTGTTTTAATTAAGGTGAACTTCTGCCTCTGACCTTATCTGCTGTGCTCTTGTGATTCTGTTTTCCTCCACAGGGACCTGTGTTTTTTTATTATGGTTTGTCCAACTACTTCCAGAACTACAGAAGGTATGGTGTGTCCAAAGATGATGCACAGCTGTCTGGAGACCTGGACTACTTTAAGGTGTGTAACAAAATAAGATCTATCTATCTATCTATCTATCTATCTATCTATCTATCTATCTATCTATCTATCTATCTATCTATCTATCTATCTATCTATCTATCTATCTATCTATCTATCTATCTATCTATCTATCTATCTATCTATCTGAAGATTTATTTGAGCAAGTCGAAGTCTCTTTCTCTCTTGCAGACTCCCAGTGACACTTGTGCTCCTTATGAGTATGACAGTGACAAAAACCCAATTGCACCATGTGGATCAGTAGCAAACAGCATGTTCAATGGTATGTAGACCTGAAGACATTCAAATTGGCTGTTAATGATTTGGAAGTGTATTTGCTGTGATGAGGGAACTCTTGTTTACAATTGTTTGCTTTTCAAAGACACCTTCAAGCTGTTTCAGATCAAAAGTGGGAAAAATGTGGAAGTGCCCTTTGATGGAAAAGGGATTGCTTGGTGGACAGACTACAATGTCAAATTCAGAAACCCCTCTGTGACCCCTCTGAGGAACGCATTCAACGGTAGGAACTGTAAATAAATGCATGTCTGTTCTGCTTATAATGCAAGGATTTAGATTGTGTTGTTCTAATAAGGGGGCTGCAAGTGTGTTTAAAGTGAATTGTGCCGTTGGAAGGCTTACAGGGAGTTGCATTGAAGGGAGTTTTTGAGTATTTACTGTGGACAGAATTACTAACTAGGTTACTGCACTAGGTCAGGCGTCACAGGGTGTCCTCTTTAGGTGAAATAACATTTTGAAATAACACTCTGGTAATAAAATGTAAAGAAAAGTAAAACAAGAAAAGAAAGCTGATTGAATTCCAGGTACTGTTTGAATTCCAGGTACTGTGAAACCCCTAAATTGGCCCAGGCCTGCGTACGAGTTGGACACATCAGATCCTGCTAACAATGGCTTCATCAATCAAGATTTCCTGGTGTGGATGCGGAGGGCAGCCCTGCCCGATTTCAGAAAGCTGTATCGACGAATCACCCAGGGGGATTATGCAGCGGGTCTACCAGCTGGAAACTACACCATAGAAATTGCCTACAGTATCCTTATACACATTAACAGATTATGGGATGATTTTAAAGAAAAAAAGCCAATACATTATTTTTAACATTTATACGTCCACGGTAAGGAAACTTGCATGTATATCGTTTTCTGCATGTAGATTTTAAATTTCAGCATAAAAGAAAATCAGAGTGAGCAATCAAATGTCTTGCAAGAAGCATGCTTGTTAGTTTAATTGTTAAATCAAGAAAATCCTGTAGAAATGTTGGTAGAATGAAGGATAAAGAATCCACTTAAAAATAAGTTTTATATTTTTTGAGAAAGTATACATAGGTGACAGATAGGTTACCCAAAGGCATCACTGTGTTGATGATGGGTCTTTTTCACATTGTGCTATGGTATGGGATAGGATAGGTGGATGAGGACACTTTTTACATGTTTAAAACAGCATATGAGACTAGATGATACACTTTATTATCAGGGATGTGTATGCTGTAAACAAGTAATCTGTGTAGTTAAAGGAGTTTGTTTTATTTACATGAGAAGAATCATACACCTTAAATCTTTAAAAAGGGATCAGCCATTGAATTGGCCATAAGTTTGATGTCATGTTACAACAGCAGCAGCTGCTCAGTCAAACTTGTTTTACCAGTTGGGTGAGGTTCTATTTTCACCAGGGCAAAGTGAACACAATGACTCAGGTGCTCATTGAGACCAGGGGGAAAAAACAAACAAATTCTCTGTCATAAGTAAATGAGCTAAGCAAATATCTATTCCCTTGATTGACTGTATTTGAAGCCTCTGAAGGGCAATGTAAATGCCTCCCAAAGATGCTTTAAATTAGCTTAAAGGACCACACAATCAATATATGCAAATATTGCTATGTACTTCACTTCAAGTATACTGAAAACCAATTTGATACAGTTTAAAGGCAGATTGCTTTGAAAAGTGTACACTGCAATACACTATTACAATAATGTAATTTGGATCATGCAGCTCAAAAAAGTCTGCGATCTGATGTTGATATAACAATGAAGTTAATAGAAGCCATTAGCTATCATACATTAGCTTTCACTAAATCCTGTGGTTGTTTTTAATACTGTTTTTTAAAATAATTCAGTGAAAGTATTGGCACAAGGTCAACATTTTTTGTGATTCCATTTTGCTGTAGCCTATATCCTTAACATTTTGTCCCCAAGACTATCCTGTTCTGAGCTTTCAAGGGAGTAAGACAGTGACTCTCAGCAACGTGTCCTGGATGGGTGGCAAGAATGATTTCCTGGGCATCGCCTATCTCGTGACTGGTTCATTGTGTGTCTTCATGTCCTTAGTCATGCTCATCGTCTATGCTAAATTCAAGTTTCCTGAGGAAGAATGAGTGCCTGGTCCATGGACTGTGCTCTTTTACTGGTTTATTAAGCCCATCAACATTTTTATTTTTTTCCCTTTTTACTCATTTGGGATGTTGAAAGCCCAGTAGAATCTGCTGTGAACTAGAAATCACACGTTATTCTAAATACGGAGAAATCTTCTACAGTACAGTGAATGCCTGGTGACATTTTATTGACAGCAAAGTAGGACATGGCTTTGTGGACACCGTGGCATGATTTTCAAAATGTGCACATGTTCAAAAACACAGCAAAGTCAGTTACCATTCTGTTGTAAATATAGCTTTATTTTATGTTGGTAGTGTACCATGATGAATTTTAAGAGTGGAGATACAGATAACTGGTGGTCAAAAGGGGACATACAGAGTATGCACTCTTATTTATTCAGGTTATTCTGGTCTAGTCTATTTTACTATATGTATAAATAGCAGGGTTTTTCTCTCAGGTAATACTATATATTCTAATACTGTATTTTTTTAAATATCTGCTTTGATAATCACACAATGAGCCGCCTCCTCATTTTAAGTAAGTAATAATTTAAAAGCCATAAACAATTTCATAATCCATTTGATACTGGACATGACTTTAATCCTGATGTGTGTGTAGAATGTCAAGTTTAGCTTGGAAATGATGCTGTACAATGTGAAAATAAATGCTCAGGGATTTGGTGTGCACTGTGCAGGCTGTTTTTAGGTCTATTGTTTTAGATTTTACTTCATACTCATATTTATTTAATAAAACATCAAAACCTTAGCTTTACATGTGTCTCTGTCTTATTAAGAATTTAATATCAACAAGTAACAGCTGTGCTGTTAATAGGCTGTGTTTTGTTGTAATGCTGGCTTTTTGCTTTTTATCTCTTTACCACTTATTTATTATGACTTTAGGTCTCAAATTCTTGTTTTTCAAATCTTGTATATATTCTGCATTGACCTTCCCCAAAAGCTCAGTAAGCAAGCACCATAACATATTTGTTATTAAATAGATTTGCATGCCTTTTCAGTCAACTTAAAAGTGCACTCTGTAACTTTTGGTGTGTCAGAGAAGTGAACATTTTCTAAGATATAGTATATTCTCATAAACAGCCTTTCCTCCCATGAAAATGTGATCCCTGGAACACTGTTTTAAGTTAGAAAGCTAACTTTACTTTTTTACTGTTGTTGACAGCAGCAGGGTCCACAGTTTGGTGTATCATATTCTAGTCTTACGTTTAGTTCCAGGTTCCTCACAATAATTTAGTTATAGGGAATGTATTATTGAATAATAAGAATTACATGTAGAGAAATTATGTTTTGTAAACTATAGGCTACTGCAGGATGTGAAAAAATAAACCCCCCTTCTCTGAAACTGCATAGTGCACCTTGAAGTACTCTTTTATTCTTGATCAGTAAGGATCATGGGGTTTGTACAAATACATGTATAGAATTAATAAACATACCACAAAATAGCAACACAAAAAAAGGCATCTCATTATGTTTGATAGGCAGCATGAGTCTGCAAAAAGTGCACTTATGCTAACATAGGCTAAGTCAAATTCTGAGAGTTTGTTGCGCTTGTATCAATTTTAATGTCTTTAAAAGGGATATCATTCGATTAGTAATTCCATTATTGAAGGTTTTTAAGCTCCTATGTGACTATGGACTTCAGGATTTTATTATAGCTGCATCATTGGAGACAACTCCCTTTCCCCCCCTATCGGTTAACAAAAATAGGAAAAATGTGATTCTTTACAACTGCATTGTGGGTATTGTCGTTTTTCGCTAACGCAGTCCGTTGAAATACTCCTCCTGTGAACGACAAGTACCAGAATGCATTGCGCACATAAACTTGACGTGCACTGTTGCGGCGTTTTGACAGCGGTAGTCAGTCAGCCTCTGACCGACTCTACACACTGCAGCCAGACAGTTGCCGACAGTATTGTGTCTTTGTTCGCTTTCAATCCGTGACTGGTCGACGTTGACCGTTTTAAAAGGATGTCTGACGGCGGGGGGACGGAGGAAAACTCCGGCACTATGGAGGTGTCGGCCGTTCAGACGGTCGCTGATACCTCGGTACTGCAGAAGCACATTAGGAAATTGGTACCCCTGCTCCTGGAAGATGGCGGCGAGGCCCCGTCCTCACTGGAAACCGCCCTGGAGGAGAAGAGCGCCGTGGAGCAGATGAGGAAATTTCTGGCCGACCCCCAACTTCACACCATCCTGGTCGAGAGAAGTGCACTCAAAGGTAGCCTACATTTAGCAGGGAGACGTGACTTAGCTAATATATCATATATTCAACTTTAATATGAAAGCAACATGTCTGCAACTATTAACCTCAATCGTCAAATGGCTTCAAACGCTCCAAACAAATGTTAACGTTAGCTAATTTAACGCTTTTCAGTTGGTAGCTTATTATTTGACAAAGCAGCTGCTCAAAATTGTGAACTTAGCTTGCTATGTCTATCCATGACATGGCTAAATTGTAATGCAACTACGCCACACTGGGTGGGGAAGAGAAACTGTAGCTTGTGACAGGTGGTGACAACACAATTGACTCCAACGAATATACTCAGTGTTAGCTATAATTTCAAGGTGTAAACTGGTTAACTAACTACAGTTAATACATATTTTGTTTAATCAGTGAATTAACGTTGCGTTCATGTTCAATAGCAGTATATTTAGAAAGCACATACACATGAAAGAAAGAAGAGAAAACATGACGAGCACGAAAATCATAGGAATTAAAAGAATCAATCCATTGTAATGACTACAAATCATGTTGTGGGGTTTTATCATGTGAGACACCGTGTGTCAATGAACACATGATATTCACTTCACTCCAGGCAAAGTAATTTTTAATTTCTGAGCCACTGTGACACTGACTTGCCCTCATTAATGTTTTATAAGTGCTGAACATTGATCCCTTGATACCACACATGACCAGGCACCGAGGCTGAGCCTGTAGATATTTCTGTTTTAATTCCAGTCAGGGAGTCACCACCCCGGCCTATTCATGTTTTTGAGCTAAGAATACTGATGCTGCTGCAGAGTTTTTGTTTGTTTCTGCATATGACTATCTTTTCCCACAAACCATGACTTGCATTCATCTTAACAAAAATACCCCTTTTCTGAATAATTCACCAACACTGTAATTTGATTTTTTTATACATCTGTGATTTTTTTTTTGCCAGCAAATATTTTGGGTCATTTAACACGATAATCTGAATTTCAAAAATTTGGTAGGATATTAACCTAAACTGAAAATAAGAGGGCACACCTTTTTATTTTCAGCGTATTGGCATATTCATCAGCAACAACAAGTGCTTTTGTTGCGGGCAGGCAGAACTCAGAATAACACTTCCATCCATCTATGTCCTACATAGATGGATGGAAGTAGCTGCAACTGTCAGATTGCTCTTTCATCATACTTTAACATAGCAAATTATACTTAACATTTTAAACTCTTCAATTCCAGTTTAGCGTCCAAATTATTTATTTTTACCAGTACAGTTATTTTTGTGGATAAGCACTCAGTCTGTACTGCTTTGTGCAAGTCTTGTAATAGTAACTTACATGGTGGAAAATCTCAGCACACAGGTTGCTTAATGATGCCTGTGGCATGTCACAAGATTATGATTTAAATGTAGAACAAAAGAGATCTACTATTTTGTTTCACACGGTGGTACATTTCATTTAAGCTTGATAATTGATCAAAGATAATGTCTGTTCACTAACTTGTTCAGATAAGAGTCAGATTCAATTTGTTCTTCACACAGAGGACGTTGGAGACGAAGGAGAGGAGGAAAAGGAGAGCATCACTTATAATGTCAGTGTTGACATACACTATGGGATCAAGTCCAACAGGTAAATTATGCATCTAATGCACAGAACAGATGTCTTCTTTTCAGTGATTCCATTAGTAAAACAGGGGAAAACGCTTGTGCTCTCAAATAATTTTTTATATTACTGCTTAGCCCTCAGCTTCCATTTAAGTTGTATCAAATCTGAATGTTGTTGAGTGTCTTCACCCATTTCTCTCCTGCAGCTTGGCTTTGATCAAGAGGACGGGCGTCATTGATGCCGACAAGCCCATATCTACTCAAGTTCGAGTTCTGACCCTGAGTGAGGATTCTCCCTATGAGACACTCCACTCCTTCATCAGCAACGCTGTTGCTCCTTTCTTCAAGTCTTACATCCGCGAGTCTGGCAAGGCAGACAGGTAATCCTTTCAAATGAGTCTCATATTTTTTAATAAAACTGTTCATCCAATAAACTGAGACATACACTATGAATACATCTGCCCTATGATCTCTGTTCTGACCTCTAGAGATGGGGATAAGATGGCTCCCTCAGTGGAGAAGAAGATTGCTGAGCTGGAGATGGGCCTTCTCCACCTGCAGCAGAACATTGAGATTCCTGAGATCAGCTTGCTCATCCACCCCATCATCACCAACATCGCCAAGCAATTCTACGAGCGCGGGGAGAAGCCCAAGGTCACCGACTTTGGCGACAAAGTTGAGGACCCAACCTTCCTTAACCAACTGCAATCTGGAGTCAACCGCTGGATCAGGGAAATCCAAAAGGTTAGACGCATTCCCAAATTTCTATATCAAATTTAATAAAAAAAACATGCTGTTTTGCTTCATAAAATAATAGATGTATGGAAACTTTTTCATTCTTACCACTTTTTTTTTGTCACATCCTCCCACATTTTTATCAGGTGACAAAGCTTGATCGTGACCCAGCCTCAGGCACAGCCTTGCAGGAGATCAGTTTTTGGCTGAATCTGGAGAGAGCCCTCAACAGGATCCAGGAGAAGAGAGAGAGCCCAGAGGTTCTGCTCACACTGGACATCCTCAAACACGGCAAACGTTTCCATGCTACTGTCAGCTTCGACACCGACACTGGTTAGTGACAACCAGTCAAGACCATTTTCCCCTTGCTTGTTTCACATCTGCTGCCCTTACTTGCACTATTTTGGGTAAGGTATGATTTATTGTTTTTCCTTTGTCTACTTCTGACAGGTCTGAAACAGGCTGTGGAAACCGTCAATGATTACAATCCTCTGATGAAGGACTTCCCTCTCAATGACCTGCTCTCTGCTTCGGAGCTTGATAAGATCCGCCAGGCCCTGATGGCTATCTTTACTCACCTGAAAAAGATTAGAAACACCAAGTACCCTATCCAGAGAGCATTACGTTTGGTAGAGGCCATCTCCAGGGACTTGAGCTCCCAGCTCCTCAAGGTGTTGGGCACCCGGAAGCTCATGCACGTTGCCTACGAGGAGTTTGAAAAGGTTGGTGTGGATGGATCTCCAGCATAATCTAAACTCTGTCTTTAGCTCCTTGTTATCCTAAATGTCCTTTCTAAATGTCTATTTGCAGGTGATGGTGGCATGCTTTGAGGTGTTCCAGACCTGGGAAGATGAGTATGAGAAACTGCAGGTGCTTCTGAGGGACATTGTGAAGAGAAAGAGAGAGGAAAACCTGAAGATGGTGTGGCGTTTGAGTCCAGCCCACAGAAAGCTTCAATCCCGTCTGGATCACATGAGACGTTTCAGGAGGCAGCACGAGCAGCTGAGGGCTGTCATCGTCCGTGTGCTGCGGCCACAGGTAAAGTCCCATCTGCGTCTGTCACCATTATTTACTTATTTCATGATCATTCTAATGTTTTCCTGTAGATTCTGACAAAATAGACTTGATATTTTGTGCTATCCGTGCTTGATTGAGAAATTCTTCCCTCTTTGGTTTCCAGGTTTCTGCCTTGCCACAACATGCCCCTGGAGAGACAGTTGAGCCCCAAGACTTGAAGGTTGCTGCAGTTCTCTTCGATGCCGCTGATGCCAATGCTATCGAGGAGGTCAACCTGGCATACGAGAATGTCAAAGAGGTCGATGGCCTGGATGTTTCTAAGGAAGGCATGGAAGCCTGGGAAGCAGCCATGAAGCGCTACGATGAACGCATCGACCGCGTGGAGACCCGTATCACTGCCCGCCTGCGTGATCAGCTGGGAACCGCCAAGAACGCCAACGAGATGTTCCGCATCTTCTCCCGCTTCAATGCCCTCTTTGTGCGTCCCCACATCCGCGGTGCCATCCGGGAGTACCAGACCCAGCTCATCCAGCGTGTGAAAGATGACATCGAGTCACTGCATGACAAGTTCAAAGTGCAGTATCCCCAGAGCCAGGCCTGTAAGATGAGCCATGTCCGAGACCTGCCGCCTGTGTCAGGCTCCATCATCTGGGCCAAGCAGATTGACCGACAGCTGACCGCGTACATGAAGAGAGTGGAGGATGTTCTGGGAAAAGGCTGGGAGAACCATGTGGAGGGGCTGAAGCTGAAGCAAGATGGAGACAGCTTCAGGGCTAAACTCAACACTCAAGAGATATTTGACGATTGGGCTCGCAAGGTATGAAGCTCATCATAGACATGAATATAGTATATGATTAAAAAAAAATGTATTTGTAATTGTTGTTGAATATGTGGAGTATGCTATTGTTTGTCTTACAATTATTTATTTTGTATTTAGGTGCAGCAGCGTAATCTTGGTGTGTCTGGCCGCATCTTCACAATTGAGAGTACTCGTGCGCGTGGACGCACCGGAAACATGCTCAAGCTCAAAGTCAACTTCCTCCCAGAAATCATCACCTTGTCCAAAGAGGTTCGCAACCTGAAGTGGTTGAGCTTCCGTGTTCCTTTGGCCATTGTCAACAAAGCTCACCAAGCTAACCAGCTGTACCCTTTTGCCATCTCTTTGATCGAGAGTGTGCGCACCTATGAGCGCACTTGTGAGAAAGTGGAGGAGAGGTCCTCCATCTCACTGCTGGTGGCTGGGCTTAAGAAAGAGGTTCAGGCACTTGTTACTGAAGGCATCACTCTGGTGTGGGAGTCTTACAAGCTGGATCCCTATGTTCAGAGGCTGGCCGAGACAGTCTTCAACTTCCAGGAGAAGGTCAGTATGGTTATAAAATACAATATAAAATAATATGTGCAAGTGCTATTGTTTCATTAACCAAATATGAATTGGCCTTTCTTTTTCTTCTGCTGAATGTTGTTTCTAGGTGGACGACCTCTTACTGATTGAGGAGAAAATTGATCTTGAGGTTCGCTCTCTGGACACCTGTATGTTTGAAAACAAGACATTCTCTGAAATCCTCAACCGAGTCCAGAAGGCTGTGGATGACCTCAATCTCCACTCCTATTCCAACCTGCCCATCTGGGTCAACAAGCTCGACATTGAGGTTGGCACAATAAATCCATCAATACAAGGATTATTTTTTATTTGTATTAAGTTCGATTGTGACTGCTTGAAGTCAGAATGGACACACTTTTTTTATTTAGTTTTACACGTGGCTGGCCTGAATGTTTTTCATTTATAATGGATTCCTGTTCTGTTTTCAAAGATTGAACGTGTTCTGGGAGTGCGTCTCCAGGCTGGCCTCAAGGCCTGGACCCAGGTGCTTCGTGGTCAGGTAGAGGACAAAGCTGATGTGGACATGGACACAGAGACTCCTCAAGTGAGCCACAAACCTGGAGGGGAGCCCAAGATCAAGGTAGCCATTGTGACTGTAGTGACTCTGTGTTGCCTTATGTCATGTTTTGTTTTAATGATTATACATAACTTAAAACCTTGGATTTCCGGACACCTCTGACTATTTATTATAATAAACTCTTCTGCTTATTTTTTCTTTTTTTTTTCTTTCTAGAATGTTGTCCACGAACTGAGGATTACTAACCAGGTTATCTACCTGAACCCCCCGATTGAAGACTGTCGCTACAAGCTCTACCAGGAGATGTTTGCCTGGAAGATGGTCATCCTCTCCCTTCCCAGGATCCAGAGCCAGAGATACCAGGTAGGGAAGAATGTCTCAACCGTTTGAGTAGTAGGGCTGCGAGTCCCACTGTTGAATCCCTGTCTCAATGTAGGCTCAAGCCACATTAAAAAAATATACAACAGACATAAAACAAGTTGTATTTTACGATATATGGAGAAACATATGGATTATGTGTCCTGTTAGACTTGGGCTGTGTCTGAAATCGCGCACTTCTGTACTTACACTTACTTTTTTGAGTGCACTTTGCGCAAAAACGGAGAGTGTGCCAAAATGCAGTGCACTGTAAGTTCCTCGGTCGTGCACTCAAAACGGTCTAAAACTTGAGTGTGGAGCGATGGACACTTTCCACACTCAACGGCCGCCATCTTGCCTACGTAGCGGAGAGGACGGAACATTAAAATCAAAATAGAGAAGCTTGAAGCAACTGTGGAGACGGACGCGCTCTACAAAAGTTAAATTACACATTTGTTTAGTTTTTCCGTACAACTACACTGTTTTAGACTGTATCCGACCGAAAAAATACCACCGAAGAAGAACCTTCAAAATACAAAGTCATTTCCGGTAGGTGCGCGACGGCAGTTTGGACAGTGCACTGTAGAAATGAGAGCACTGCGTCTATAAGTAAGTTTACTGTAGGGATAATAAAGTGCACTCAATGTAAGTGCACTTACGTGAGTGCGCGATTTCAGACACAGCCTTGCACTCTTGCTGGATTTAAGCAAATCTGTTGGTCCTTTCCAGGTGGGAGTCCACTACGAGCTGTCGGAGGAGGAAAAGTTCTACCGAAATGCCCTGACCAGGATGCCAGATGGCCCTGCGGCCTTGGAAGAGTCCTACAATGCAGTGGAAGACATTGTCAGCGAGGTGGAGCAGTATGTCAAGGTAAAAGCCACCTCTTTTAAATCTAAGGTTTATTGATAGTAGAATTACTTTACTTAAGAACAGATTTTAAGATAAGTAATGCCAAATTACTGTTTTCGGTCTGTTTTATTGCGCAAACCTGCGTAATGACCATATAATACTTCATGTACATTAGTTTGTTGATATTTATCTCTTTTCTATGTTGCCCCTGTCCAGGTGTGGCTGCAGTATCAGTGCTTGTGGGACATGCAAGCTGAGAACATCTACAACCGTCTGGGTGAGGACCTGACCAAGTGGCAGGCCTTGCTGGTCCAGATTCGCAAAGCACGTGGAACCTTTGACAATGCAGAGACGAGGAAAGAGTTCGGACCTGCGGTCATCGACTATGGCAAGGTAATAATAATGATCACCAGTACTTGGTTCTGTATTTGAACAATCTATTAGATGAAACAGTCAATACATTTTTACAATGAATATCCTTTTGTGTGTCTTTGGGCCCTTTTTATTAAACATTAGTATTTGTTCCTGACAACAGGTCCAGTCCAAGGTGAACTTGAAGTATGATTCCTGGCACAAAGAAGTGCTCAGCAAGTTTGGCCAGATGCTTGGCAATAACATGCAGGATTTCCATGCCCAGATCTCCAAGGTAATGCATAATATGTTGCAGAAAATGTCCTTTTGTCTGTCGTAGTAACATTGTTTTCCATGAGACACTGATCAGAACATTATTATACCAGAATTTTCTTCTGATAACCTTTCTTTCCTTGTTTCCTGGATAGTCCCGTGTAGAACTGGAGCAACATTCTGTGGACACGGCTAGCACCTCAGATGCTGTCAACTTCATTACATATGTCCAGACCCTGAAGCGCAAGATCAAACAGTTTGAGAAAAATGTGGACGTGAGTACTCCAAAACTTACAGTTAAAGATTCAGTATAATTTCCTTTATTCTTTTGGTCACTGCATGTTTTAAGAAAAATTATTTAGGTCTCTAATCAACTTCTCCCTCCTTTTACCCCCAGTTGTTCCGTAATGGACAGCGTTTGCTGGAGAAGCAGAGATTCCAGTTCCCTCCATCTTGGCTCTACATTGACAACATTGAAGGTGAATGGGGTGCCTTCAGTGACATAATGAAGCGCAAGGATACTGCTATCCAGCAGCAAGTGGCCAACCTCCAGCTGAAGATCGTCCAGGAGGACAAAGCAGTGGAAAACCGCACCACTGACTTGCTCACTGACTGGGAGAAGACCAAACCAGTTGCTGTAAGAGAAATGAAATCATCTTAATACATTTGAAATACAATATACAGCAATATATAGTTTATGTTTTCTTTGGAGGTACAATTGATAGCAGATGGAGAATTTGCTATTTTCACTGAAATAATAATAAAAAAAATCCATTAAGTATTTACATTTATAAAAATTAATTCCTTGTCATTTTTATGTCTTAACTGGTCATGTGTTTCCTCAGGGTAACTTGCGTCCAGAGGAGGCTCTTCAGTCTCTGACCATCTATGAGGGCAACTTTGGCCGTCTGAAGGATGAAAGGGAGAAGTGTGCTCGAGCCAAAGAAGCTCTTGAGCTCACAGACACTGGTCTGCTGAGCGGCAGTGAAGAGAGGGTGCAGGTAATGCCAGAGATCATTCACATAAATGCATTTTAAAAATTAAAAGACAAAGATATGGCAGATATCTCAGACACTAATTTGGAAGAGGAGTAATTAACCTGTTATGCACTAGCTACAGTTCTTATCTTGTACTTTTATCGATGTTCCAAAACTATAGAGAATTTTTAATTTTTTCTGCTAACTTCTGCTTCTCTGGGGACTGGTAGGTGGCTCTAGAGGAGCTTCACGACCTGAAGGAGGTTTGGTCGGAGCTGTCAAAGGTGTGGGAGCAGATCAACCAGATGAAAGAGCAGCCATGGGTTTCTGTACAGCCTCGCAAGGTAACAAATCCACAGTAATAATCACATTACTGAATCTCTGCAGTTATCTTGTGAAATGATTCGCATGAACCTATCCATGTGTTGGTGTTCTGTTTCGTAGCTTCGCCAGACTCTGGATGGTCTTCTGACCCAGCTGAAGAACTTCCAAGCAAGACTGAGACAGTATGCCTCCTACGAGTTTGTCCAGAGGCTGCTTAAAGGATACCTTAAGGTCAGACAGCTAGTTTTTCCCCACAAAGCACACATTTGCACTGAAAATAAAATTTAGAAATGAGTTGTTAAACTCTTAACTATTCTTTCACCAGGTTAACATGTTGGTCATTGAACTGAAATCAGAGGCTTTGAAAGACCGCCACTGGAAGCAGTTGATGAAGCGTTTGCATGTGAACTGGGTCCTGTCAGAGCTGACCCTGGGACAGATCTGGGATGTGGATCTACAGAAGAATGAGATGGTGGTGAAGGACGTTCTGCTGGTAGCCCAGGGAGAGATGGCTTTGGAAGAGTTCCTTAAACAGGTGAAAAGGGGGTATCCAGAGGAGATTAAGCAGTGTAGTTGTGATGCTCATCAGGGGAAACAGTTTTTTGTTGTTGTTCTACTACAGCTTCAAATCCAAATAGATAACGATTACTTTCTGACTTGTATACCGTTTTTAATAATTATAATGAATAAATGTGTTTTTTGGTCCTCAGATCCGTGAAGTGTGGAACTCGTATGAGCTCGACCTGGTGAACTACCAGAACAAGTGTCGTCTGATCAGAGGCTGGGATGACCTCTTCAACAAGGTCAAAGAACACATCAACAGCGTGTCTGCCATGAAGTTGTCTCCATACTACAAGGTAAACAGATTTACACATTGCATTCATTATGGCTGTAGTTTAATATTTCACAAATATTCAAGAAGTGCATCAACTACATGCTCTTGTTTATTTCTCCCAGGTGTTTGAGGAAGATGCTCTGAGCTGGGAGGACAAACTGAACCGCATCATGGCTCTGTTTGACGTCTGGATTGATGTCCAGCGCCGCTGGGTCTATCTGGAAGGAATCTTCACCGGCAGTGCTGACATCAAACATCTGCTGCCTGTCGAAACCCAGAGATTCTCGAGGTAAATCAAGCATCCTTTTGTTTACACTTCATATTAACAACAAAGTAGATATTATAACTATATAATTATTTTCCTACTATAGCCTACTTAATTGAGTCTTTGTCTTTATTCCACAGTATCAGCACAGAGTTCTTGGCACTGATGAAGAAGGTGACAAAGTCTCCCTTAGTGATGGATGTGCTGAGCATACAGGGGGTGCAGAGATCTCTAGAGCGACTGGCTGACCTTCTTGGTAAAATCCAGAAAGCCCTTGGAGAATACCTGGAGAGAGAGAGATCCTCATTCCCCAGGTAGGAAGAAGATGGGTGGTAAAGGGGAGGTAGCTTGTTGGCAATGTGCATATAAAACACACTTCATTACCTTCACTGACTCATTTATTAACTATCCTTGATTGATTGTTTCCAGGTTCTACTTCGTGGGAGACGAGGACTTGCTTGAAATCATCGGCAACAGCAAGAATGTGCCTAAACTGCAGAAGCATTTCAAAAAGATGTTTGCTGGTGTTGCAAGCATCCTGCTTAACGAAGACAACACTGAGGTTTTGGGAATCTCCTCTCGCGAGGGTGAGGAGATTCTCTACAAGACACCAGTCTCCATCACACTGCACCCCAAGATCAACGAGTGGCTGACGCTGGTGGAGAAGGAGATGAGGGTGACACTGGCCAAGCTGCTGGCTGAGTCTGTCACAGAGGTCATAGGCTTCAACAAGGGTACAGCTGTTGACCTGAGTCAGTACATCAACTGGATCGATCGTTATCAGGTTGGTATTAAGCGCATTTATTCTACACAAAATTATTTATTCAACATACATGCAAATCGGGCAATGTACTCACTTGTAATTTCACTCGTTCCGCTTCCTCTCTCCACAGGCCCAGCTGGTGGTCCTGTCCACACAGATTGCCTGGTCTGAGAACGTCGAGGTTGCCTTGACAACCATTGCTGGTGGTGGGGACATGTCTCCCATGCAGACAGTGCTGTTAAATGTGGAGGCCACTCTCAACGTGTTGGCTGACACTGTGCTGATGGAGCAGCCTCCAATCCGCAGGAGGAAACTTGAGCACCTGGTTCGAAAGATTTTTTGAAAGTACTTTTTTTTTTTTAAGAATACAAAAAAGAAATGAAAGTGTGTTTCAAATATGTCATGTTTTCTATCTTAGATCACTGAACTGGTGCACCAACGTGATGTCACAAGGACTCTGATCAAGAACAAGATCGACAACCCCAAGTCCTTTGAGTGGCTCAGCCAGATGCGCTTCTATTTTGACCCCAAGCAAACTGATGTCCTGCAACAGCTATCCATTCAGATGGCCAATGCCAAGTTCAACTATGGCTTTGAGTACTTAGGTGTCCAGGACAAGCTTGTCCAGACCCCTCTGACAGACCGCTGCTATCTCACCATGACCCAGGCTCTGGAGGCCCGCCTTGGAGGGTCACCATTCGGTACGAAAGTTTTTTTTTTTACACACAAGAAATCAATATTTAGAATATCAGAAAATGTTATGTTTATAAACCATCAACTTCACTGAGTTTCATCTTCTGTTTAGGTCCTGCTGGCACAGGCAAGACTGAGTCAGTTAAAGCTCTTGGTCACCAGCTGGGCCGCTTTGTCCTGGTCTTCAACTGTGATGAGACATTTGACTTCCAGGTACATGACCGCATTCAGATTTTTCGTTCTTTGCTTGTTACATCACAAGAGATTAGTGAAACACTTAGACATCATCTGAAAATATTTTGAATAGATTGTTTCTGTTTCTCATTGTACATTATGATTTAACTTACACATTACTGTTAATTACCTCCTTTTTTTTAGGCCATGGGTCGTATCTTCGTAGGTCTGTGCCAGGTGGGAGCTTGGGGCTGTTTTGATGAGTTTAACCGTCTGGAGGAGAGAATGCTCTCTGCCGTCTCTCAGCAGGTCCAGTACATCCAGGTGGCCTTGAGGGAGCACAGCAACCCCAACAGAGACACAAGTAAGTTTTATTCGTGCGGGAACTCTGCTATCATAATACACTATGTAAGGAGAGTATTTGTGTAGTGTATTTGAAAACAAATTGATATCCAAAACCATTCTACAAAATTGCTTTTATTGATTTTAGGAAACGGGAACATTTTTAAAAGCATACAATTCAGATTTTTATGTACTACCATTTTTGTATGCGAATTTGTCTGAGAATTGCATTGCAAAAAAAATACTGTCATCCCTCCAGGTGTGCCAGTCATGACAGAGCTTCTGAACAAGCAGGTGAAGGTGAGTCCAGATATGGCCATCTTCATCACCATGAACCCTGGCTATGCTGGCCGCTCCAACCTGCCTGACAATCTCAAGAAGCTGTTCCGCAGCTTGGCCATGACCAAGCCCGACCGCCAGCTCATCGCTCAGGTCATGCTGTACTCTCAAGGTTTCCGCACAGCCGAGATCCTCGCTAAGAAGATTGTGCCCTTTTTCAAGTATGTACTGTTTAAGAAAAATCTTACGCTTTTAAATTGTTTTGGTCTTTTCCCTCTGAATTAAGCCCTTGCATCTTTTTCAGGCTGTGTGATGAGCAGCTGTCATCCCAGAGTCACTACGATTTTGGCCTCCGAGCTCTCAAGAGCGTGTTGATCAGTGCTGGCAATGTTAAGCGTGAGCGTATCCAGAAAATCAAAAGGGAGAAGGCTGAGCGCGGAGAGGTCGTTGATGAGAATGAGATTGCTGAGAACCTTCCCGAACAGGAGGTATATAAATATATATTGTTGGACTTTGAGTGAGGTTTCTGTATTGTTATATAATTGAATGTTGGTAGCTCTGGCTATTTGTAGTTATTTCACTCCCTTTGTGTTTTTTTAATTGTAGATCCTGATCCAGAGTGTGTGCGAGACTATGGTTCCAAAGCTGGTGGCGGAGGACATCCCTCTGCTGTTCAGCCTGTTGTCAGATGTCTTCCCTGGAGTCCAGTACCACCGTGGTGAGATGACTGCTCTGAGGGAGGAGCTGAAGAAAGTCTGCGCGGAGATGTACCTCACATATGGCGACGGTGACGATGTGGGCACCATGTGGGTGGAGAAGGTAGGTGGCTAAATGGAATCATTGAGTGTGCCCAGAAATAGTGAGTTATATGGTGCTCTCCTGGAGACACAGAAAGTCCCATTTTCAACATGCTTAAGTAGTTTCTTAATTTATCTGAAACATTCATCCCCCTTCCAGGTGCTCCAGTTGTACCAGATCACACAGATCAACCACGGTCTGATGATGGTGGGACCGTCAGGTAGTGGGAAGACCATGGCATGGAGAGTGCTGCTCAAAGCCCTGGAAAGGCTAGAAGGTGTTGAAGGTGTGGCTCACATCATCGATCCCAAGGCCATCAGCAAGGACCACCTGTATGGAACCCTGGACCCTAATACTCGGGAATGGACCGATGGCTTGTTCACACACATTCTTAGGAAGTGAGTCATGTCGAATATTTCATTTTTAAGGGTGAAAATCCAAGCGGTTCCGCGTTTACCTAAATTGGACTTTTACTTTTAAATAGCTGATATAACGTTTTTGGTTTAAATTTCAGGATTATTGACAATGTTCGAGGAGAACTGCAAAAGCGTCAGTGGATCATCTTCGATGGTGACGTTGACCCCGAGTGGGTTGAAAATCTCAACTCAGTCCTGGATGACAACAAGCTGCTCACCCTGCCCAACGGAGAGCGTCTCAGCTTGCCACCAAACGTAAGAGCACGGCACATCAATCCAAGATACAAGTTATTTTCTCCATTATAGTTTAAGATGGTGAAAGCATGCTGTAATGACTTGAGATTATTCTCTCTCTCCAGGTGCGCGTAATGTTTGAAGTACAGGACCTGAAGTACGCCACCCTGGCCACTGTGTCTCGCTGTGGCATGGTCTGGTTCAGTGAGGATGTCCTGAGCACTGATATGATCTTCAACAACTTCCTGGCTCGCATTCGTAGCATCCCATTGGACGAGGGAGAGGATGAAGCTCAGCGCCAGAGGAAGGGCACAGATGATGAGGAAGAGACAGCATCACCAATGCTGCAGGTAATAAAAGGGTTGAAAAAACCTGGAGCAAAAGAAAATGTGCACCAGTTCATTTTCAGAAGGATGTTTTATGAAATGTCTTCTTTACTGATGTTTTATTGTGTATTTTCTACTAGATCCAACGGGATTCTGCAGCGATCCTGCAGCCTTTCTTCACGTCCACAGGCTTGGTAATCAAGGCCTTAGAGCATGCCTCCAAGCTGGAGCACATCATGGACTTCACACGCCTGCGCTGCATGGGTTCCCTGTTCTCAATGCTGCACCAGGCATGCCGTAATGTGGCGCTCTACAACAACAACCACCCTGACTTCCCCATGCCCATTGATCAGCTGGAGAAATACATGCAGGTACTGTCCTGCTTTCTGCCTTTCCACTCAAAGAAGATGTCTTATTGTTATGTCAACTTCAAAACGTCATCACTGGAAAAACATATGCAATGTCTTAACACTGATACATTTTGTGTCATTATCTTTTGTACAGAGGTATCTGATCTACGCTGTGCTGTGGTCCTTCTCTGGCGATGGACGGCTGAAGATAAGGGGTGAACTCGGAGATTACATCCGCCGTATCACTACTATACCACTCCCCTCTGCTCCAAATGTCCCCATCATTGACTACGAGGTACAGCCTCTTAGTCTTAACACAAACATTGATAGTTCATTTGAGTCAATGTTACAATTCACATGGATTTCAGAATATCCTTTCTATATGGTTTTCTTTGCATTGACAGGTGTGCATCTCTGGTGAGTGGCAGTCCTGGCAGGGCAAGGTGCCCCAGATTGAGGTAGAGACTCATAAGGTAGCATCTCCTGATGTCGTGGTTCCCACCCTGGATACCGTTCGCCACGAGGCTTTGCTTTACACATGGCTGGCAGAGCACAAACCATTGGTGCTGTGTGGACCTCCCGGCTCTGGAAAGACTATGACTCTGTTCAGTGCCCTCAGAGCCTTGCCTGATATGGAGGTGAGAATCTGTTTGAAAGAAGTTAAAGGTGCACTGTGTAAAGGGATTTACACACAATTTTTCAGAATTGAGACATGTATTAATTAGGGCTATATTATAATTAGAGTTAATGCGTTAAAACGCATTAATGCAAATTCCTTTTAACGCCAATAATTGTTTTAACAGACGATTAACGCATGCACGTTTTGTGATTATGACCCTTAGCCCGCCCCGTAGTTTGGGGAATCTGGAAGCAGTAATGTGTATTGCAAGTTACATGTAGAACAGATTTTTTTAAATGTATTAATTCACAATTAATTGCAAGTTAACTATGGACAATCATGCGACTAATCGCGATTAAATATTTTAATCAATTGACAGCCCTAGTTGTTATGTTACGATTTCTAATTTCCAAATTGTCCTCGTACACTACCAGGTGGTGGGCCTGAACTTCTCCAGCGCCACCACCCCTGAGCTGCTCCTGAAGACATTTGATCATTACTGTGAGTACCGTCGTACACCCAACGGTGTGGTCCTCGCCCCCGTCCAACTAGGCAAGTGGCTGGTGCTTTTCTGTGATGAGATCAATCTGCCAGACATGGACAAGTACGGCACACAGAGAGTCATCTCTTTCCTTAGACAGGTATGGTGCATTGTTTACAAAACTAATTTATGGGACTTTATGAAAACTTTAATTATGGCAGTACATAAAATGTGTCATCCCTTCCCTTGTTCTATTTTAAAGGCACCACTGTTGTGTTTTCTTTGCAGATGGTGGAACATGGAGGTTTCTATCGAACCTCAGACCAGACCTGGGTCAAACTGGAAAGGATCCAGTTTGTTGGAGCTTGTAATCCTCCCACAGATCCTGGCAGAAAACCTCTCACACACAGGTTAACTTTACACCTGATCAAATAATAATACAATTAATACCATGTCAAAGAGAAAATAGATTGAAAAATATGAAAAGAAAATTGTACAAAAAATTGTAATATGACGAGCCCTTATGATGGCCATGTTGTGGTGCGCCGTTTCTAGGTTCCTGCGTCACGTTCCTGTGGTGTACGTGGACTATCCAGGCCCAGCATCTCTAACACAGATTTATGGAACCTTCAACCGAGCCATGCTCCGCCTCATCCCAACTCTACGTACCTTTGCTGAGCCTCTTACTGCTGCTATGGTTGAGTTCTACACCATGTCTCAGGTAAAGAGAGAGAATATCCATATGAAAATTAAATATGTAAACTTCACATTTACTTAATAGTGTCACAGGAAAGCAGTCTATACAAGAAAGATGTAAGGTGTTATTGATCACTTTTCTGTCCTTTCCCTTCAAACTACTAATTTGTTTGAATATATTATTAAAAATCGTTTTTCACTTCAGGAGCGGTTCACCCAGGACACCCAGCCTCACTACATCTACTCTCCCAGAGAGATGACTCGCTGGGTCAGGGGGATCTTCGAGGCCCTGCGGCCACTAGAGACTCTGCCTGTGGAGGGGCTCATTCGCATCTGGGCCCATGAAGCTCTCCGTCTCTTCCAGGACAGGTGAATACAAGTTTCTATGAGGTTGAACTTCACCACTCGAAGAAGAAACTTTTCTTATCCACTCTGATAGTGTTTCAAGGGACTTCACATAGTTTCTTTTGTGAGAAGTAAGAGTATTTTTGTTTTGGGACAGGCTGATGAATCTCATGAATTGCTATTTATAAAATAATAATTGATAGTATTATATAGTTCTTTTTTGGAGGGCTTTTTTTTTCAAGAATGATAATGTGGTTCATGTCCTCTTAACTCTTTTCCAGGCTGGTTGATGATGAAGAGAGAAGGTGGACGGATGAAAACATAGACATGGTTGCTCTTAAACACTTCCCCAACATTGATAAGGAGAATGCTCTCAACAGGCCTATCCTGTACAGCAACTGGCTCTCCAAGGTAAACTAGAATCGGGTTGACCATGCTGTGATATTCTTACTTTTGGTAAAAATGCAGAAATATTGAGGATTGACCTTCAAGTCTCCAGAGCTTGGATTCCATTTTTTACCGAGTTTATTGTTTTTGGACACAGGACTACATTCCAGTAGAACAGGAGGAGCTGAGGGACTATGTGAAGGCCCGTCTGAAGGTATTCTATGAAGAGGAGCTGGACGTCCCTCTGGTGCTGTTCAACGAGGTCCTGGACCACGTCCTCAGAATTGACCGGTGAGTAATCGTCTCTTAAGTTCATAGATGCGGATTGACTTCTCAAATGGTGTCAATTTAGAAACCAGAATTTCACTTGTTTTTGAAGAAAAAATAAATAATAATATTTTATCCTCCCCAGAATCTTCCGTCAGCCTCAGGGCCATCTCCTGTTGATTGGTGTGAGTGGAGCGGGAAAGACTACTCTGTCTCGCTTTGTAGCTTGGATGAACGGACTTAGTGTATACCAAATCAAGGTTGGTACAATGCATATCAAGATGTCCGGAGCCATATAAGTACATTTGATATCCTGTATTTATTGATTTTATATGCGTGTGTTTTCAGGTGCACAGGAAATACAGTGGAGAAGACTTTGATGAGGACCTGCGTACAGTGCTGCGTCGCTCAGGTTGTAAGAACGAGAAGATTGCCTTCATCATGGATGAGTCCAATGTGCTGGATTCTGGTTTCCTTGAGAGAATGAACACACTGCTCGCCAACGGAGAGGTAACATGCTTCTATCATGATCTGCTGTAATTCAGTTATCAGTACACCTTGGCTGGGGAACAAGTAGACAACACTATCTTTAGTTGTCTTCTAGGATATCTGCGTTGTGTGGATCTAACTTTCTGGTTTGTAATATGTTCATTTGACCTGTTCTTTGTAGGTCCCTGGCCTGTTTGAGGGCGACGAGTATGCAGCCCTGATGACTGGGTGTAAGGAGGGAGCCCAGAAAGAAGGTCTGATGCTCGACACACACGAGGAGCTGTACAAGTGGTTCACCAGCCAAGTTATCAGGAACCTCCATGTTGTTTTCACCATGAACCCCTCATCAGAGGGCCTAAAGGACAGGGCTGCCACATCACCTGCCCTCTTCAACAGGTACAGGGACACATTGTGGACATGCATTAAGTCATGACATCACTGACGAGCAGTAAATTAATTCTACATCGTAATTGCAAGATGCTCCAAGTTAACCGAAATCTTTGCTTGTTAGGTGTGTGCTGAATTGGTTTGGAGACTGGTCCACAGGGGCCCTTTATCAGGTGGGCAAGGAGTTCACCAGCAAGATGGATCTGGAGAAGCCAAACTGGAAAGTGCCAGACTACATGCCCGTTGTCTATGACAAACTGCCCCAGCCACCGTCTCACCGCGAGGCAATTGTCAATGGCTGTGTGTTTGTACACCAGACACTTCACCAGGTAGGAATGGGCTTTCCTGAATAGAAATAGAAAATTTGGATGTTGTGTAAAACGAAGTGAAAAGGTTAAACGGTTTTCTAATGCATATTTGTTTTTCACTCTTTACAGGCTAATAACCGTCTGGCTAAGCGTGGTGGTCACACTATGGCCATCACTCCTCGCCACTACCTGGACTTTATCAACCAGTATGCCAACTTGTTCAATGAGAAACGCAGCGAGCTGGAGGAGCAGCAGATGCACCTCAATGTTGGTCTCCGCAAGATCAAGGAGACTGTCGATCAGGTAAAGTAATTTTGTGTTTAACTGCATCGAATGTGCTTGCAGAGATTAAGCGAGATTTTATTGCACCAATTTCTCAAAACCTGACTGGAGGTGGTTTCCCTGAACCAACACTGTATAATTGGTGTCAGTTGTTGAAAACGGCTGCTTGCTCGTGTCTGACCACATGTTTGTATTTGTGTCCTCAACAAGGTGGAGGAGCTTCGTCGTGACCTGAGAATTAAGAGCCAGGAGTTGGAGTCAAAGAACGCTGCTGCCAATGACAAGCTGAAGAAGATGGTCAAAGACCAGCAGGAGGCTGAAAAGAAAAAGGTACACGGGAAGAAATTTAACACTTTGAAGACTTTAAAACACTTTTTCTCATTCTTGAAGACAATCCATAACCTCTTGGTAATCAAACTGTACTCCTTTACTGTTACTATTGTGATTCCAGGTGGTGAGCCAGGAGATCCAGGAAGCTGTGTACAAGCAGCAAGAAGGGATCAAGGAAAAAGCGCTGAGTGTCAAAGAGGACTTGGACCAAGTGGAGCCCGCTGTTATTGAGGCTCAGAATGGTAAAGTAGTACACATACTCACAGAAGTCTTTTTGAAGTGCTTTTGATTTGTAGTCACATATTGAGAAAGACAGTCTTCAGTTAACAGCTTGATCTTTACCCGTGTCCTCCCTCAATCACTGCCCCTTCCTTTTCATAATCCACCTCCTTGTTCACCTGATGTTATTAGCTGTTAAGTCCATTAAGAAGCAGCACCTGGTGGAGGTGCGTTCCATGGCCAATCCCCCCGCTCCTGTGAAGCTGGCCCTGGAGTCCATCTGCTTGCTCCTGGGAGAGAGCACGACTGACTGGAAGCAGATCCGTTCCATCATCATGAGGGAAAACTTCATCCCCACTATTGTTAACTTCTCTGCTGATGATATCAGGTGAAATAAAAGAGAATGTATTATGTGGTTGTTCACTAAAACTCTCTCCCTCTTTGTCTCTGCCTCCCCCTTGACTTTTTATTCTCTACATGCTCCCCTTCTCCCTCTCACCTTACTACTTCTTTCTTTCAAACGCATTCCTCCTATTCACCTTACTAGCGGTGAGTTCTATTAAGAGGCAGCACCTAGTAGAAATGCGGACAATGGCCAATCCCCCAGCTGCAGTCAAGCTTGCCCTGGAGTCTATCTGCCTTTTGCTGGGCGAGGAGACCAGTGACTGGAAAAAAATCAGACAAGTTATTATCAGGGACAATTTCATCAGCAGCATAGTCAACTTTTCCTCTGAGGAAATGAGGTACCAGTGTCAGAACGTCTGTCTAGTCTTTGATGGAAACAAAAATGATAGTAATCAATGAGAATATGAATCAAAAGACACCTGTGATCAGTTTGATTTTAGGGTTTCTTATATGATGATTTTATTGAATTAAAATGAGCCAATGAGAACTGGCATTTCTCACAGTGAGAGAGAGATGGTAGAAATTGCACCCGAAACAACATTTAAATGATTCCAGTGAAATATTTTCACATTTAATTTTCTGTGATTCATTTCACATTTAAGTATTGTCCAATTTAGAGTGCTGCTATATTCCTGACTTCTTGGACTTTTTGTACCTTATTCAGTGACTCCATCCGTGATAAGATGAAGAAGAACTACCTCTCCAACCCAACCTTCAACTATGACCATGTCAACAGGGCATCATTGGCTTGTGGACCCATGGTGAAATGGGCGATAGCTCAGGTATGTAATCCCTAGACAATATGAAAATGAAGATGGTGATTTGATTGAAAAGAGTACTCTTTTTAATGTTTACCACCTTCTACCCCTCTTAGCTCAATTATGCCGACATGCTGAAACGCGTGGAGCCTCTGCGTAATGAACTGCAGAAGCTTGAGGATGACGCCACCGACAGCAAGACAAAGGCAGAGGAGGTGGAGCAGATGATCAGAGACCTGGAGGCTAGCATTGCTCGCTACAAGGAGGAGTACGCCGTCCTCATCTCAGAGGCCCAGGCCATCAAGGCTGACCTGGCTGCAGTCGAGGCCAAGGTACCTAATTAAACCAGAGTTGCGTTCCCACTGTATCTGTCTCTTTAAGTCCAGTTTAAACTGAGGTACTCTCACTTTGTTCTCCCCAGGTGAACCGCAGCAAAGCCCTGCTCAAGAGTCTGTCAGCTGAAAGGGACCGCTGGGAGAAGACCAGTGAGACCTTCAAGAACCAAATGTCCACCATCGCTGGAGACTGTCTGCTCTCTTCTGCTTTCATCTCCTATGCTGGCTACTTTGAACAGCAGATGAGACAGAACCTGTTCACTACTTGGTCTCATCACCTGCAGCAGGCCAACATTCAGGTAGTTAAGGCTCTGAAACACGAGGCCACAAAGTCATTTTGACTATCACACGAAAATCCTACCCTTTGTGTGACAAATACTTCTTACTGTTGTTCCTGTGTTCACTGACACAAGACATTTAATACAGCACATTATAGTAAGTGGCTATAGACTATTAATAATAAAAAGCTAATCTAAGTGATTTCAGTTTTTTTGCGCCTTCAGATATGCGTTACAGTGTGCTATAGTGTGAGTATAGAATAATACATTATTTTATAATGTAATATTCTATACTCATATTGGTGTAAATCTCCTCCCCAGTTCCGTACGGACATTGCAAGAACCGAGTACCTGTCCAATGCTGATGAGAGGCTCCGCTGGCAGGCCAACTCCCTCCCGGCTGATGACCTTTGCACTGAGAACGCCATCATGCTCAATAGGTTCAACAGGTTGGTATCTTTCTTTTCTAACATTAAAATCTGCTTTGGTTCAGGGGGAGCTTGTGGTGTAGTGGTTAGAGAGACCCGTTGATTTCACTTCTAATGTTGTATTCTTTACCATTGCCTTATTTAGGTATCCACTAATCATCGATCCATCAGGCCAAGCCACAGAGTTCATAATGAATGAGTACAAAGACCGCAAGATCACCAGGACCAGTTTCCTGGATGACGCCTTCAGGAAGAACCTGGAGAGTGCTTTGCGTTTCGGAAACCCACTGTTGGTCCAGGTATGAACAGCTTCTTCACACTGCCAACATTTTATTCTGCTCTTGCTACTTGCTCATTGTCCGAGGCCCTCGTATTCTTAAAGGGTTTGATTATTTTTTCTTGTCTGATTTTTTATTTTTTTTTTCTCTTTAGGATGTAGAAAGTTACGATCCTATCCTCAACCCGGTGCTGAACAGAGAGGTGCGCAGGACTGGAGGACGTGTCCTCATCACCCTGGGAGACCAGGACATCGATCTGTCACCTTCATTCGTCATCTTCCTTTCTACACGAGACCCAACGGTGAGGAGACTAACATTAAGATTGAATCTGTTGTCTAACACATTTTAATAGGATTAAGCCAATAACGAAAGTATATTTGAGTAAAAAAATTTTTTTTAAACAATTTTAAGTCTAAAATGGAGCATTTCAGTCATTTAGAATGACCATACAAAGAAGTTAATTTGTGTTATACGCCGTCTCTTGTGCACGCAGGTCGAGTTCCCACCAGACTTGTGTTCTCGTGTCACATTTGTCAACTTCACTGTGACACGCAGCAGTCTTCAGAGCCAGTGTCTCAACGAGGTCCTAAAGGCTGAGAGGCCTGATGTGGATGAGAAACGCTCCGACCTCCTCAAACTGCAGGGTGAGACGGATGAAGTGCTGACTCAATGAAGGGGCACATCTGGGGAGGATTATGTGCACTGATAGGGATGAAAGATCATCCAGACTTCAGTCACGAAAAAACAAGTTTAGTGAAATTATAAAGCCGATTAACAACTGTCCTCCCGTCTCTTGTAGGTGAGTTCCAACTGCGCCTGCGTCAACTGGAGAAATCCCTGCTGCAGGCTCTCAATGAGGTTAAAGGACGCATCCTTGATGATGATACCATCATCACCACGCTGGAGAACCTGAAGAAGGAGGCAGCTGAGGTGACCAGGAAGGTGGAGGAGACTGATATCATCATGGCAGAGGTGGAGGCAGTGTCACAGCAATACCTGTCCCTCGCCTCTGCCTGCAGCAGCATCTACTTCACCATGGAGTCTCTCAACCAGGTCTGGACCGTCTTACTTGTTCTTTCTCCTTAACACTTAACACACAAACTCTAAATTACATATACTACCAATGCTTTTATTTATACTGGCTGATATGTGTATACTGTAAAATGGACAAACAACCTTTTAACAAATCCTTTTGGTATCTTCCTACAGATGCACTTCCTCTACCAGTACTCTCTTCACTTTTTCCTGGATACATACCACACTGTGCTGTATGAGAACGCCAACCTCAAGGGCATCACTGATCATTCACAGAGGCTCAGTGTCATCACCAAGGACCTCTTCCAGGTTTGAAAAACTTCAGACTCTTGGTCTACTCATTTGGTGGTATGATTGCAATGGATGTTAATTTGCTCATTTCTGTTTTACTTGATGTAGGTGGCATTCAACAGAGCAGCCAGAGGCATGCTGCACCTGGATCACATCACCTTTGCAGTGCTGCTGGCCAAGATCAGCCTGAAGGGCATAACCACGTAAGATGCCAATATTACACTAATGTTCTAACAGTGGCAGTATTACATTAAACAGTCTCTCAGTAAAATAAGACAACATTAATCTTGAATAAACTTCAATCCATCTCTTTTCCAGGGAGCCCCCATATGATGCAGAGTTCCAGCACTACCTGCGTGGTAAGGAGATTGTTTTGACTGGCATGACACTGCCAAAAGTAAAAGGTCTGACCACCGACCAGTGTGAGGGCATGGTTCGCCTCAGCCGCCTGCCAGAATATGAAGACTTGGTTTCCAAAGTTGAGGCTGACGAGGTGAGTGTGGCCAAGTACTGTCCATCTGGTATCACTTAAATTGTGATTATTAAACAGAAGCTGCATATTGTAAAACAATAAAACTTTATGAGAAGTATGCCTATAAATTCTTCTTTTGAATACAAACTTTGTTTTGTTACTTAAGCAATTCTTCATGTGGATTGAGAGCAACTCTCCAGAACTGGCTGTTCCTTATCTATGGTCTGAGGAAAAGCAGTCCAGTGAGTATACAGACTTTCATACTTTGTAAATGATGCATAAACATTAAGTTCCTGCAGATATTGATTCCGAATTGATGTTCCCTGTTCAGCTTCCATTGGCCAGTCCGTGCACCAGCTGCTGTTGATTCAGGCCTTCCGCCCCGACCGTCTGCTGGCCATGTCACACATTTTTGTCTCAAAGGTGCTGGGAGAGACCTTCATGAACATCATCGAGCAGCCTCTTGACCTGGCTAACATTGTGGATAGCGAGGTACTAACCAGTATTTCTTCAATCATTTTCTTTCAAAAGGTGTTTGCCATGGTCAGTCAATGTAGTTAAATCTGTTTCTGATGTTTCTTTCTCTTGTGTCTGTAGGTGAAGCCCAGCACTCCAGTGTTGATGTGTTCAGTGCCAGGTTATGATGCCAGTAGCCTGGTCAGAGATCTGGCTACTGATCAGAACAAACAAATCACGTCCATCTCTATTGGTAAGAAAGGAATAATCTTATACTCATGACACAAATAGTTTTTGTGGAAAAAGATCTGTTCTTTGAAATTGCTGTTGATAAATGTGTTTTTAAACTGTCCACAGGTTCGGCTGAGGGTTTCAATAAGGCAGATAGAGACATCAACACTGCCGTCAAGTCAGGAAGGTGGGTCATGTTTTTTTTTGTTTTTTTTTCTTAGCATGTGTACTGTGTTTTGTTCATGGTATCCTGACCGTATTCCGTACTGCAGGTGGGTGATGTTGGAGAACGTCCACCTTGCCCCCGGATGGCTGATGCAGCTGGAAAAGAAGCTCCACTCCATGCAGCCCCATGCAAGCTTCAGGCTTTTCCTCACCATGGAGATCAACCCCAAGGTAAAACCACATCCCTCATGGAAGCCTTACCAACATTTCATAATATACAGTGCTGTGTGAAAGTTTGTGAACCCCTTGAACCTTTTGGAATTTTATTTATTTTAACCATATTTAATACATTTTTATCAATACCAGTATTTTTTATATGAAATAACAGATGTTTGTTTCTCTTTTCCAGAAATCAATTGTTAAAACAGATAAAACAAATTATTTGACAATTGTTGTATGTGCAAAAGTTTGTGAACCCTAAGCTGCATTGCTTAAATCGAGCAAGTAAACACAAACAGATGGGCCAAATTGAGTCATGAAATGGACCAATGTAGTGAGAGATCTTTAGGGAATAAATTGGGCGGCACTAGATAAAACAGAGATAAAACCAGGTCAGTTTAGGCCCACCAAAGTGAACCCATACAGGTCAGACATGCTAAAAGGGAAACAAATCTCTGAAGATCTCAGGAATAGAGTTGTGATGCTGCACATTTGTCTGGGGACAGCTATAAATTAATTTAAAAAAAGTTTGAGCTCCATCGGTCCACCGTGAGGCAAATCATCTACAAATGGAGAGCTTTAAGAGTGACTGAACATCTGCCTAGAAGTGGACTTCCTTCAAAAATATCCACAAGCGCCACAAGAAAAGTGATTTTTCAGTTAAAAGCCAACCCAAACATTACATCTAGTGATTTGCAGACCTCTCTTGCAGCATCTGTGACAGATGTGCATGGTTCCACAATAAGGAGAACACACAGTCAACATGGCTTTCATGGGAGGGTTGCTGAAGAAGCCTCTGCTCTCAAAAAAGAACAAAATTGCTTGTCACAACTTTGCCAGAGAGCACCTGGAGATACCCAAAGTCTTATTCTGTGGACAGAATAGTCCAAATTGAACTGTTTGGTCATAACCAAAACCGCCATGTTTGGGCAAAAACGCAACTCTGCCTACCACCAAGAGAACCTTCTCCCAAGTGAAGAATGGTGGTGTCAAATTGTCTGCAAATCTCCAGATGTAATGTTTGGGTTGGCTTTTACCAGAAAAATCACTTTTCTTGTGGCGCTTGAGGATATTTTTGAAGGAGGTCCACTTCTAGGCAGATGTTAAGTCACTCTTAAAGCTCTCCATTTGTAGATGATTTGCCTCACGGTGGACCAATGGAGCTCAACATTTTTTTTATGAATTTATAGCTGTCCCCAGACAAATGTGCAAATCAAAACTCTATTCCTGAGATCCTCTGAGATTTTTTTTCCCTTTTAGCATGTCTGTATGGGTTCACTTTGGTGAGCCTAAACTGACCTGGTTTTATCTCTGTTTTATCTAGTGCCACCCAATTTCTTCCCTAAAGATCTCTCACTACATTGGTCTATTTCATCAATCAATTTGGCCCATCTGATTGTGTTTACCTGCTCGATTTAAGCAATGCAGCTCAGGGTTCACAAACTTTTGCACATACAACAGTTGGCAAATCATTTGTTTTATGTCTTTTAACAATTGATTTCTGGAAAAGAAAAATGTTGAATTGATAAACAAACATCTGTTATTTCATATAAAAAATACTGGTATTGATAAAAATGTATTAATAATGGTAAAAATAAATAAAATTCCAAAAGGTTCAAGGGGTTCACAAACTTTCACACAGCACTGTAGCTAAACACATTTTTTCGCCCCAGAGTTTTTTCTTTGACTTCTCTAAGTCTCTGCTCTGTGTTTCCCTGCCAGGTTCCAGTGAATCTGCTTCGTGCCGGTCGTATCTTTGTGTTTGAGCCTCCTCCAGGTGTCAAGGCCAACATGCTCAGAACCTTCAGCAGCATCCCCGTGGCTCGCATGTGCAAGGTGATTTGATCTGGACTTACCAGCACATACACTTGAACTTTTCCACCAAAAGCTTAATCATCATCTTCAATGCAATCTGCGCGCTTTCCCCATATTTGCTATCATAATGACTTTTTCCCCATGTTTCTACAGGCTCCCAACGAGCGTGCTCGTCTCTACTTCCTGCTGGCTTGGTTCCACGCAGTCATTCAGGAGCGACTGCGCTATGCACCACTGGGCTGGTCCAAGAAATATGAGTTTGGAGAGTCTGACCTTCGTTCTGCCTGTGACACTGTTGACACCTGGCTGGACGACACTGCAAAGGTTGGAGATTATTTTAGAAATCATATACTGTGCTATAAATGTGTCGGTATCAAAGTCACTTTTTGCCAATAGAAACTTGTAGCAATAACCCGTAAATCCATAATTTATTCATCAGTTGATTTTACAGTGGGTTAAAATTATGATAACATTGTTACACTTCTTTATACACACTCTTTGTCAACACACAGGGTCGTCAAAATATTGCCCCAGACAAGATCCCCTGGGCAGCTCTGAAAACCCTGATGGCCACCTCCATCTATGGCGGCCGCATTGACAATGAGTTTGACCAGCGTCTGCTCAACACCTTCCTGGATCGCATCTTTACCAAGAGAAGCTTCGACAGTGAGTTCAAACTGGCTTTCAAGGTTGACGGCCACAAGGACATCAAGATGCCTGACGGCATTCGGTCAGTAGTTGCTTTTCAGTCTTTCACAACTGTAATTTCTTTATTAATGAATAACCTTATTAATATTAACATTGAATGAATGATTTCCTGATGACCCCTGCCAGTTAAAAATTATTTATGATTTTGATGTTACAGGCGTGAGGAGTTCATTCACTGGGTCGAGATGCTGCCCGACACGCAGACTCCATCTTGGCTGGGGTTGCCTAGCAACGCTGAGAAGGTCTTGCTCACCACTCAGGGTACGCCACAACGGGTCATCTGTACTCTGGTGTTCTGTTACAGGAACTGGACCACAATACCTCCTCATACTTCTTCCACAATTCATCTATTCAGATTTCATGTTTTCATAATTAACCACCTCTATTCTAGTGTTTTTACTTTATTTTGACAGGGTCAGTTTTGCGTCTACTTTGGGCAGAATACTGTGTGTGTGTGTGTGTGTGTGTGGTGGCAATGAATATTAATCCATCTCTGCTAATCTTAGTTTACTTCACCATTTAGTTAGCTCCTAGTTGCAGTCTTGTATATCTTAGTCTCACAATTACGCAGTGTAGTTGTAGCCTAGCTGTCGTCATAGCCATCGTACTTCAAAAGGTGCTCTGCCCAAAGGAAGGTTGTGGGTCTCCTCACCCTCCAGCAGCTGTATTTCACAGCCATCATGTCGCTTTGCTATGATACTTCCCCCACTCTAACTTAAGATAAGGTTTCAAAATATCCACCCACCTCCCCATCCCCTCAATAATATCCCCCCTTACAGTTTTGTCTGATTGATTTCCACACCTCTGAACCCCCACAATTCCTGCTGCCAAAGCGCCTGCCCATTGGAGAACCTACCGCACTCCCCTCCTTCTTTGTCCTCACTTCCACCCCTTAGTTCCTCTCTCCAACCTTGCTACCCTACATTTTACCTTCATTTATTTTACATATCCACTCAATCAAGTATGCAGTTCATTAAACCACTTTGGAACTATGTTGTGTTATATATGATGAAAATGTTGCCTGAAGCCTTGTACGTCTTTCATCCTTCCAAGTGTAGCCCTAGTTTGTTTCTGTCTGTCACAAGTCCTTTTTGTTGTTGTTGGTTAAAACCAACCTTAATATTAACACACCCTCAAGGTAAGCTGTTTGTTTCTTTGTTCCACTATTAATTTCTTCTCCCCTACCTCCCACAATGGCCTTGTTTTCCACCTCCCGTCCCCACTCACTCGCTCCCTCTGCCGGGCTGCGCAGGCATTGACATGATGGGTAAGATGCTGAAAATGCAGATGTTGGAGGATGAGGATGACCTTGCCTATGAGACTGAGAAGAAGGAGCGTGCTTCGGCCACACCTGATACCCAGCCGGCCTGGATGAGGACACTCCACACTACTGCCTGCAACTGGCTGCAGCTCGTGCCCCAGTCAGTCAATCCACTCAAACGCACAGTGGAGAACATCAAGGTAATGGCAGAAATAAGAGGAAGGGTGGTGGGGTTTGCTAGCAGACTTCAGTAGACGGAACCTAAATATTGAGTGTTGCATCATGTTGTGGAAATTCTTATTCGTGACTCGTGGTAAAATGAAAAGTAAAAGCACGGGAATGAATTTTAGCAGATTAGTATGGCCTTGCTTTACTTACTATACACTTCTGTATTTAATTTAAATCATTGTCCAAACACCAGGACCCACTGTTCCGGTTCTTTGAGCGTGAGGTGAAGATGGGCGGCAAGATGCTGCAGGAGGTCCGCCAGGATCTGAGCGATGTGGTGCAAGTGTGTGAGGGCAAGAAGAAGCAGACCAATGACCTGCGCACACTCATCAGTGAACTTGTTAAAGGTCAATATCTTGCTTTTCATTACTAGGATATGTTCATGTATTTTTCTATTGGAATAATTGTTTGTCGCTGAAATACATTATACTTAGAGGGAATAGCTGCTGGAATACATCTGCCTTTTCTTTCTCCCTCCACAGGCATCCTCCCTCGCAGCTGGTGTCGCTACACAGTTCCAGCCGCCATGACTGTGATCCTGTGGGTGGCAGACTTCAGTGAGCGAATCAAACAGCTGCAGCAGATCTCCCAGGGAGCTGCCAGTGGGGGCGCAAAGGAACTGAAGGTGCAGCTAAGTCAACTGTTCAATGTATAATAGATCCCTTTTGAAATGGACAGAACCACTCACAGTGCTGTTCCCGTCTCTCCTTCTCCAGAACATCCACGTGTGCCTGGGCAGCCTGTTTGTGCCTGAGGCCTACATTACCGCTACACGCCAGTATGTGGCCCAGGTCAACAGCTGGTCTCTGGAGGAGCTGTGTCTGGAGGTCAATGTCACCACCGCCCAGGGTGCTGCACTGGATGCCTGCAGCTTCGGAATCAAAGGTCAGAAGAGCAGCACGTCATTGGCTGTAGTTAGATGTTTTATGGTGCAATTTGCATAAAAAGGTTAAAATTGTATCTACATGACAATAGATGTACAGTATATGTCTAATGGCAAAAGGTCCTACAGAGCAACATGGGGTCGGGTGTAGCTGGACTGCTTTTTATTCTTGCCTTGAGATTCCCAATCATTACACATCATGCCCTGATTCAGACAGATTCACTTGTTTCTGTCCAGTGGAGATGCTGATTATTCATGCCTGTGACTGTTTTCTATTGGAAATCTGTTAGCCCCATCCTGCAGGGAAAATATGCGGCAAATACACAACTCTTGAACTCCAGTTGATTGACACAAAAAAAAAATCTTATAATAATATTAAATCTAGTTTCAAAGGTTCTAATGTGGAACATGTTTGATGTTTCTCTCAGGTCTGAAACTGCAGGGAGCTACTTGTGGCAACAACAAGCTGTCTCTGTCCACCTCCATATCCACTGAGCTGCCTCTCACTCAGCTGCGCTGGATCAAACAAAGCAACACCGAGAAGAGAAACATGGTATGAACAAGATATGTATACACAATACAATTACTTATCTCATCAAAACAATCTAGTCAGGCAATTAAGTTTTTTTTTGTCCTTGTTGCAGGTGACTCTGCCAGTGTACCTGAACTTCACCAGGTCTGACCTCATCTTCACTGTTGACTTTGACATCGCCAACAAGGAAGATCCACATCACTTCTATGAGCGTGGAGTGGCTGTCCTGTGCACTGAGTAGATGAAACAATTCCTGAAGACCAGTCTTATTATTCTACCACATATAATCACTTCAATTCCTTTCTTTATGAACCGCCACTTAATAAAATAGTTGATAGCCTGTTGCATTCCACCTTAAAATGTAGTTAGGAACATTTGTGGAGCTGTAACCAACATGTACTGATTCTTAAAGTTTTTTGAAAGTGTTTCAGAAGGTCAGCGGAATGTTGTAAGATGGTAAATGAAGAGGAAATGAGGAAAGGGAGAAGGAAAGTTTAAAGAATTTTTAAATTAACAAACCTGTATGTTTTTAGATTGAATAAAGCTGATTGGAATTAAATGAACTGCATTAATAATGTCAACGTGGTCTTTGTGTGGTATCATACATTGCATTTTCTGTGTCTCTTTTTTTAATATTCATAATCTGTTCGGTACTGTATATACCCTATCAATCACAGGTTCACATGTCCTCGGTCTGCTAGATATCTTGAGAAACTTTTAGTCAATTACAAATTCCCTGACGATAGAATGAGGAAGTGTCATGATCAATTAAATCGACAAGGAAATGGTATGTCCGAATTGAAAAATGACTGATGTATTTTGGGCAGTATCAGTCAATGTACCCAGGGAGTGGGTGGGGGTTCAATTATCTATAATATAACTATAATATTCTTAGTAATGGCAGAATTTGATTGATTAAAGGTTTATTTCTTAGCAAGATATTTGGCTAGTAGCCCCAACAACATAAGCAAAATCTAATGGTCAAAAATCCCTCAGTCCAGCATCTGGCTGCTAGCAAGTTATGACTTGTAGCTGCAATCAATTTTCATATGGTTTACCAAAACTAAATTCAGGGCCACCCATAAGGGGTAGAAAGTGGGAAAGCTTTCTAGGGCCAGCCAATAGGTATTTGGAGGGCAAGACACTACAACTACACCACGAGCGCCCCCATTAGGCCTGTAGATAAACTAAACTAACTAGTAAAAAGTACAAAAACTTTAGGAAATGAAACTAACAAATCTCCAAGCTATTGAGGAAAATACAAAAATGTATAAGTTTCACACAACACAGAATGTTTAATAAACAGTTATCTGCAGCTAAAACATGGAATATGTGATCACACTGGTGTTTTTGAAACAATACATGAAACATGGGAATTTATATAAACTTTCAGATTAATCAGTTTGTAGAAAGTACTTTATAACAGCTCATTATTTTGAGGCTGTTAGATGTGGCTGGAGCAGTAGTCATCTCTATAATTGAAAATCAGGAGGGGCAAAATATATTAAGGACAGTAATATATACATATTGCAATTGAGTACAAAAAGAAAACCCAGTATCATGTTTAAATGTTCCTTTTATTCTCCATTTTGAGAAATTTTACAGTTCCTTCATTGCCAGTGCATACAGTGGATCGTTATTTGGTCTATTACAAAGACTCCCATCAAAAATCATAATTGCTTGACAAAACAATCAGCTCGACATGTGATAATCAAAATAACGAGGTAGAAAAATAAACCCCTCTGGGCTTTACAACAATGAATCTATACACGAGTAAACAAAGTGCACTGCCAAGTGACTACTTGTAGCATTTCATTCTACCTCGGATCCTTTAAAGCACTGAATAGGTCTGCAGTAATTCAGTCCAGGGTTCGACAGCTCTTACATGGTTTGGATGTAGAATCCCCTCCCTCTTGCTCCTCATCCATGTTGACCACACACTGCCTCTTTCTTTGCCCCAGCTCCACCACTCCTGCTCCAGGTAAACCCAGCTTTCTCTTGTTAAGAGATCTGAGGTTGCAGGGGGACCTCTTAGAGGAGCTCTCCAGCATCCTGGACAAACTCCCATCCACTGTGGCTACAGGTCCTGGTGTTTGAAGGGTAGAGGATCTTGTAGTGCCCAAGTCTGAATCATCAAACTGACATTGGAATTCCATATCCATGGTCTGGGTGTGTATTGTTGCATCATTGGCCATTTCCTCTGTAGGATCTTTACAAGTGGCACTGTGTGAGGGCAGGATATCAAGTTCACAGACTAGGAGATCAGACTCAACCCCACATTTCATCTGGACATCCAAAAGATGTTGCTGCTCGGTTATCGAATCTCGCATCCCTTTTTTTACCACTTCTCTGAGGGCAACAGAGGCAGGTTGTTGAAGGATACACCTCCTGCTCCTGCCCATGAACCGACAGCCGCCTCTTCCCTGCTGCCGTGTTCGCCTGCCAGAGACACCTGCGTCAACGTTTAACTCGTCAGAGTCCTCAGAGCTCCCATCATAGGGGTCCAAGAACTAGAATCATGAGCACACATGCATCTATTCAGAACAAGAGGGTGCCTCTGAAAAAAAATTGGAAGGATTAGAGTTAGGAGAATTCTTACCAAAGAATAACAGCCATGCCTTCCTGCAGGTTTGTATGTCAACGGCAATGTCCTACGAAAAGTCCGGCTCTCTGGTGCACTGCTCGCACATCCCTGCTCAACAAGGAATTCAGTGATTTTTGCATCGACGGCAATTAATTCATAATTTAAAATTCTCAATTTATGCTGGGGCTTATCCTAGCGTAGTGTGCCCTTTCTAAGTGAGGTTACTGAGACCATAACAGACAATACTGTGGACAAAGAAAGGTGTGCATGTGTGCAGTTTTCAGGGGTGGTGCCAAGACAATAGGCACGTGGAGTCAGTTTCGGGTAAATAAACTCAACTCATAACTTCTAAGAAAAAACCTGGTCGTACAGCAGAAGGAATCAAATCTACAGTATGTGCAATCACCAAAGGCTTACCTCCTGTAGATGCGCCAACAGCGTAGTTGTACTAATTACTCAGAATTCTTCATGGGGGCAACATAAGTTACACACTATGACTTTAAATACAGGTCCATATAAAAAAATAAATAATATCAGTGAAAAGTTCATTTTTTTCTGTAATATAATTCAAAAGGGAAAACTTTCATATATTCCAGTCATTACACAAAATTTAATGAATCTAGAAAAAACATACTTTTCAGAAGGTTTACATTTCTGTATTATAAATCCTTTTTTTATTGGTTGTATGTTATATTCTAATAGTTTGAGATACTGGATGTTTTATTCCATTCCATTGCCCTAAACATCAAAATTAAAACAAGAAGAAAGGCCTGACATATTTCACTTATCCATGATATTCTAATTGTTTTAGATGCACCTGCAGGCCTATAATGTAAAACTATAGAAGTTTAAATTGCAATAAGTGCTTATTTGTATCACTGTGTGTGGGATGTTCACATAAGGCAATACCATAGTGCTGGTGTCCGACCATCTTGGACTGATCTCGGAGTCAGAATCTGTGCTGGACTCCATTTTACACATCTCCTGAAAAGAAATAAGAGTTCATTCCACATGTATATGTCAAAGAAAAAGAGACGGTTAAATGCAAATGTGGTTTAGAATTTTAAAGTCCATATATAGCACTCTCAGCGGTAAACTGATCTCACCATGTATTTGAAAGCAAGCTGGTCCATGTTTTTGGATGCATGTTTATCACTTTGATCTAAATGGAGAAAAATATAGTAAGTTGTAGTGAAATAATGCATAAAAGCACATTAAAAAAAAACTAAAAAATATTTGTAGCAAATAATTCTATAATTCATGCAATATGTGAGGCCTATAAAAGAATAAACAGTTGTAATAAGTATCATCTAGCCAATAGGCTATGACACGTTAGCATTGGATATTTTTAATTCTGAATGTATTAATTTTTCAAATATAAATATTGATACCTGGAAGCGAGAGTTGTCGTCTAAGTCTATGTGCCATGACATTTGGTCCATTTAACTTTTGTCTGAACTACGATAGAGTTAAATAGCCTACTTTAAAAGGTGTCGTGGGTTCGTAGCGGACTGATTAAGCAGCCGAGAGAACCAGGTGTCTTGATATGACTCAGCCAAGTGTGGCCAAAGCAGGTGAGCGGTCGGCACGCGATAAGCACACGAGTTTGAAAACTCGCGTTTTGCTGATTTCAAGGTTTTATCAAAATAATACGTCCGGTCATTTTTATTTTTCAAAATAAAACACTTGCCTCACTGAGTGAAAGACAGCATGGCTTAAATGACAGGTTTTAGTTTAAACGACTGACCACTTTGTAAGCCTATTTTTAAATTGTATATGAATATATTTTAAATGTACAAATGGCAGAGGAGAGATAAAGGAATTCAACATTGCCAAACTTTTATTCTTATTTATTTCAAAATGTACAAGTTATTTGAAGGACATGGTTTAACATCATCACTGAGTGCTAACACGTTTAAGAGACGTACAGAGCTGTGATAACTTACTAAATAATACCTCAAATTGTTATTGCTCTACTCCTCCACGGTTCCACCAGTTCCCCGGTGAACCGTTGGGGGGAACGGGAGAGTCGGAGTGGCCGCTCCGTGGCCCGCTCCCCACCGTGCGTAAGATCCGGCCTGGGGGAGAGGGATGAATGTTAATTTCAAAGATGGCGGCGGAGGGAGGAGGGAAGGAGATGAACGAAATTAAAACTCAGTTCACCACTCGAGAAGGTGTCTACAAACTCCTCACTCACTCCGAATACAGCCGCCCCAACAGGGTGCCTTTCAACTCGCAGGGCTCCAACCCAGTCAAGGTCTCCTTCGTGAACGTCAACGACCAGTCGGGCAACGGCGACAGGATCTGTTTCAATGTGGGCCGCGAACTCTACTTCTACATCTACAAAGGCGTTAGAAAGGTAGCGTGCTAACGCGGCTAATGTCAGCGGAAATCCGCAATACTGCGTGTTAAGAAGAGAAACACAACTGCTGTTTGGGCTGTTACTTGACTTCAGGCTTGTATTGGCTGTGTTCAATAACTTTGGCAGGTGCTTGACTTTGATATTAGCTGGCAGCTAGTCAGCTCTAAGCAATGGAGAAGCTAGTTAGCAAGCCAACGCAACTGGCTAATGTTAGCTCCCCCGAGGCCAGGGGCTCAAAATCCGTCCCCAGTCCGTCACTCTGTCCAAGTTTAGCTATATAGGATGATTATTACAGTTGGCTAACTAATACTAGGGTAACAAGTAAACCCTTTGATATTATTGAAGTTGTCAGGGTTGACATTGCTGTGATGACAGTGTACCTCTTGCGTTTCCACCCATAACACCTGTCGACGCCTTTTGACTGACAGCTGTCGACAATACACAAAAGTGCCGTTTCTGTGTATGGACAGTCATTTGGCCAACAAGCTAACTGATGCGGTCATCATTCGACGTAGTGGGAGTGTGGCACTAAGCTTTCAACTCTGGGGATGTGTCTGGGAAACATCTACGACCTGATCATACATCATACTAAGCCGACTTGCTTTGCTTGTAGATAAATGCAACCGTTGGCTAGTTTTGACATTTTAACAGTCCGGTAAAGCATCCGCAAGGACCAGGATGTGTAATAATCCCTATATAACTCATGGTGATGACGGTGGGTCTGACACGTGATGGTTTTTCTTGTCAAACATAGCAGGAGCATGACTGGGAATCTTAACTCGTTATCTAGCGTTTTCTCTTCCCGTTGCCTTTAATAGCCTGATGTGTCATCAAAGAGTATCCTGATACAGGCTGCTACATTTACAAAAACATCATAAAGTTGTCTACTTTGTGACTAAGGTTATTCAAGATGGTTTCCTGCAAGCTAACTTCACAGCACAGGCTGACAGGAATCAGCTGACCTCTAAGTTGAAGCAACATGTCCAAACAGCAACATGTGGATATCATGTGTGTCATGATCATCCCAGTGTACTGGACTAAAGGCCTAAATACCAGCAACTAGAGAAAGTCCAGAGTTTGTTGTGCGTAATAGTAGTTCTAGTCTTGTCAATCCTGGCAATTTAACTTTGACAGAGGATATAAAATGGCAAGTCATTATGGAACAAGTAAATTAGACATAAGGAAGGCAATGTTATTGGTTTCAGTGTGTCAATAACAAATCATAGGAGAATGTTCACAAGACATCATCATTATTTGTCCCATACAATTCCTAGTGCACCTGGAAGAGATTGGCAATTTCACTTCTGTTTTATCTTTTGCCGGAGCAAATACATGGCTACAGGTTTAAGGGAATAAGACTGTCTTTTGTATAACAGCCAGAAGTTCTTAGTAGTTCCGGTACCTTTTTATCTCTTGTATTTGTCTATCCATATAACCCCATTTAAAAGCATTCCCCACTACTGTTGACATAGGCTTATTGTACCATTATTGCCAATAATTCCCCAGCACTGCCTACTATCATGCATGCTGTTTTGAGGCAAAAGATTTGCGTTTTTCACTGGACTCTTGATTGACACTACTTGTAGGACTTGGTTTGACGTTTTGTCTCTCTGAGTTAAGACAAAAAACACTCAAACAGTAGTGGAGGGACCACTGAGTCATCAACTGACTTAGACAATTTTCCATTCTAAAAGTAGCGTAAGCTGTACATCATTAAAAAATGGAACTGTTGTTATGATAGTTATTTCTATAGTATACTACATTCAGCCAGGGTGATTTTCACAGCAGTAAAATACTGTTTCCCTGACATAAAAACAAACCAGATCATTCAGTTGGATGAAGTTACTTAACTGCACTTACTTTATGCTTGCTCTCTTTAGGCTGCTGACCTGAGCAAGCCCATAGACAAGCGCATCTACAAGGGAACGCAGCCCACCTGTCATGACTTCAATCACCTCACAGCCACAGCAGAGAGTGTGTCCTTGCTGGTTGGTTTCTCAGCAGGCCAGGTACAGCTCATTGACCCCATCAAGAAGGAGACCAGCAAGCTCTTCAATGAGGAGGTAGGTCTCTTACTTACAGAGGTTAGATTACAAATAGTCAAAGAGTTCTGTAGCAGCTGCTGGTCAGTTGAGAAAAGATTGGGACAGGCAGTGGATTTTTGCATGACATTTTTCACCAAACAAACTATTACTGTTTATTTGTAGTCTTGTTGTTAGACGGACATCTGCATATTTATTTCTGCAAATGCATGTGAAAAGTTATTTTTGTTTGTTTGTTGCATCTTATCCTGTTAAAGCACCTGAATGACAAAAAAGGTTAATTAAATTTTCTATGTGGAATCATAAGACTTTCAGCATGTTCAGAAGATGCATTTCCTGATGAAATTGCACTACACAATATAATTATTTCCTTCTCTCCTTCTCACTCCACCCTCTCCTCCCCTGTCTGCTTCTGGAACCTCCACCCTTCTTCTCTCCTGCCAGAGACTAATAGACAAGTCCAGAGTAACTTGTGTGAAATGGGTGCCAGGCTCTGAGAGCCTGTTTCTGGTATCTCATGCCAGTGGGAATATGTACCTGTACAACGTGGAGCATACCTGTGGCACCACAGCACCACACTACCAGCTGCTTAAACAAGGAGAGAACTACTCTGTACACACTTGTAAGAGTAAATCCACGAGGAACCCTCTCCTTAAATGGACAGTGGGTGAGGGGGCTCTGAATGAGTTTGCCTTCTCTCCGGATGGAAAGTTCCTAGCCTGTGTAAGCCAAGACGGCTTCCTACGGGTATTCAACTTCGATGCGGTTGAGCTTCATGGCACCATGAAGAGCTACTTTGGTGGCTTGTTATGTGTGTGCTGGAGCCCCGATGGCAAGTACATTGTTGCAGGTGGAGAGGACGATCTAGTGACTGTGTGGTCGTTCTTGGACTGCAGAGTCATCGCGCGGGGCCATGGTCACAAGTCATGGGTGAGTGTGGTGGCATTTGACCATTACACCACCAGCGTGGAAGAGAGTGACCCAATGGAGTTCAGTGGCAGCGACGAGGACTTCCAGGATCAGATGATCCACTTCGGACGAGACCGGGCCAACAGCACCCAGTCTCGACTCTCCAAGCGAAACTCCACGGACAGCCGGCCTGTTAGCGTCACATACCGCTTTGGCTCAGTTGGCCAGGACACTCAGCTGTGCCTATGGGACCTCACTGAGGACATCCTTTTCCCCCATCTTCCCCTCTCACGGACACGAACACACACAAATGTGATGAATGCTACTAGCCCCCCCGCAGGTGCTACAATAATCACTAACACCTCTAGTAACGCTACTAATGGAAACAACAGTGGTGCCAATACTCCTGGCATTAACTCCCTCTCTGCTACATTACCACGCTCAAACAGCCTTCCCCATTCAGCCGGCACCACGACAACAGCAAACAATACCAACAAGACTAGCAGTGGTGGCGGCATCGGCAGTGGTATTATGGACAGTGCCATTGCTACAGGTGTGAGTAAGTTTGCCACACTGTCACTCCATGATCGGAAGGAGCGCCACCACGAGAAGGACCACAAGCGCAACCACAGTATGGGTCACATCAGCAGCAAGAGCAGCGACAAGCTCAACCTGCTGACAAAAACCAAAACAGACCCTGCAAAGACTCTGGGCACTCTGCTGTGCCCGCGCATGGAGGACGTGCCCCTCCTCGAGCCCCTCATCTGTAAAAAGATTGCACACGAGAGACTGACTGTACTCATATTTTTAGAGGACTGTTTAGTGACTGCTTGTCAGGAGGGATTTATTTGCACATGGGCGAGGCCAGGCAAAGTGGTAAGTTCTTTTTAATGTAGGAAATGTGGGGGAAAAGTGAAAGCATAGCGTCTGTCATTCATTGGCTGTCCTACAATCAGTTGGTGGGCTGAAACTTAAAATCAAGAAGCATTCTGAAAGCATAAAATAAACTGTGGCCAATTTGAACAGCATTTATAGCTTTTATAGTCAGTTTGTCACTCTGCACATCTGCTTTCCAGTGAAAAACCTATTATGGCAAAGTTTCAAATATACTGTAATCAGTTCTATGAAAATATTACGCTCTGGTTATTTAATATACATCGATAAGGAAGATTTTCTGGGTAGACCTGTGAGGGGAAAGAAGACATTAATCTGTATGATGTGTGTTCATTGGTTCATCATATTCATCCCACAATGCATAGCAGCATAGCTAAGAAGTCATCTGCATACACTCTCGCATTTCAGCTTTTATGCAAATGGTTTGTATTTGCCCAAAGAATCTCTGCAGTTTCAAACATGCTTACAGCTATGTCTTTGCATAATATACTTCCCTCTTGTGTTTTGAGAGATTTTGCCTGAATGAGTGAGGCACATGATAGTCTGGATCTGGAACAAGCAGGCAGACTGACAGCTAGTTAGTCCAGTGAGATTATCTCTTTCAAGTAACTAGACACTAACAGGCACTAGAGTCAAACATACCCTTAACAATTGCACCAAATGCCTCTGTAGAATTTTTTTGCAGGAATTCCTAATAATTCAAACACTTAGGTAACACTTAAGTAAATTGAAAGATGCTGTGGTACAGTCTTCTGGAAGGTGCAATTCATATTCACTTATAGGAAAGTTGATCAAACAAACCAATTTTTTTTATGGTTAAGGATTGAGTGAAGTGCAATTACAATGTGATGCTTTGCAATTTGTCAGGTTTTCCCTGTAACATTTTTTTTGACAAAAATGCCCAAATGAAGACGTTTAAAACACACATGAAGTGCCTTGATCAAGCAACCCTCTCAAAGGTGTCTTGAGTGAGTGTTACACTTTGCACTCGTCAGCCACTATTTTTTCGTGCGAGGGCTTTTATTAAAAGCAGGGGAGCGGGATATGGGAAGAAGAGGCTAAAGTCTACTTTTTTTTAATGAGCTATTTGTTGCTTGATTTTTGCTACAGTATGTGAACTTTCCCAATGCAAATCTCCTTGTTTTTATTTTTTCCAGGGTTTATTGTCATCCCAAAACCAAGCCAGCTCTCCCAGTGGAACAGTAGTATAGCCACAATATTTCTGCTGCTAAAGAACCCTGCAACCCAGAGTCTGATGCTGCTCTTCACGCTGCAACCATTGCAAGTTTTCCTTTTCTTTTATAACCCACCCCACAACCCCCACCCGACTTTTGTTAATGGCTTTTCTGTTCTTTTCTTCAATCACTCACTTGACCTAGTGGAGGAATGAAGCAACAAAAGGTGTGGTGCAATTGTGGATTTATTGCGCTGATGTACTATTGTTTTCTCGAGTTTTATCACAATTTTAGATTTAAAAAAAAAAAAAAAAAATCTTTCTTTTATGTCATGACTGTCCCCTCTGGAAATAAAGCTTGGCTTTGTTAGATGCATACCAGACAATTGTGGCTTGAGATTAAAGGGATAGTTCATTTAATTTTCATAATCTGTGTTGTGGCCCGGTCTTGGCTCAGGGTTGCTGACTAAAACATGATTTTTTTGTGAGCTATCCTTTTATAACCAAGTGTGTGAGCATCTGAGAATTCCGCATCCATCCACATTCACCCACCCTTCTGTCGTTTCTCGAGTAGAATCTCCCCATCATTGACTTTGCACTGATTTTGTTAGTTATTTTGTTGTTGTTTTTATAACTACTCTAATGGAACAAAAATAAGAGGGTTGAGGACTGCCTTGATGCATTTGGCTTTAACATCCTCAGTCTTGAAAATCTGAATCTTAAAAAGCTGGATGATGCAATCATAGTCTTTTTAATGAAAAAAAAAGTTTGCACTTAAATTAGTCTATTAGAAAAAAATGGCTTTACATTTTTGGGTGTGCTCAGAACTCACAGATGCCTAATACAGTAGGTGAAGAAAATTATAACTATTAAAACCTTATCTATTGAGCATTTATTTTAATATTATTTCAGATTCAAATCTGCTCTGTATCATAATGTGTATATTGTAATTAATTGATTTGATGGGGGCCTAAGCAGACTACCATTACTCCAGTGGAAGTTTTGTCATTGATAGTTATATTTCTAAAGCCTAAAGTATACAAAATAATAATATTAAAATAATCTTGAATACACTGTTTTCTGTTCCTTTTTATGTTCACCCACATGTTCTATATTTACATAACAAAGCTGTGATGCCTATGGCAGGGTTAAACCTGCAGTTTGTAGAATTTTTTGATTTTTTTCATGAGACATATAATAATAATAATTATAATATCCATTAGTACGTTTAATTTAGTGCATAATAGCTGAAAAAAAATGTTTCAAATTTCTCCGTATTTCTCCATACCATGGACCAAGACATGGGTGCCGCCATTTTGGAAGCGTCATGGTTGGAATGTCATCAGGTGCATTGTTTAAAATTGTTCTTGTCCTTGAAGGCCACTGTAGCTTGTTATTATTCAAAAGGGGTGGGGTTACCCATGGAGCGTTGCATTCTAGAACTTTCTTGATGATGTCATATTACACACTGCACCTTTAAGTCAAAAAGTGCAGAAGTTTCATGAAAGGTGCTGTCAAGTATCAAAGTCTAAGGAAATCTCAGTGACACCGATGGAAACTCCAAAGATTTCTCAACCTGATACCACCTCACAACAAAGTTTTCTAAGGAACGATAGAACTTCAGATACTTAAAAAAAAAAAGCCTCATGAAATATTTCACATATGAAACGAATGAGTTTTTCCCACTTCAATGTACTTTATTTTTGTGTAAATCGTTGATGCTATGTAGAGTCCAATGACCCCTACACTTCACATATAGTTGGCGAAACAAATATATTTTAAAGTGGATATCATTTTACATTTCCCACTATATTATTCATAAAAAGTTATACAGAAATGTATGATTTGATATGTGTATTGCATCATTACTTATGCGTCAAACAATAACCAAGCAATTAAACTCAGCATAAAGAGTCACAGTAAGTTGAATGAGCTTGTAGCGTTGAATTAAATGGTACTTATTTTTTTAAGCCACAGTGCTTAAAGTGAGGGGACTGGCCAAGCTACATTCTCAAAAAAGCATAACAAAAAATCAGGACTCTAAAGGGCTCAATCTGCATTTTTGACAATTAAAATTAAAAAAAGTATTAAATAACTAATCTTAAGGGGAAGCCTTTTTATTAAATGTTTCCATTCTGTTTTGTGTTGGGTATTGATTAACATTACATCTGGATCATAAAATGTGCCTTTAAAATACTTTTCCAAATACAACGTTTTGGCTTAGATGAATGTTTTTGCTGCTTGCTTTTGCACAGGAAGACTATTGTCCAAGGGAGTCCATAAATAGCTATCAAGATTCGCTATCATCAAGAAGTTAAATGACTGTTCACTAGTCCAATCTTATTGCTTGGATTGTGTAATAGGCTCAGATTGAAAAATATTAACAGTTGTAAACACGTAACACCTTGACTAGGTCTGGTAAAACTGAAGTGTTCACTCAAGTAAACACAGTAATGTTTGTGTAGAGATCACATTACATTAGCATCATTACAGTGAGGGTTAAAGTATTTGATGTAGCAGTCATAACAGATGACAGTCTTTGCAGGCTCCGATTTCAACATCAGGCCTGTCCAAATGTTGGCCTCTCAACAATCTGTTCATCTGGTCTATCTTGTTTTAGGAGGCAACATATCAAACGCTGAAGTGTGTTTGGCTCTCAGTAGCCTCCATGTTTCCTGTCCAAAGGTGGCATGTGGTAGGTCTTGAAAGCTGCACGGCGTGACTCATCCCGTGGCTGTAAAGAGAGGAAATGCAGCCTCAATGGAAAATCTAAGACCCTTAATGAAAACACTACAAAAGCATTTGTTTGGTGATAATAATTTGACTTTCCTCTTTTTTCCCCTCGATACAACCTATTTAAAACTGATGCCTAAAACAAACCTGTCATCTAGGTCTTACATCATTTAAAAGGAGATGCAACTCCTGAGCCGGCCTCAAATACTGAAAAATTCAAAAAATATCTTACGGTTACCTTTGCAAACCGCGACTGGCACTTTTTTGACGTGATGGCTGGCAGTGTGCCTCGGTGGGTGGCAGTGAATGCCGGCATTGAGGAGGCTGGGAAGGAGATCTGCGGTCCGGGCAAGACCATGTTGAGCTTGGGCAGCTGGGCAGGATAATGGGGGATGTTCCGTCGGATGAGGGGCTCTGCTACATGCTTCATGTTGTGCTGAAGACGGAGAAAGTGTCGGATGGTACCTGTTTGTATTCATATGGCTTGGGACATTTTGCTTTGAATAACTAACATTGACCATTAAAATTAGACTCACGCTCATTAAAGGTGTTTGCCTTGTGTGTCTTCCCCTCAGCTGTTTGCCAAGTCTTGTCGGGCGCCAGATGTGGTCTAAAGAGTTGTGCATCCCACCACTGCTTTCTACTTCCTCTATAGTCGCTGAGAGTCTGTGAAGAGTCTCTGATTTCTTCTCTGACAGCCTGGTTGTAAAAACAATAAATAAAAAAAAGGGTGACTTCTATAAACAATGATTATGATCATTGAAATTAAATTGCTTCCACAGTTTGTCTTAACAACAAACCAGGCAATTATTGGCTCACCTGCTTTCCCTAAAGAGTGTGTGGCGCAGGGCTGTATCTGCAGTGATGCGTTCATCTGGGTCATACGCGAGCATCTGATAGAGTAGCGACAGAGCCGGAGCCGGGCAGTTAGGGATTAGCCGTGAGATACCGGTGCCTTTTTTAGGGGGGAAGTTGAAATGTATTGCTCGAGACCTGCCAGAAATGAATAAGTCTTATTTTCTTGCCACAAATTTAAAAATAATTGTTCACAATAAAACCTATGTACAGCTTCTCTTAAAAGAGACTCTTCAAAGCAACATATTCTAAGGAGGAACACCTACTGCTTGAACTTTTGGAGGATACATTGATCTGGTGTCCCCAACACATCATGGATCTTGGCCACCTGGTCCAACTCATTGGTTCCAGGGAAGAGAGGATTCAAACTGAAACACACAGGTATACCTCAATCTTAATGCCACAACAAAGATATTTGCATAGTATTTGTGACCTTTCTTTATGCCTGTGGCAGTCATTACAATCAAGTAACGACGACAGAAAACTGATTTAATCATGTATATAACCAGTCGTGTCTCATGTCCTGGGTAAGTACTGCAGATGAAATGTGATGCCCTTCTCCTGCAGAGGTAGTACCTCATGATCTCAAAGAAGACACAGCCAGCACTCCACATGTCCATTTTCAAGGTGTAGTACCCATCGGTGAGGAGGCACTCTGGTGCTCTGTACCAGCGCGTGGAGATGTACTCAGTGTGGGGGGGCTTGGAGTGCACGCTCCGACATGAGCCGAAGTCGCCCAGTTTCAGGCCGTTGTGCTGCAGGTTGAAGAAAAATAATTATTTTCACCAGACTTCCACTGGTACACTTCTGTAAATCAAAGGATGACCATGATGCATCTCACTTTTATGAGGATGTTTTCTGGCTTCACGTCTCTGTGAAAGATCCCACAGCTGTATGAAAATAAGAAAAAAGGGTAATATTAGGGAAATAATCTCAACGTACTGAATGTTGTGTTTTCTTTATCATAATCATCTGAACTGAAGCCATTTTAATAAGTACCTGTGCATATGATCAAGTGACTTGCAAAGTTGGTATATGTAGTTCTTTACTGTGTGGTCAGGCAGTGGTGTTTCTCTTCCTGCAACAAATGAAGAACCAATATCAGAAAATACTTAATCTATCGTCTATCTATGTTCAAGTTTCCAGTTTATCTTTATCATGATTGATGAAATGCCTTTACTCTGTTATGTGTGTGGTCTTACCTTGTATGAACTCATAGATGTTCATTTCCATCAGCTCACAGATCAGAGACACTGTTCCTGTTTCTTTGTCACTGAAACACAGCATTTGAGCAATTCAACGTCATGCCATGTGAGACTAGCTTTAGGCAATGCATTAACTTAATGTCAGAAGACAACAATCCAGTACTCACAAAACCAATTCATGTAGCTGGATGATGTTTGCGTGTGGACTCAGTCTCTTCATTGCCTGGACTTCCCGCAGGTTGTTGGCCTGCTCCAGACTTCATGACAGGAAAAAGATGACTTTTTCACATATCTGACCGGTCATTACAGTTTTTTTTGATTGCTAAACCACAGTGGGCACAACTGGAACGACAAGTGCACAACTCTAACAACAGTATGCAGAGCAGCGGTTCAATCGGACCAAACTGTAGCTTGTTTTTCATTGATTAGACCCAATTTTCAAAACTCTACACACCTAACTCATGGCTTAACCACAGCCTGCACAACACTGTGGATTTCCAGCCATTTTTTTCAAACGCTAACACACTACTGCCACAACTGTAAACCACACATTCAAAACATAATGGATATCAGCCTAGTGCATTTCAAACCCTGCAGGTTGCAATTTCAACTGAAACACTAAAGGGCTACACTGATAGACCCTGTTGTGAATCATGGGCTCGCATTGAGAGAGGCAAAGATCTAAAGTTGCATCTGTAATACGAATTTTCCAGCAAACAAACAGCTTAGAGTTGCATCCTTACAGTAAATGACAACATTACAGGATAGATTTCTGTATTACAAGTATAGAATATTTACACAGATAAATACTACATTTGGAAATGTTTTCAATAAAATATACAAAATGTGTATCTATTGAAGCAAACTTCTGATTTTAATTTCTTTTTGTTTTCCTAAAAAAACTGGTATATTATAAAATAAACAATTTCATGTGAAAGCATTTCACCCTTTCATCAAAGAAAATATTACGTAATTTGTGTGAAATAACTCAAATTATTCAAACTGTAAAGATTAAAAGTTTGTAATTTATGTATTGGGGTTTGATGCTAGTGTTTGTACTCTGAGCATATTCTGAGTGACAGTGTGTGTTATCTCAGTGAGGACAATTCATAGTGTTTGCTGCACTGAGCCTATTTTGCAGGTGAAGTGAACTGTTCAGCTCCAGTGACTGTTGGTAGTGCAGACTGTAGTTAGAGTTTTGCACATTGAGCTACAGTTGTGCCCACTGTGGTTTAGCGATCGAAAAAAACTGTAAGCAGCAATCTACTGTATATGTATATTAACAATTCAAAAAGATAAATGGTTGCACAGATTTAAATGGCACAGTCAATTTACACTGACAACTCAGATTTCAAGCAGTGACATCTATTGTTACCTCACCACTACAAGGTCCAAGGCAGAGGAAGCTGACGGCGAATAGGGTACTTAACACGGGAGGTGTCCAACTACTGACTCAAGTTTCAAGGGTCCACACAACAGAGTATGGCAAAACTTGCACTGGTTGCTGATGCACAAGACAACATTTTGCTGCAGAATACACACCTGTTAATTGTCTGCTTCATGGTTTTACACGCGTAGAACTTCCCATCTTTCAGGCTCTGGGTTTTCACCACCTCTGAAAATGTGCCCTCCCCGATTTTCTTGATTATTTTGTAGCCTGCAAGAGAGGCAACATTTGCATGAACATTTTCTATAATATGATTATTGAAGTATGTCAATTGTAATTTGTGACTTGCTGGACAGCAGAAAATGTAAGTGTTCCACAGTACAAACTGGAACATCACAACTGGAAAATAAAGCCCATATTATTTTGTGCTGCAAGCAATAATTCTTATAATTTTTTTTAACGTTTTTACATGTCTTGCTGTGTCCAACCAGCTATAGGACTAGATTACATTTTTTTAGGTCAGTGCAAGAGCTGCAAGGTCATGACAGGTGAAGTGTCAGAACCATATCAGACACATTTTTATTAACAATGGTCAATAATCGGTAGCATCTACAAAATAACTGGTTGAAACTATGACAAATTATAATTAGGCCTATACATTTTTTGATATTTAATTTATGCGACCAATAATTTTATTTTTTAAATAAATAATATGTTAAGGTTAAGTGGGAACCCTGCTGAAAGAATACGGTCAAAACTACGTGTGAGAGACAGTGAATCTACGGTTAACTGCTCTTAAAGGGTTCACAAAGTCAAACAAGCACACAAAGGAAATCTTGGGAAAGAAAATCCCTCGACTACGTGTACCCACAGACCTGTCAGACATACTTGCCATCATTATTTCTCCGCTCAGCTGTTATCTCTCAACTTACAATGCATTCCTCGCAGTCTTCTTAACCACCTGTGAGTTGGTTCTCCATAATACACGTATCTTGACGGTACATTTCAACGTGAGGTTTTAAAAAAATATTTTTCCGTCTTTTTTAAAGGAAGACGAAACTCGTCGTACTGTTGCTAGTTTGCTAGCCTAGAACTGCTAGCAAAGCTCCTGTTAGCTGACCGTCGCCTTGGTAACGGAGCACGCCTTCGCCCTCCACTCTGACCCGGGGAGAAAACTGGGAACTGAGTTTGTGACAACAAAATATATATATTCGCAATTAAAGATCGAGCAGCAGAATGTACCCTGGCATGTATGAACAAAAGCCAGTCTCGCAGAATTATTCGCTGCAGGCCCCAGAAGATATTTGAACGTAGGACAATTCTCCTTCCTTACCTTTTCTCCAGAGGTAGTGGCTGACATTCTGCTGGGAACTCTTTTCATTAGGCACCGGGTTGTTGTTCTGCGCGTCCAAGACATTCCCCCTGTTGTTCCACTCATTGTTAGGTGGTGGTTTGCATGCAATGCGAAGGCTTGCCCTGTTTTTCACGCCGATGAGCCAGTTCGAGTAGTGCATCATTAATGCACAGTTAACGGAAAGGAGCCTACCATGAGATCGGTATTAATACCTGGGGACAGAGAGCACAGCGGGCTGCCACTGTATTCATGTCATAGCACAGGCAGGTTACCAGGCACCAGGGCATCCCTTCTCAATCAATGCGTTCTATTCTGACGCCCAGTCCGCTGCTTGAAAAGGCGTGGACTTGCTATTTTTTTTTCTTTTTTGATCCACGTCGGCTTCCGTAAAAAAACTGTCACTGCGCATGTTCAATGATTCCCTGCATGTTTTCCTTGCTGATGTTGCACTAGAAAATGTGATTATTTTCCCATAGTGTTTACATTTCTTTTCTTTTTTTTAGTCTAATCGAGGCCAGCTGCTCGGTCAACATGAAAACAAGATTTGGCACAGTGGATATCAGGGCAGTTATTGCCGAGATCCAAGCCAAGTAGGTGATATGATAAATGGTATTGGCTTTAGCCGAGGTGCTAAGCTAACCATCGTAACTGTGGGTCTGTCTATATGTTGATCGGACTATTAATTGATTTCTTTCTTTATTCATTCATTCTTCTCCCCCCTCCATTTCTTTCACAGCTACATTGGCATGAGAGTGAACAACGTGTACGACATCGACAATAAGACGTATCTCATCCGTCTGCAAAAGTGAGGACAGTTTATGAAAGTTGCCTCCAAAAGTTTCACTGTGATGCTGTTGTAAGAAACGTCATTGCACTATCAGTGTTAAAGTATTGTAAGCATGTTTTATTTTATCTGATTATTGTTACTTATACATTAATATCTAGGCTGCATAAGCTCTTTTAGACAATTGGGGGGGATTAATAACTTATAAAGAACATTTATGATCTCACCATATTTATTTAAGTAATATCTGAATCCGCACAGCATGTTTGATACGACAGCTGTCAAGTCATTGTGAAGTAAAAAGTACAGTATTTTCCCCTGAAATTAAGTGGTAGTAGAAGTGGAAAGTAGGAAACAAGTTAAGTACCACAAACGTTTACATGAAATGAATCAAGTTCAGTTGTGTAAGTATACCTTGTTGTTTTTCAACACTTTCAGTCAGTCTGTAAAATGCAATGTCATGTTGTCGCCTCAGGCCTGACAGCAAAGCTGTTATACTGATCGAGTCTGGGACTCGTATTCACTCCACAGACTTCGAATGGCCCAAGAACATGATGCCTTCGGGGTTTGCAATGAAAGTAAGAACATTCCGTTGTTTACTGACGACCGCTAATGACAAACTTTATATTTTTATTAAAACCTTTTTTTTATATATAATATAATATTTATTGTTTTATTTTAACCATATTGTAAGGTTTTTATACTAAATTGATTTGTGATTTAATCCCATACAAACCCCTATAGAAGTCCACCAGACAGTTTGACTGTATGTCATTATCAGTACAAGGTCTTATCTAGTTATTGGGATACACCTTTCTCTATTAGTTCATTTACGTGTTAGTCGTAATGAGAGTGAACGTTTAAAGCCAATTTCTCCACAGTGTCGAAAACACCTGAGGTCACGGCGGTTGACCCAGGTTAAGCAGCTCGGGATTGACAGGATTGTTGACATCCAGTTCGGCTCGGATGAGGCTGCCTACCATTTGATTATTGAACTGTATGATAGGGTGAGAAATTGAGATATGTCTTTATTGAACTTAAACGATTATTACAGCCCCGATCCTGAACCGTAACATTGATGCACACCGGGGTTGTGTTTTTTTATGTGTGTATATGATGGTCCGTCCATGTCCGCCTTCAGGGTAACGTCATTCTTGCAGACCACGAGTACACCATCTTAAATCTGCTGCGGTTTCGTACAGCAGAGGTAGAAGATGTAAAGATTGCTGTGAGAGAGCGATACCATGTGGAGAGCGCCCGACCGACCGAACCTCTCATCAGTTTAGAGCGGTAACCACACCTTTACATGTACTGTGTTGAGTTTGTGGAATTCAGTCAACGTACCGTATTTTACTCCAATATGACTGAAAACAAATTCTCTCTCATTGCCTTTTTTATATATAGACTCACTGAAATCCTCAGCAAAGCGCAGAATGGAGATCAAGTGAAAAGGGTCCTGAACCCTCACCTTCGTAAGTAGCCAGGCAATCTGAACTAAAACAGATGCACTTCAATAACCTCTTCAGTTTAAATGGATCGAACTTCTTTTTGTCATGTAAACAAACAGACTGTTGAATGTTTTTGTGTCCTTTCTAAACGCCTATCCAGCTTACGGAGCCACACTGATTGAACACAGTTTGATAGAGGCGGGACTGCCGGGCTCGGTCAAAGTTGACACCCAAGTTGATGCTGCCCAAGGTAAAGTTTAGCGTTCGGAGTGAAAGTTATTAGAAAGGTTTAATTGAAGTTGTTCCAGTTTAAGATTTTTTCCTGTGATTTAGTAAAAACGGTATTTGATTCTAGTTGCACCTAAAATCTTGGAAGCCCTGCAGATTGCAGAAACGTACTTGGAGAAAACTGAGAACTTCAGTGGCAAAGTAAGAGCTCTTTCAGAGACAGACTTTTTTTGGGGGGGGGAAATGCTTTGTGATCCTGTAATATATTTGTAATATTCGAAACTCTTTTTCTGTTATTAAAGGGTTACATCATTCAAAAGAGTGAGAAGAAACCAAGCTTAGATCCTGGCAAACCCAGCGAGGAACTGCTCACGTATGTACTGTTCTGATCAACGCATAATTTGTTACATAAACACTTTTGTAATCTGGTAATTAATTCTCTGGCTCATTAATTTACGCTAATAATGTCTATTTATAGATATGATGAATTCCATCCATTCCTCTTTAACCAGCATGCAAAGAGCCCCTATTTGGAGTTTGATACTTTTGACAAGGTAAATATTAGCAATGGCTGCGTGTTTGGTTTAATTTCTTTAAGCCTCGTTTGGGGAAGAATGATTATGAATCCAGTGTGATCTCTCATTCAGGCAGTCGATGAGTTCTTTTCCAAGATGGAGAGTCAGAAGATTGACATGAAGGCCTTGCATCAGGAGAAACAGGCTCTGAAGAAGTTGGAAAATGTTAAGAGGGACCATGAGCAGAGACTGGAGGCCTTGCACCAAGTACAGGTCGGCATTATGGGCAACTTTTGGCTTGGAAAAAAAAAGGCTAAAATATGCAAACACAGGTCAGGCAATTTACCTGGACAATGCTGAGATACATATCCAATAAATCTTGTGTGCTGTGTTGCAGGAGGTGGACAAAATAAAGGGTGAACTGGTGGAGATGAACCTCCCCGTGGTAGAGAGGGCGCTGCAGGTGGTGCGCAGTGCACTGGCCAATCAGGTGGACTGGACCGAGATCGGCATTATTGTCAAAGAAGCACAAGCTGCAGGAGACCCGGTGGCCTGTGCCATCAAGGACCTGAAGCTGCAGACCAACCACATCACCATGCTATTAAAGTAAGAACATCACCAGTTACAGAACAGTGCCCTAGACTGGTTCTACTCGTTGTTGACTACAACATCTGGCTAGCGTGCGTGTCTTTTCCCCCCTCTAGGAATCCATATATTTCTGAGGAAGACCAGGAAGAGGAAGAGAAAAAATGTGTGGCTGAGCAAAAGGGGAAGAAAAACAAAAACAAAGACAAAGGGCAGAGCAAGAAGTTGCAAAGGAACCAGCCCATGTTGGTGGATGTGGATATAGGCCTGTCTGCTTATGCAAATGCTAAAAAGTAGGTATAAATGTAATCTGTCGACATATCATTAAGGGGAATGTGTTGTTGTTGGTACAGCTGATGGACCTGGTCATTGTATTGGTGTTTTCTTAGGTACTATGACTTCAAGCGCACTGCTGAGAAAAAGGAACATAAAACCATTGAAGCTGCAGATAAGGCAAGAAAGCGGGTTCATTCAATGCTCCTGCAAAGTATTCCTATATTTTGTGTTTTCTAAGGAACATTGCTTATGCACTATATAAATACTTTAAATATTTTTTTCATTCAAGGCTATGAAATCTGCGGAGAAGAAAACACAGAAAACGCTGAAAGAGGTTCAGACTGTGACCACTATCCAGAAGGCCAGAAAAGTCTACTGGTAGGACACACAGGATTATGTATATTCAGACTTTAATTCAGCATTCATAACCATTTCTTTTAACCATTCAACCGTTTCTCCCCCTTTTTGGTAGGTTCGAGAAGTTCTTATGGTTCATCAGCTCGGAGAATTATCTCGTCATCGCAGGAAGGGATCAACAACAGAACGAGATGATTGTCAAGCGCTACCTCCGAGCAGGTAATGAACGAACCCCTATATACACACGCGCACACACACACACACACACACACACACACACACACACACACTCTCTCTTACCTTAAAAAGATATTTAAAATAAATCTAAACCGAGCCGTTGCCTCTCCGTACCTTCTCCTGACAGGTGATGTCTATGTTCATGCCGACCTCCATGGAGCGACCAGCTGTGTCATCAAAAACCCCTCAGGTAATCTGTGTGCCTTCTCTGCCCCTCGATTTAATTTGCTCAGTTTCGTGAAGATGCTCGATGGTTCACTATTTCACTCATTTGTATGTGTTACCTTGCCATTCTCCGCCTCTCCATCTTCCTGCTCCAGGCGTCCCCATCCCTCCTCGTACCCTGACAGAGGCTGGCACTATGTCCGTGTGCTACAGCGCCGCTTGGGACGCCAAGATTGTCACCAGCGCGTGGTGGGTTCATCACAACCAGGCGAGTCATCCATATTAGGCCACTAAATTGGCTAGCTCTTCATGTTTATTCAAACTGAATGCTGAAAACCAATGGCCAATTATGTATTTTACATATTTTGCATTCCTTAACAATGAAATGAACATTTTACCTAATTTTATCATTTTGTTCTTATTGCACCGTGGGTCGGAGATAAACGTAATTTCGATTCCTCTGTATGTCTGACTTTGACTTAAAATGTTGCTCCACAATGCTATTGGTGACAAAGAGTGTAATTAGACTCGTGCGAATAAAAATGTACTACACGCAGACAAATTGTGACATTTAAATAATAGAAATGTTGGCTATATGTATTATAAATTAGTTTCTATCTCTCACTTTTGTCCAGGTGTCTAAGACAGCTCCCACTGGAGAGTACCTGACCACCGGAAGTTTCATGATCAGAGGTATGACGCAGTAAGATTTAAGTTTTATAGATTTGGTAAAGGCACATGAGCCAAATAAGGGAGGACTAAGTGCTACTATGATATTTGACACTAGGACGTAACATTAGCTCAATTCCTCTCCAGGAAAGAAAAACTTCCTGCCACCTTCTTACTTGATTATGGGCTTTGGATTTCTCTTCAAGGTAAAAAAAAAAAACAAAAAAAACACCATCGTGACAGGTGAGTACATTATTCTTAAAAACTCTGTCATCTTAAAACAAATTAAGTTTGACGCAGGTTTTTTGCGCAGGTCGACGAGCAGAGCGTGTTTCGGCACCGAGGGGAGAGAAAGGTGAAGACGAAGGAGGAGGAAATGGAGGAGGTCACGTCCTCAACTGCCGAGCTGTTGGAGGAGGGAGAGGAGCTGATAGGTAGCGAATCCCTGATCTATACTGTGTAACAACCACGTTCAGGTGTGTGTAACTGATCCTCCTGCCTTCTGTAGGTGACGACAGCGATAATGAAGATCAGGGCGAGGAAGGAGCGGTGGGAGATGGAGAAACGGAAAAAAAGATTAAAAAGGAGGATGGCGGTGCGAGTGGAGAACTGGCAACCGTTCCCGAGGAGGAAAACATTGAGGACAGAGAGGGAGACAGCAGGGAGGAAGAGGAGACCGAGGACAAAGAAGGAGAAGAGTTCAGCTTCCCGGATACGACCATCTCCCTCCCACATCTGCAGCCCAGCAGGTAACGATGCACGCCTCTGCAAACCAAAAAATCACCGCACATGGCATAAGGCAATGACTGGTACCTCAACTGAATGAAACTGTTTCCCTTCATTTCTAGGAGCACCCAGAACCCTGGTTTCAAGAAGGAAGTGACCACTCAGGTACATCAGTTACTGTCTTAAGCCACATTGCTGAGTGAATTCTTAAAGAAATACTAAATTGTACTAATGTCATTTTTTTTCTCTTCAGGTTGAGGTGGATTCACAGGGGAGGAAACACGTGACTGCTAAGCAGAAAAGGTGAATGAATGGAATGAAATATAGCAATTTGCAGATAATCTTGCACTTCTTCCTGTTAAGCTAACACAGCCCAAACTACAGATAGGCTTGTAGCTGCTGGTATTCAGACGGATGCAGAGGACTATATATTTTATCTAGCTCTTATAATACACTTTTTTTTGTCTTTGCCACTAGGGAAGAGAAGAAGAAAAAGCAGAAACCGGACGGTTCTGAAGCCGAGGAGAAGAGCGAGACTGTCGAGGTGAAGAGTGAGATTTCAGCCGGTGGGGAAGCGGTCGATAAGGTATCCAAAGGTGGAGGAGGCCCCTCCCAGCAGCCGCTCAAGAGAGGTCAAAAGGTAAGAGTTTAAAGATAAGATTTCCTGTTATTGGAAACAAACAAACCAATGCTATCTGCAACAACAACACATGGTGCTTTTAAAGTCCACGCATCTTTCCAAATGTAAAGGTTTAAACAACAGGCAATTTAGAAATGCTCCATACCATGATACTATGGTCAAGAGCCGTGAATAAATAAATACAAATTAAGTGAAAGAAGAGAAAAAGGAAACATACAGAAAAAGTGAATTTACAAGGTATTATGAAGCCCACAACCACCAGTATTTTTATCAGAAGGGACATATTTTTAAACGATGGCTATTTATATTTTATGATGTATACAGCATCAGATGACGCAACATGTAAGAGTCACTCGAGACATGATGACTGAAAAAACGTCTTGATAGTTTCATCTGTGTTGTTCCTGTGTGTATTCTCTAACATATTCTCTCTGCTACAGAACAAGTTAAAGAAGATCAAAGAGAAATACAAAGACCAGGATGAAGAGGACAGGGAGCTGATGATGCAGCTGCTCGGGGTGAGTCACTATAGTTACCGGTCGGTGCATTTTTAGCTCTACACAGTCGACCTGGTCCGACACAGTAAAAATACCAGAAAAACTGTTTTTTCCTCCTTAGTCGGCTGGTTCCACCAAGGAGGAGAAAGACAAGGGAAAGAAAGGAAAGAAGGGGAAAGGAGGGAAAGATGAACCCGTCAGGAAACCGCCCCCTCAGAAACAACCCCCGAAACCTCGCATTGCCAAACCAGAGCAGACAGGAGAAGGAGGAGGAGGAGGAGGAGGGGAGGAGAATGAAGGGGGACAGCCTGGAGAGGAGGGAGCTACTGCTGAACAGGAGGACAAGGTACGTACTCTCCCTGCGTTCCAAATCGCATACTCTTTCTTTCTTCTATTCCAAATAAAACAGCTGATCATAAAAAGTATGTAGTTAGCATGAAGTAGGCATACATTTGGGACATACTGGTACCTACAATATATCCTCATAACATCGCCTTGAACTGGCCTCTTGCTTATCTATCCGTGGCATCGTTGGTTATTTTCACTTGGAAGCTCTTTCGATGTGACATCACTTCCAGTGCGCACTGGAATGATGGTTAGAATCGCCCAAAAAGCATATTTACAGACTAAAAATCCCGACTGGATGTAGTATGGCATCCGGGTATTTTAAGCATTTTTTTTATAATGAATCGGATACTGCTGTACTGTTAATTTACACTATGGATTAAATGTATACATTATTTACATGTGCTTTGTATTGTATGTTGACTGTATTGTCCTCTCTTTCAGGAAGATGACGTGGATCCGGACAACCCTGGGGCAGAGGTGATTTATCAAACAAAGAAAAAAAAATTTTGGGAGATAAATGCATGTTAATTCTGCGTCATTCATTGTAAGCATACCACTGTGTGAGTCTGACTTTCTAGTTTGTCTGTGCTGCCTTAGGAAGCAGAGAACCTGCTGACCTCTCTGACAGGCCAGCCTCATCCTGAAGATGTGCTGCTGTTTGCTGTGCCAGTCTGTGCTCCATACACCGCCCTCTCCAACTGCAAGTATGTGCACTTGACCTTTGTTTGTTTGTTTGTGTGTGTGTGTGTGTGTGAGAGAGAGAGAGAGAGAATGTGAAGAGTGTGCGGGCTGAATACGTTTTTTTTTCTTTCACAGACACAAAGTGAAACTAACACCTGGCGCTCAGAAGAAAGGCAAAGGTAAAGACAGTGATCCATTCTAATATTCACAAAGCCTTTGCTTAAAGCAGCTCCGAGTAACATTTAAATATCTTTTAAACAGCCTCATGTTTCCTCACATAATCATAAATTACCTTTAACAGCAAATGAGACCATCAGTGCAAAGAAAGACGTTTTTATATAGTTTTTATTACTGCATTTGGTCTGGTCTCACACCCAGTCTGATTTTCGGTTCACGCGTGCATGCTCTATTGTCACATATCCGTATTCGTCGCAGATTTCAGTGTGGCGCAACAACGCGATTTGAGAAGCCTATCCCTCCAGGTGAGGGAAGGGGAGCGGGAGCCTTGTTTGAGACAGTTGTTTGTCGTCATAATGACTGATAACGGGGCTGAACCATCAAAGAAAAAAAAGAAAATGCAATGAAGAAAAGCTAAAAGGTAGAGTGATAGGCGGGCGGGCCAAGCAACGTATACACAATTTCACGGGAGCGAACTAGACTCCTAAATGAATGAGCGGTAGCCTACTAACACAAAGTTTACTTTGCCTCACCAGCATCATCAGATGACCATTATTCATCTGAAATAGTCATTATTTACAACAACATAAACACATGACCTCATCGTGATCCATAGGCTACTAACTGCCGTCTCTCGTTCATTCGCTTTCTATGAGGACACGTAATCTTTCAGCTCCGTGAGAGGTGACACTGCATCAACTCATTGCAATCAGGTGTGTGTAGCACTGACTGGCATTAGTTGATGCTGTGTCACTAACCACTCTCACGGAGCCGAAAAGAGTCCGGTGCCCTCACACTTTCAACACACGGACATGCACTATATTGCTTCCTGATCATTTGAATCTCGCACGCCCGGCACGAGCTAGAAAACAGCTTCACGACAGCTGGCGTCGTAAAAATACTACCGCTTTTGTCCAAAGGGGACGCCAACGTGCCATGTTACTCGTAGTGGCTTTAATGATTTTTTCTTTTTCTCAGTGCTTTAAGAATTTACAGTAATATTTTCTTTATTGTTCTCGCCAGCTGCACGCACTGCAGTCCTCAGCTTTACGAAAACTAAAGATACGTCAACCAGAGAAAAAGACCTGTTCCGCAGTGTCAAGGTAAAGGTTTTCCGTTAAAACAATCAGAAGAATCAGCTCTTTTTTAATGCAAACTGTATTGTGTCTTATATTGTTACTAGAATTATTTCACCAAGTGTTTGAATAATTGAAACTGAGTCAGGCCTTCTTGGAAGCAGGTGAATTTACTTGCAAACAGCATACAAGGGTCAAACAACAATGTACCTGGATTGATACATGGTTGAATACATCGAATGAACAGTGTACAGAGATTATATGCAAGAGAAATTGGTGTGTGCGCAAACACACACTAAGTTTGGTGTGTCCAGCCCTTATTCTTGCTGGCGAAAGCAGAAACATTTTAATTGGCAGATATTCCCAGAAATTCATCTCAGCTGGTGTTATCCTTCATACAATGTCTGATAACAGAATATGGGGAGTTTAGGGAGTCTTTTCTTACTGTGCACATGAATGCGTCATACCTCTGTATGGTGCCAAAATCTTATTAGGCTTCAAGGCTAAACAACAAACTTGTAGCAAAACACTTTGGAGTTCTTTAAGTTTGGGGACAAAGTTCAACAGCCAGAAAGCATGTATTGTGCATTAAAATATTATACAATCATAAAGCAAACTAAATTCTGTTAACATTCCACCCTTTTTATAATATTTAATGCAACTTTTTGCAACACTTCAAAGCAAAAGGGCAAAGCATATGAGTAAATATATTTCAGTCAAGCAGAATAATATCAAGTACATCAACATCACAGTTGTGAAAATGCAAGTGTGTGTACTGGTGCAACAGTCTATGTACAGTTTCAGAGAGGACAGTTTTTTGCAGAAGCCAGGGAACAGGAACCAAGATCGTCTTGATGGTCAACAAGTCCTTTTTGTGGCATTTTGACGCAAAGTGTCCTTCATATTACAGTCACTGGGGGAATGGTTATGTAGGATATTACCATAACCGATTCAGATTGTTCCTCAGTGTCCAATTGTCCTTATTGAAGAATGGTCAGCTTCGTCTTCTCCTTGCATCTGAAACAGAATGAATTTGAGCAGTAACATGTTCTCAAAAGAAATGCTCATCATTCTGCCAGGGTTGTTTCTAAAATATCATCCTATCCATTTTGCTTGCTTTAGATGTCACAATTAACGCACAACAACATTTTAGGATAGGTTTGATTTCATTCTTCCACATGGTTGTCTGTGTTTGGGCAGCATTCAAGCACACACATTGTCTGTGTCTGGGCTCAGTTACACACACACAGTCAGTGAGACAGGCCCTCCCTTTTCTGCATGGGACTGAATCACACACACACCACATTCCTGAGAAGCTCTCTACTTCTCCAAATCTGACATGGTGTTATAGTTTGTTTTTCAAATAACAAAAGTTAACATGTAGGTTAAGTATAGGTGTCTTTACAGTTAACCAGTTTTTGAATCAATTTATATTAACAATACACATTATGATCATATTTTCAGCATAAAAATCCCCTTTAACTTGTAATTCAAATCAAAAGCATTGAACAAGTCTTTTCAGTGAACATTTTCATAAAAAGAACACAAAAGGTCGCTTTTTTGTAAGTTTATGCTGGAACTTCAAATGATTGACTACACCTTTAATCTTTAAGGTTCACTATGGGGCTTGGATTGGTAAAGTCAGATATTTGATCATATGTAAGAGGGGCAGTTGCTTACAAGTAATTTAATTTTTTTTTTTTAAATGTAAAATCTAATCAATTTAACAGGACGAACACCCCTATTCCCTCCAATTGATTAACAAAAGTCACCAATTTAAAACTAGAACACCCTATGTGATGTATTCTAAACAAAACAAATAAGTCTACTCTGCAGATGTAGACTATTGACAAACATAACAAAACAAAACAAATAAACAACCTGTCATAGACTAACTCCCTGGAGCAGTACTATATCCCCAGGCTAAGTAACAACAAGCAGCCAGATATCAATTTGTTTCCATAAAACCTTCCCGAATTACAAAGAACTCTCAGTCCAATGGAACAAACTATATCTGTCAGAATAAAGGGACCACCCTCGACCCCACTAATGATCATCTAATTACGTACGTGAGACTTTTGTTTTTGACAGTGTAAATTCTCAAACACCAAAGGCTGAGATAGGTTTGTCTCTAGTGCATCTCCCCAAACACTACAGGTTGAGACCCCAACGTGGGGCCCGAACAGGGACTTGAACCCTGTTCAAACCACTCTATGTAAGCCAGTAGTTACCTTACTCGTCTCTATGTAAGCCAGTAGTTACCTTACTCGTCTCTATGTAAGCCAGTAGTTACCTTACTCGTCTCTATGTAAGAACAAATATAAAACAAAATCAGCTGTTTATATTCACCTGATTTCAAGAAAGCCTCGACTCGCTCAGGCTCTGGATTCCGTCACCCCTCTCCGTCCAAGTCGAGTCTGCAGACAGCCTCTTTTGTAGCTCTGTTTACTGGAGGTCTTTTGTCGAGAGATCTTGGACTCCCCCGTTCACGGTGCAGGCTCTTCTTGTCCAGAGAAGAGGATGTTGGATCCGGCTCGAAGGACCATTTGTTACTAGAATTATTTCACCAAGTGTTTGAATAATTGAAACTGAGTCAGGCCTTCTTGGAAGCAGGTGAATTTACTTGCAAACAGCATACAAGGGTCAAACAACAATGTACCTGGATTGATACATGGTTGAATACATCGAATGAACAGTGTACAGAGATTATATGCAAGAGAAATTGGTGTGTGCGCAAACACACACTAAGTTTGGTGTGTCCAGCCCTTATTCTTGCTGGCGAAAGCAGAAACATTTTAATTGGCAGATATTCCCAGAAATTCATCTCAGCTGGTGTTATCCTTCATACAATGTCTGATAACAGAATATGGGGAGTTTAGGGAGTCTTTTCTTACTGTGCACATGAATGCGTCATACCTCTGTATGGTGCCAAAATCTTATTAGGCTTCAAGGCTAAACAACAAACTTGTAGCAAAACACTTTGGAGTTCTTTAAGTTTGGGGACAAAGTTCAACAGCCAGAAAGCATGTATTGTGCATTAAAATATTATACAATCATAAAGCAAACTAAATTCTGTTAACATATATTATCCCATTTCTTGCAGGACACCGATCTATCCAGAAACATGCCGGGCAAAGTGAAAGTGTCTGCTCCAAACCTGCTGGCTGCCAAGAAGAAATGAGATGGGGATAAACATGTGACCTAAAGAGAAATGTGCATTACAGTATAAAACACTCGTATGCTAAAATGTCTATATTTTGAAAAGTTACAGGTTTTGATCTGATCATCACAGCAGTTTCCCTGTATGGATATGTATTAATTTTATTCTGAAAGGTTGATTAAACTTGTTGACCAACAATTTGTTTGAAATGAAAAAGAAATTAACCAAGCTACAGAGAACTTACAGTATGTGTTTATTCATTGAGTACAAAGTAACAGGATGCATTGTATTCTACAATAAAAAACACCAAGGGAACATTGTGCAAACCAGGCAAATGACATACAAGCCCTACTGACATTAGGCATCTCAGTGCAACATGGCTCAACATCTAATACATTTTAAGTATTAAGCATTTTCAGTTAAATAAAAAGGTAAATGCTACAGGAGCAACCCATATCAGTTTAAAGGCTTTAAAAGCCTATTTTGAAAAAGAACCCACACATTTCCTCACAAATATATAAATAACTATATGTATAAATAAAAAGTAGAATTTCTGTGGCTTCAGAGTAGATAGTCTTGCGAAACAACGCACTAGTTTTAGGTCTGAGATATTTGATTAAGATCATGCCAAATCAATGTAAAAACAAATCTGCACTGTTAAAGCCTTGCGCCACTTCACACAGTGTTAACACATTATTAGACACACATTTTAAGTTTGTACAATTTTTGAGAAATACCAGTGAGACCCTAGCCTGGTCCAACCAGACCATCGTACTTCATTTAATTTGTACAGATGACTACTAAAGTGAAATGAAAATTGAGCGGAAGTATGTAGGCGGGCAGAGCCAGGCTAGTGAGAACCACAAGTCCTGTCTTTCCAAACTACAGTTTCGCCACTAGCTTCGAAAACAACACATCTTCGCAGAAGGTTTCTTTTTTGCCGTCTTCCTGAAAAACTTTCTTATTCTAATATGAGCAGGTAATCTGTTGCTGCACTGGCTCGTTCAATCTCAACACTTTCATTTAAACTAAAAATAAAATGATTTTCTTGTGAGCATTAAATCGACAAGGCCACCCAAACACAGCACTGTACTGGCAAATTACTAAAAAACATTGACAAAAATAATTGTCTTTCTTTGTGAAGTTCTCTTATCCAGCACATAAGTCACAACCCAATTATTTTAGAGTATGGGAGGAAAAAATCCATGCTTTTATAGCTGAGTTCTTTCAGAAAGAGAAATTAAACATTAACAAATCCTTTTGAGAAATAATGTTGATAAAAGAAAGCTGAGCAAAAAACTAAACTGAACGTAGTGTCGGACTTCTGCTCTCATCTGCTATGGGTTCACCTGCACTACTGGCTTTGTGAGAGTTCAACCTAAGGTTTGCGTGTTAACCTTAGGGCGCCAGTCGGGACCCCATTTCCAGCTCTTCCACAGCTGTTCAGTATTGCTTTTTTTTTTTTTTTTACATGTAGGCAAGTGTCCACCACATACATTAAACAAATGCTCTAATAGGACTACCTGCTTTGAGATTGACTCATCTCATCCATACACATACAGTACATACATGTTCTCCCCTGTAATCCTCTGGCCCAGATTGATGGCTTCCTCTCAACCTAGGAGCCCAGTGTGTTGACGAGAGACATCCTCTGTTTGAGACTGTGCAGGAGGTGTTTAGGCAAGCAGTCCCAGTAACTAGACAAACGCTCCCTGTGTTGCAGAACTGACTCCATACAGAACCTGGAGAACAGGGACGGGAAAAATGTAAGTACAAATTAAAAAAAAGGAGAACATTTCAGATTCAGGTGTAAAATAGGTCTACATCGCAGAGCATTGTTTTTGCTCTTTAAACACTCACCGAACTAGTGATTTAGGCTGAACGTTGAAAACCAGTAACTCGTTGCTGTGAGCCTGTCGAGTAGGAACAAACGTCATTCAGTAAGAAAGGTTTTAATGTTTGTAAAACAAAGTATTTTATATGAAGATATGACTTACAGCTCTGTGATGAGACAGCAAGTTGTTGGCACAGCCTCCAAACACAAACACCTCCCCATCAGGACCGGAGCATGCTGTGTGCCACAGCCTGAAATACACAGCACTAAGTCAAGAACTTTCTACATTTCATGCTGTGCTTTTCACTTAACAGCTTAACAAACACATGTCCAAAATGACCATAGACAATGAGCGCATTACCTTGGTCTCTCTGTGTGACTGTGTTTAAAAGGTTTCCATTCATTTTGGCTCACGTAGTATAACCAAGAGTCACCTGGAGAAAAAAAACAAACATAAAATGTCTTTCTTGAAACCAGTGATAATTTTTGGGGTTGGCTAGGATCAGTTGCTAGTGTTACTCACTCAGCGTATCTCTGAGTGTGGTGAAACCTCCGAATAAGAAGATGTGGTCTGGTGACACTGGAGTGAAGGAGTGCCAAGACCTGCCCACAGGACCCTGCTGGGGAACGCTCCTACAAGGGCAGGGAGGGTCAGAGGGGGAACATAAGAGCAAGAAAAACACAACGAGAGAATGCTCAAAAGTGAGCATGGTACCAATGGAAAAAGTCGTTGAAAATTAAATAACTTTTTGAGACATGACTGTTTCAGGCATCAATCATTCGCAAGACACACTTTTGTGTAAAGAGTGTTTTTTCTCTAGTCTTCCCAGTTTGTTCTGCTGTGTAAATGGTTAAACAAACAACACTTACATTTCATGCCACTCCCATGTGTCCAGGTCAAGGTAGTAGAGGTCATTTAGTCTGAAATTCTGTGGACAACACGAGATGCACAAATGATTCGTTTTAATAGTATTGCATTATTTGCTAACCTGTGACTAATCTTTTGAACAATGCATACAATTTCAAAGAGGCTAAACGCATCCACATTGGTATTTGTTTTATTTTACTAACCTTGTATCGTCCCCCAAACACATAGCCTCTGTTACCAACTGTGGCGCAGGCATGAGCTGCTCTGGGTGATGGAGTGTTCCCCTACATAAAGCCATAGCAACAGATAGAAAAGGCATTAGGGTCAATTCAAACATTTCAGTGTTTATTTTAAGAGTCGAAACATTTTTGATTTACAAAAACATGCATTAGCATACATGAAAACTTGTGTAATTATAGTTGCATGAGGTGAAGTTGGTAGCATCTGTGTACTTGTTTACCGTGGTGATGGGCTGGCTCCATGTAGATGTCTCCAGGTCCAGCATGTGGATGTGGTTGTTCCAGCCTCGCCCAGGGCTGTCCCACTAAAGCAGCAAAACAAGCACAGCATTTCTTCATTGAATAATATACAATGTGTCTGTATAGGAAATAGAAATGCTGGCTTTTTTTCTTTTTACTTGCTATGAAGTAAACAAATTAAAATTAATCAAATGTAAAAACAAACACAGATTAAAAGATGAAAAACTTGAATTAGATTTTTAACATGTAATGAGGATTTCTATTTACTGACCATGAGTGAGGATGATTCATCATAATCAAAAGTCCCTCTATGTCCTTGTCCTTGTGCAGCGTAGCCGTAGCCTCCAAAGAATATAAGTCTGTGGAATCAACATCAGACAAGATTCACTTAAAATATGGCAATGATGGCAATCTGTGATTACACTTATGTATCTAGTATTTTACAATAACTACCCACACTATGGTGACATGTGAGCTGTGCCAGATATTTGAATTGATATGAATGTGTTATGATCCTACCTGGGCCTTTAACTCAGGAATCTATATTTTTTTTAAGTCATTTTTTTTCCCCTTTCAGTGAGGTCCTTGAAGCTTATTCTTCAATGAAATTAGCATGCTATCCTTTCACTTGGAAAAACTACAATTTGGAATTTTTGTTTAGCACAATAATGGTTACATCAAAATGCAGGGAGAAAAAAACAAATGTATCCGACTCTTACCTGTTCTTTTGCACCCAGCACCCTAGCTTGTCCTTGCAGGAAGGAGGGAGTCCTTTCAGATCCCTCATTTCCTCCCACACGAGGCTGGGAGCTCTCAGGGGCAGGCGGTAGACCTGCGAAGCACAACATAACATAGAATACAGTAGCTGTGTAAGATGATCGCAAACACAGGGCTGACCAGCCTGTTTCATTCTTTGTTTAAACACAATGCATAAAACCAGAGGATGTTGACAAATTGTCTTGATGTAACACTCAAATCGTACCCTGTTTGTGTTTCCCCTGGCATGGTGACCTCCAAATAGGTAGAGGACTCCATCGACACACACCCCGCAGCTGCCTGACATGGATGTGTGCAGGTTACCTCCGGCTACATGCTTTGTCCTGTCAACATTCAGGGTTGTTTTTTTAATACGTATTCTTTGTGTGCAAAATGACATAAATGAAGAATTCATGCCAATGGTATCAAGATGCAACTTAATTACAACAGCTGTTACCATACTCCCGACTCCATGTTGTATGTCCAGATCTCGTTTCTAGGCAGGTACAAGTCAAAGAATCCAAGGGTTTGAGCATTCTTGTACAGGGGGGGGGGATAAAATGCAGTTAAATAAATGTGCCTTATGAAATGAACTAACAAACTCATAAATATAAAGAAAATTTAGTTTTCAGTACTAAAACAGTATACTTCTTACCTTGTATCCACCCCACACATACATGATGTTTCTGTCAACCACTGCTATATGACCACTGCGCTCAGCTGGTGTATCTAACTCAAAGGACTCGGATGCCTCAGTTTCCAAGGGCTGTTCATCCTCCACCTCCACCTCCTCCTCCTCCTCCTCCTCTTCCATATCGTCGTTTGCCATCCATCCAAACAGTCTGTCATCTTCATCTCTGTCTGAGTCATTATCGTCCTCTCCGGCTGGCACATCTCCAATGTCTTCCTCCATTTCTGCCATTGTCCCCGCTATGCCAGTCGTCTCCTCCTCTTGTGTCCTATCTGGGGCATTCATTAGTAAAAGGACAAATCATATAGAAAAGGTTAGTACTGAGAGGATTATTCCATGAACTGATTAGTGTTTTCCTCCAATAATCTTGGAAAATAGGCAAAAAGGAAAACGAACCACATTCAAGCACTTGATGGAAGGAAAATATATTATTCAGCTAGTGATAAGAGAATGACACACATATCATGTTATCTCTGTTTAAAGTTCAAAGTTTATTAGTCACGTGCTTACCCATCACAAAATATTCTTTGTTCTCAGACTTAACAGTGCAACAAACATAACAAGTGCAAGTATAATATATGTTAGGTAAAGAGTTTTTACTCGTATGAACTCTTAAGTAGACGATGCATACCTTATTTTTTTAAGTCCACGTCTCTTTGTTACAAAGAAAAAGCTTTAATTCGGAGCAATCGGCCAGAAAGCGTTAGCTGCTGATGACCTACTTTTCTAGCTTCACTGTTTTGGGTTACTGAAATCAACGTTAGCCGTTAGCTTAGCCTTTGTCTAAGAGAAGACTGACTGTGATATAAATTGAATTATAATGTTTAGTTGAAAATGCACCAACCTGCTTGGCTGGTAACCAAGCTAGCGAGTACCTAACAGCTGCCCGTCATTTCATCTTTGACCAAAGACCGCTTGGCAACTTCAAATTTGTTTTTTTCAAAACGCTCGGATTCAGAAAAACAAGAAACGTCGCAAGAATCATTTTGACAACGTTCTTGTCGTAGATTACCTTTACTTCTTTGTAGGTCTTGGGGGGGTAAAATTGTATTCGCACCCGTAGTAGACTTGCCTTGTTAAATGTTTATTATTTTTTTCTGCAAATTTCAAAAGCTGAACGACATTAGTGTGAGGTCATCACAAGCGTTCTGGGGGCACGACCGGAAGTTGATGACTCGTCAAAGCTGCCATCTCGATAAGGTCGAATTTAAATATATTAGCAGATCATCAGCTTGCTCATTTACATTTTTATTTTCTACCTGATGATTTGGAAAGGCCTAAAAGATTGTTAGCTATTGTATAAAACAAGAATAAACAGTAAAGTCAAAAAATGTTACTTCACTTCTGACAAGTGATTTCAAAGTAAAACTATTTTCCCTTAAATATAGCAACAGTTAAGTGTTTGTAAATATGAAGAATAAAAATCCTAATTTGCACTATATGATGAGTAAAATTTTATTTTAAAACTCTATAGTATATATAATATACATCTTAATTACTTTGAGGCAGACGGCTCTAAAAATGTCTGGACGTTCAGTACAAACAATAAAACCTTTATTATTCATCACAGGACAAACATACAGATATATAGAAAATAAATCACTGCAATGGCTTGATCACTAATCCATCCTAATTTTACAGTATAAAACAAAGGCAATGTACAAAACATTTAAAAAGCATCCATTTGTAAATCCATGATTTTCTTTAGAGTCCTTGAAGTTTGCTGTAATAAGACACATAAGAAAACAACGGATTAGTATTACAGTGACAGTTAAAACTACAGTTCTCTGTAGTGAATGATGTGGAGAGAAAAGTAAAACTTGAAAACAGCCCACCTGTCTTCTACAGTTCTGTTGGATGGGTAGTACACCTTGAAAGTGAAGCCACTTTTTGGGAATGAGCCCTGTTGACATAAATAGACAAATTAATAAATACCAAAAGTCCATATTGATACAAGACAGTGATAACACTTTCTAGCTGGAAAGACATTGTTTATTATTTTAATTAAATATTTTGAGCCGTCCTGTCGGTTTCTTCTGTTTCTTACCGGGTTAAGACAGAGGCAGTCTGTGTTTGTGATGCTGAAGGGGTCGTATTTGTCTGCAAAGATGATGACATCAGGAACTGGGTAGACACGCATGGAGTAGTCGTACGCCCAGAATACAGGACTCACATACAGAGGCAGGGGAGTCAAGTGGCCCTGGGACAGGATGGTCTTAACAAACTGGAGGAAAGGGGGAGCAAAATTACATGATCAGGGCTGTACAGTGCGACAGTTTTGATCGCATTTGCTACTGAAATTGATCACGTGCGATGATGAATACGAATCCTATCGCACTCGTGCGACAGGTTGATAATGAGGAGAGGCTGTCTTTGAAACACAGGAGAGATGCACAACACTGCTTAGAGGGCTCTACATTAACACTGCGGGTAAATGAGTCTTAGGCAAGTAAGTTATTAAGTCCACCCTCCACTTTGGCTGGTGAAAGATGTGTGCTCGGGATCTGTGCTCGTGCAACGATTCTAGGTATAAAAACTTCACGGCTGCATCTAGACCATATAGGCTTCAACGGCAATTGCCGGAAGGAGACGGCACATTACCGCAGTTAAGTTAGCGCGTGTACAAACAGAACATTTCCTGTGCGCCTTCACATTAAAAGCCTGTTACTAGCCAAACGTGAGTTGACTTTTATTTTGAAGCCGGTAAGAACAGGAAGTTAGCGCTTTTTTCTAGCTTGAAAGTCAACTCCTTCAGCTGCAGAGAACAGTCAACAGTAGCCTGGTTAAACAAAGTTTTAAATAAGCCACTGAAAAGCTACTCCCAACACATTCACAACAACCTATTTAATTTATCCTAAATTGTACCAATGTGTATACTTATTTATTTAATAGGCTATGTTTAATGTTTTAAAGTTTGGTTTTAATTAACAGAAGGACATTATAATAATAATACTGAATCAGCAGAAAATTGCAATTGGCAGGTTAGATTCTTTTTTCTAAATCAGTGCACCCCTATTCATTTTTCTACAATTATTACTGCACACACTAGGATATCATATTAATTGTGAATCTCAAATGAGACCAGGATGACATGCTCAAAGGTAATTAGAGCAAAATGCAAGGGTTAAGGTTATGCAAGTTTTCAATCATAGCCTACTTTGTGTGCTACCAAATTTATTTTTGTGCTACTGAATTTTTTTGCTTGCTAGCACCAGTGCTACCACCTAAAAAAATAAGCGTACAGCCCTGATGATCTATTTCCAAAAATTAAAAGGCATTTCACTATGTGTTTTCAAAGAAATCAGGCTGGTCAGGGCATTCCACTAAGAGATGGTAAATTTACCAGCATATTTGCAGAAGTAGGAGGAAAGAGCAACACTTTAAATACTCTGTACAAAGGCACAGCAAAAAAAACGTGTGGCTGCACAACTAATAACAACTGTAAGTGTTTAAGAACAGGGATTTCACCCAGTATGAGTTTTTTTTTAGAGAAGCTCAAACTCACATGGTTTGAAATGTCAAGATTGTTATTGGGCAACCTGATGCAGTTCCTGCACATCTTGTTGACCAGGTCTTCCCTGATGATGACGATCTCTTGGCTGCAGTACTGGATCCTGACAGGAGAAACTTGACAGGTCACTTTGAGTGTCTTAGTGTCACTTGAAGCATATAAACTCACACATTTCTCAAAAGCCTAAAAAAAAAATCTTGTTGCACCAAATCTCTGATCTCTCTAAACAACAAATATTTTGATAGATGTATTTAGGGTGTGTTTTACCTGCATGGGTTGGTAGTGAACACGGAAAATGGCACCCTCTGACGGAACTCCTCTGTAATGTGATCAGACAAGGGAGGCCTGAGGGGAAATATATTCATCCACATTTATCCAAACCACCAAAAACTCACATAATGCTGTTGAAAAGCAGATGTCTTTGAAGGCTTACCTTGGCAGGATGGTGCCTGGACCAGGGTCTTCAGGGCCAGGAACAAACACAAAGCGACTACTGCATGTATAGGATGAACATGTTAATAATTAAACACTTTACAACATGATTAGTTAAAAATAAGTATGAGTAACTACTTTGTCAGATCATACCTGCTGTGAATGCTGGGGTATGAACATATGGCATCAGCAAGAGCCTTCAATGACTCTAAAAAGGGAAAAATTAATGAGATCCTGAATTGCTATGTATTTATCTTTATGTTACAATCAGACGTCTTAAAAATTTGCAGTATATTATGAGTGATGAGGACCCAAAAGTCTCACCTTTGAGTGATTTGATTTGTGTTTTTCCGTATGGCGCAGAAGAGAAGTTACCACACAAAATGAAACAGGTGGGAGGCATCGAAGCGTAGCCTGTAAGAAAGGGAGGCTCAGTCTGATTATTGTTTCCAAAAGGACCATGTTGTTGACCTGCAAATGCTCAGACCATGATGCAATACCAGACCTGAGAACATGAGGTTGAGCTTTTCCATCACTTCGACGCTGTCAAGCCACACGTCAGAGATAATAACAAACATGGCGTCCTCATTCTCTTCCTCCAGCTGCTTCAGCTTGGCTGAAGCCTTCACCGAAGTGGTGGATGGACCACCAAAGAAATTGATGTTTCCATAGTAAGCTCTGCCAACAAAACAAGGATCACAGTGAAGGTGCAGGAAAAGTATCTATGGAGCTCAATGCAGGATTCTCCCCAAGATACCAAGTTAAAAAAATTCACAGGAACATATAAAAAAACATCACTGACTCCCTGTTCTTTCACATGAAGCGGCATCCTTTTTAACTCAACATTTCTACAAGAGTTGATATACTTTAAAAGGTTAAACTTACACTTGAAATGTATATATTTTCTCTACATTAAGCTATTGACAAATGTTCATGAAGTGTGTTGCTAAACTGACAGCACACAACTAAAATCTACAATGAAAGTTTGACTACACAGTACACACACTCTCCTCCCATCCACTGACCTTGTGCCAGATGACGGCTCTGTTGGTGGAAACCCAAAACCGTTGACATGGAAAACCGAGTCCTCATACCAACCTAAAGGACAAAGGAAAAAATTACTTCAAATAAGGTATGTAATAAAACTTTTTTCCCTAATTTTATTGTATATTTGTGTTTTATTTATTTTCTTTGCTGCAGTTGTTATCTTACCCTCTGCGAGTACAAAGCAGGACTCTGTGTACAGACCATTATGGAACTGGTGAGAACTGAGTTAGGGAATACTTCCATTTTAAAAGCAGAAACATTTTGAATGTTAAAGAAGTCCTTTACTTTGACAATATCCAAACAAACTTATTAAAGGATATTGCTTTGGACATGTCCAACTGTACTGTTCCGCTCGGGTCCTCCAGGTAATATTTACCCTTAAAAAACAATTAAGAAATGTTAAAATACTTTACTGGAATATACATTATAATTTAAAGGAGACATTTATGAACTTGTCATCACTAACTCACCTCTTTCAGTTGTGTGACCATCCCCAGTACAATCACCTCTCCCAGTTTAGATGTGCTACCAAGCAGTGCTTCAATTGTCTTGAGCTAGAAAAGACAAATTACAGTCAAATACAAAACAATAAAATATGTTTTTATATTCAATGTACAACTATTAACAGCAGCGCAATACTGATGATGGTTTTCATTACTGTTGTTACCTGAAATTTATTTTGACCGTCTTCAACAGCAGCTCCTATTGCAGGTGGGGTGAAGAGCTCATGCCGGTGTGTACGCTACAAAACACATACCGGTATCTGTATAAATAAACTAAGCATGCTACACATACGTGAAACAGCAGCAGAGTGAGTGGGTAAGTTTCCCGGTCTGTACATTTTTTTTTTGATCAGAGCTCACTGACCTGTTGTAAGATGGTGTAGCGCTCCCTGAATAGTTCAGCTTTGTCTTTCGCCACACCGCATAGACTTGGGGCTGGATGACTTGTCATAGCAATACTGGATAAAAATAAATAAATAAATAAAAATTTGAAGACTTCGACTACAAGCAACAGTGGAACAAAATCTCAGCAGTGAAAGTTAAAAAAGTAAATATTCACACAATGGAGAAACACTGTCCCTTTACTTACGGTACAAATTTCTTCCGCTCCACACTGTAAATGTATCTTGGCACAGCAAAGGCTCCAATGATGTTGAAAACATTATCTCTGGAAGAGAGTTAAACAACTGTGATGAATAAGATGTTCTTCAGGACGATTCAGTTGATAAAGCTGCTACATTTACTTATTGGCTGAATACGGAAAAATGTCTGGATGTAATTTGAAGTGTAATTATTATTGACTAATATTACAATATAACTAGGACGTGACTGCAGATCCAGAATATTCCGTCCTACACATTAATGTGAATGATCCTATACCTCAAAACTCGGCTGCAATTATTCCAAGAAATGGAAATACAAAGTGCCAACCCCAAAATTAATTTTTCTTTAAAAACGCGTAATGTATATTACTTTATATCATATTTCTTGCCTGTGTCATAATAAAAATATGACAGGCAAATAATATAAAAATAAATGTATTGCAAATTTCCTATGATATTGTTACAGATGTGAACTGCTGGTATTTCGAATAACTTTCAAAAAAGCACCCGTCAATATTTAAAAAAAATTACAAACAAAATTTAAAAAATGCTTACATGGATTCATCACAAGACTGGGTGCAATCTTGCACTGCAATTTCAACCACAGAGAGCTCTATCATACTAGAGGACACTGTTGGGAAACACAAACTGTGGTCACATATCACAAACGCATAAGGTTCTGCACACAGCACACTATGCACTAATTATTTATCACACTGTGATTTCTACAGACTAGTAGTACTATTGGACTTACACGGTTGCTTTTCGACTGCATCCAAGACCTTTTCAATAATATCATCCAGTTCTGTGGCACTGACGGACTCCAGCGCCTCCAACAGGTATCTGCTTGCGTCCCTGGAGCACGAAACAACAAGAAAAGCATGAATATACATAATATATTGTTGGTATTTATTTTTTGACTTCTGGCAGACAAATAGAAAAAGAAAAATGTCCTCAAGAAAACGTCTCAATAGAAACATTGAATTGAAAACAGAAAAACTAACCCCAACAATTGAGATTTTTTTTAAACCTCACAAATAATATAATATAAACAGGCAGATTTTTTTTCATGTTTGATACAAAAGTAACACCTGGAACTGGAGCACTGACGGGAGCTGAGGTGTCATTTTAGGTTAATCCCAGCAATGTAATAATGTTTCAGTTGAACTGCTTAAAAAAGTGAGTTAAATATAAATTGTTCAGTTTGAGTGCAGTTAACATCGGTTATGTTTACTCATGTTTATGTTTACTCCTGTTCATAATGTTACATAATATATGTTTTATGTCCACTCCAATCCCGCTTGTAACTAACTTTGAATGTATTCCATTATACAGCATTTTACTTAATTTAGATAACATTTTATCTCACATTCTTTTATATTATACTTTATCACTAGATTTTATTTGCACAATGTCTTTGTATTATAGTCTTGATTTAGGTCTCAGGTGGCTCTCTTGATTGCTAATGTTGCATTGTTGAAGAAAGCCTGAGACTCATACATTTTATTTCCAACAACTGCTCCTATAATTATTGTGCAGATGGCATATAAACAATAATGAACGTTATATTCTTGTTTCTTGATGTCACTTAAATTAAATTGAGCAAAAAGAAATGAAGGCGACCAGTGCATCTCAGCTGCTGACCCCTGCCTGTGAGGTGACATATATGTGGATAGTTCTCTCACCGCACAAATGGCAGTTACGTTACAACATCGGTAAATCACTTCAAAAACCTTTAACTAGTATTCAAATACTTACGGTCGAAGTATAAGCCCCCGCATTTTGAAGCCAGTGGTTACTTTAGTCTTTATTTTCCGAGCAACATCCATGGTTGTTTGTTTCCAACTCTCAAGCTTTGGCGCTAAATGTCAACTTCCGCATGTATTTCATCACTTCCGCTAAAGCGTCACGAACCCTCTAAGAAGAAAAACATAAAAAAATAAAAATAAATCAACACAAAGTTTTGGTCTGTCAATCAAAACAACATGAAATTAAAATTCATAAATCTGCATTGCGATGATTAGTGGTATTAAATATGCAATATTATAGAATGTTATAGCCTAATTAACTTCAAAATATAATGGTTACATTATATATTTTATTTGTTTTTATTCATATAATTATTGTTTTCATAATGGCTTGTGATTTATTTAATAAATAAAAACCAAACAAACATACAAACAATCCGTGGTCAATGGGGACTTTATTTTGACAATCGAAAGGACCGGAAGTTGCATAATTCCTTGTTGTGACAGATAGATTATATGTCTATGTACAGGAACGAAGAATGTTTGTCAGCTGTTGGTTTATTGTTAATAACATGAGAAAAAAACATACGAAGTTTGACACTGTACTGTAATACGTGAGTATTGGGTTTTTGTGCTTGATATAGGCCTATGTGTTTTTCTCGAAACCATTGTTTTAAAATGTCTCTGTATTGTGAAAACCGTATGCCATTTGTTTTACCTGCTGCTGTGAAACGTTACCTAGGTCTTCCAATATTGTACAAATACCATAACAATATAGGCTATTATTTACAACCTTATACCCTAAGACAGTAGGGCCTATGCATGTTGTGTGTCAGCTCTGCTCGCAGTTTTATCTTACTTGCCTCACAATGAAAGCCAATGCAGCTGAAGGTAAATAGCCTAGGTGACACTTTAAGACATATTTTTCTTTTGAAAGAAGTCTATAGGGCACGTCTCCCCCTTTCTAATAATAGCAGACAGTCATGGACGCCGCATTTGAGAGGCACTGCTCGGAGCTGGTTGCCCGGGAGAGGAGCGGACACACGGCGGTGGTGGAGGGCAACCTACTGTATGTGTGGGGGGGTTACATGGTGAGAAGAAAAAACACACACATAAACAAACATTAACAACCGATCTGTTTAAAGTTTTTCGACAACGGTGCTAGTGCATTCATTACTTATAATAGCCTAATAAATAGTGTATATAACATAGGCCTACCATAAGACTCTAAAATAAGCCATTGTGTTCAAAATGTTTCAACAATGTGGTTTTTCTAAGTAAATTATCTGTCTACATTATCCACCGCCAGTGTATGCTATTCATACAAACTTAAATACACACTATGGAAAATATACCTTCAAAATGTAAAAATTAAATAAATAAATAAAACCTGTAAAAGGTTATTTTTAATACTTTAAATCAGGTTGAGCTAATTTTCAGATTTTACTTGAATGCTTTGGTGCTGGACACAATCAGTTTTCTTGTGTGTTATTGAGTACATTTCCTTAGCTCTTAAATTCTCTTAACGTTTTCCTGCTTCACATATTTATTACACAGTAACAGACATGTTGTGTTTTTTGCAGTCAATTGCTGACGATGAAGTTTTCCTACCCAATGGTGAAATCTGGGCTTATGACTTAGAAAGAGGAGTATGGTAAGAATATTACACATTCACAAATATTTTTGTGGTTGGAAAAAAGCATGGTTTCCATACTATTCTTAAATGCAGCAGTTGTAAAATGTGTCATGACATTAGTGAATGTGAGTAGTTTATCCACTCTTTTTTTTTTTGAAGGGAAGTATTTGATATGACAGGGGATATCCCTCCCTCTATGTCTGGGACCTGCGGCTGCTCCCTGAATGGACACATGTACCTGTTTGGAGGATGTGATGACAATGGACAGACCAATCAGGTGAGTCTGATAACTGATAATGGTTTATTTACATGTGTTGTTTTAAAATGTATGAATTAGTTTTAAATCTCAGCTATGCACAATGCTGGGTTGATAACGTAGAAGCAAGGATAACAACTCAAAAAAACTCCTCAGATCTAGAGGCCAATTCTGAAACATTTCCAGTAGTAACTAAACATTTTCCATGACCAAGATAATGGACTCTGACAGAGACAGATGCAAAGGGAAGCCACACACAAAAAAAGACAGGACAAGAAAATGACATCCCTTAATGAAAAATGGTTAACAAATATGAGTGAATGAATCCTTGTGGACATACCCATAGGCCACAGCATGGACTAAGCAAATTTGACATTAAGTAGCGATCTGTGTTTGACTTCAAACAGATCTATTGTGTCAACCTGACAGACGGTAAATACACATGGAGGAAAATCGCACATGAAATCGGTTCTGCTCCCTCGCCTCGAGACAAACTGTCCTGCTGGGTTCATAGGGGAAGGTAAGCAACATGGAAATATGAATTTAATATCTGGCCGCATATTTGGAGGGTTGGAAGCTGACTGTTTGGGGACAGTTAATGGGTGAAATTAGTTTGGCTTCTGATCCCTTGTATGTGTGTTTTTTAAGTTTGAGATCATTTTGATAAAGGAAAAGCAGAGGCTGTTTGCACACTGACAGTTTCAAGCTGTTTGCCTGACGAAGACCTCATAGGTTGAAACAAAACTTTGCTCAAATAAGAAAATATTCAGTGTGGAGCCTCTCGTTTTCCTGTTTGGGTGATGCTGTTTTTTGTTCTGTATCCAAATGGGGTTGTAAGATCACAATGCACTATTTTTTGCTCTATTTAGATAACTTATATCCTAAATGATATATAGTCCATTCATATATTCAGTCACTCTTTATTTGTCTTAGTACATTGTAAACCCCAATCTTCACTTACTCACATTCATAGTGTCATTCTTTGCTTTGTCCTTTTAGATCTGTTATTAAGTTTATGTCTGAGATCTTAGATTGGTGATATCTGTACTTGCATGGTATTAATTGTGACAATCTTTGATTTTGATTTTCCAGGATAATCTACTTTGGAGGATATGGTCACAAACAACTGACTGATGTCGATAGCAGGAACAGAAGCTTCATTGTGGATGAAGTATCTTGGGTAATGCTTTTTGTATTGACTTTAGGATATTTTCATAGGACATAGTGACACATATTTGTGTAGTTTTTATTTGATTGATGAGCTGTAACATTGGTTCTTACCTATTTTACATGCAGTCTTTGGTTCTAACCACGAATAATCCTAATTAACTCAATATAAATTAAGATAGGTGTTGAGGCCATCTTCTTGTTTTCAGGTTGCAGACGTCTTCTGGGGATGGAACAATGAGGTTCACATATTTGACCCAACGCAAGCCAGTTGGAGTGAACCACAGACCCACGTGAGTCACCTAATAGTGTGATTCAACCTTTAAGGCGAGACACGGCAGGCAAAAACATCGTTTTTTTAAGCACTGGTCAATTTTGAGATTTGTGTCTATTTAGCTTCCATAACATGTCTTCTTTCATACTAGTATGGATAAAATGTCCAAAATATACGTTTTAGGTGTTTATTTTACTAAACTTTGACTGCTTGCGTCTGTATTTTGCTCCTAAATTCGTCAAAAGTGAGCATTCTAACGTAACATACAGCACCGCGACCGCTGTATGAATCATAATAACCATGGTACTGTTGGAAAGCTCTGAATCTCAAGAACAACGTTATCTGATCCAAATATGGTAATTTCCTTTGTATCAGTAACCAATCGTGAAAGTGTGAGGAGGGATTCAATGCTAGGAAAGCGACCTCATTGGCTAATGCACATTTCTGACGATGTGATTCGCTAAAATGCATCACGTGATGCTAGCCCCGGGTAGCTCGAAAATCACAAAATAAAATGGGGAAAACGTCGAAAATATGCCAAACCAAGACAAAAAAAACACTTAATCAATTGGCTACGGACATTACATGATCGCCATTTGAAGGGGAGAAGTGTTAAAGACATGTAAATCACGCCGATCACGTCGGAGAGACACAGACTGTCAGACGATCAGAGGGGAGATGGTGGGGAGAGAGAGCGTCTGTGCCGACAGGAGCAGGTTGACAGACAGTGGCTAATAATGAATTAACCACGTTTAAATTAGCATGTGGATGTAAATGTTACTATGCTATGGTTTATATATGTTAAGCAGTGGTAGGCCTATATGGCATTGAAGGGTGTAGGGCCTAATTCAATAAATTACTCTAGCTATTATCAGCAGAATTCACGTTTTTATCTTTAACGGCCGTTTTCTCAAAATGAGCTTTTTCCAATACTCTGCGAAAGATATCTCAACTTCTAGACCACTGACATCAACCAAACTTTCTATGATCATTCATAGCACTATTTTAAAGGTTTTTACAGAAGGATTTGTTAATATATTGTTAATTGTCTGATTTATGATACATTTTCCTCCTAAAAACATGCCGAAAATGCATTTCTAAGACATGTACATAGTCTTTTTTGATTTATTAAATGAAAAAAGGCTGTATCCAAAATCTGTTGTGTAAAAACTTTAGAAACTAATATGTGGTTAAAATAAAATAGAGATTTTAACTCTGGCTTTATCCAACATCTCAAAATCTTTCTCGAAAAATTACCCAAATTTACGCATAATTGGTTAAATATTGCCATATTTGCATATTTAATAAAATATTAAAGAAAAACATGTAATACAAAAAATGATTGTGTTTGTGTCAGTAATCAACTGGCAAAGTTTCATGATGATATCTATAAGTTAAAAAAAAATCCCTATTCACCTGGGGTGTCTCGCCTTAATAGACTGAATGCAGTACATAAATACTCTGATGATCTAAACAGCGACAGTTTTTTGTTTGTAGGGCAGTGCTCCTGCCCCGAGGGCGGCCCAAGCCAGCGCCACAATCGGATGCAAAGGATATGTTTGTGGAGGCAGGGTCATGGTGAGAGCACTACATGCTTTCCAGTTCTTCTCATATGCAAAGATTCAGAAGTGCACAACAAGAAGATAAACGCACAGACTCACTGATTATAGCCTGTCATTTGTCGCCCTCTTCTTTTAAATGCAGGAAACCCGGACAAGTGATATTCACTGCCTGGACCTTGAGACATGGACGTGGTCGGAAATGTACGTATGCACTCGTAATGAATGACAATTAAAATGTCTAGAAATTAATCTGTTGTGTGGTTTTCTGAACGTACAATATTTTAAATGCACATTGAGACTGAAACAAGTTGTGTCACTGATATTTAAAATGGCTGAATCCTTTTCACCTGCGCATTATGGTTGAACATATTTTTCCCAGAATCCCGGTGTCCAGCATTCCAGTGGGCAGGTCGTGGCACACGCTCACTGCGGTATCAAACAGCAGCTTGTTCCTGTTTGGAGGTCTCAGTGTAGACTGCACACCAATGAGTAAGAACATTTATTCACTTCTTCACTTTTATTTTTCCTTTTTCCCCTCGTGTCATTTAATTTTTTTAACCGCTCTCTTTTCCATGACATATTTTTTCTCAATCAGGTGACGGCTGGTTGCTTGATGTTGAAACAAAGAAATGGAGAGAAATCGAGCATCCCTTTAAGAATAAGCCAAGGTAGCAACTTATTATTGCCAATTGGCTATTGTGCAACCAAACACTTTTTTGGTTTTACTGTAAATTGTAAGCAGATTTTAAAATAGCATATTTTCCCCTGGCTTAAGGTTGTGGCACTCAGCGTGTCCAGGCAAAGACTCCGATGTGATTGTGTTTGGTGGAAGTTGTGACTACATCCTCCTTGTGGACACTGTGAGTATCACAGAGACACTTCAAATGTCAGTAAATAGATCTGGAACCAATCTTGATTTTACTAAACTTTAGAAAAAAAACACATGAGAAACTACGTAAAAGCCTCCTGAATTCACATTTACACAGGCACAGCTCTGAAACTATGTGAAGAGACAAGTACAAATGTTGGCCATGTAAAAAAAAACTTTTATATAACAATAACTTACACCACTGCACAACAGTGTACTGAATGATACATTACTGAAAAACCTGCATGATATTCAACAACATATCCTCATAAATAATTAACAGTAATTGTAGATACAAATATATCTTGGCTGCAGTATTTAAATGTAAACTTAAATCAAAACAGTGAGCATATAAGGAACATACTATGCATATTTTTGAGACAAAAGTTCTTGGCTGAAAATGGACCTTTTCTAACTTTGTACATTTCTTTTCAGGGCCACTGCAATGATGCACTTGTTTTTCAGACGGAGCCATATCCTCTCTTTAGGTAAAAACTTATCTGATAGCTTCACACAACAAACCTGTCACATTTGAAATACATTAGCAATGGCTGCATGATATTTAGGTGTGTTAGGTCGAGAGCCCCGCAACTACGCAACTTCTCCATTAATGACAAGTGAAAATATTTGCTGTGTAAAAACAAAGGTATTTTTTGTGTTTGTTTCTTCTCTGGCAGGATTTGTGAGGATTACATTGCAAAGAACGTGACGAACTATGAGAAGCTCAGAAATCAACTTCCACTCCTGCCTCCCAAACTACTGACTGCAGTGCAGAGGAGGACGTCTTTCTACAGACCTTCAAAGAAGCAAAAATTATTGGTTCAAACAATGTCTTAAGTGCCAACATCTTTTATTTAAGTACTGTTCTCCCTTTAATGTGAACATTGGCTTCACACTTTAGGGTAGCGTTTTTATTTAATTTTAATATATTTTCAAAATATTTTATGATGTTAATTACTTTTGAGATTCACATTTTATTTTGTAAAATCTGCCTATTTTAATGAGTGGGATGATTAAATGTCACATCAAACTTGTTTTTCATATTGTCTGATTGTTACACTATAGGTATTTAAGTAATCTAAGCAACACTCACAAAAACTTAACATGAGATCAGAATTAAAGCAATAGCATATTTTTATTTGCAATATAAAGTGAAATTACAAAACCCTTCCACTACATTTCTGTTAGAAATTCACCTTTTGTTGAAACAGTTTTCACATAAATGCTCCAAGTTCAGGCTCATGCATACAACTACTTTGTCCCACCACTAAGTGGCAGCAGGCCTTTATGCTTGAATGTAGCTGAAACACAGCTGGATCCAACTGAGCTTACCACACATTCCTCCTTTCATAAGGGTGGAGAAGTGTGCAGGAACTGTGGTCAGGAAGGAAACCTTAAACTAACAATTCCAGCTCAAACCTCTGCAGGGCTGCTACTTATGGACACTTTACCCTTTGCACTGCACTGAATGCAGAGAACTACAAATGGAAATTGTTAAATTTGCATTTAATGGCCCCAAATATGTGCCTTTAATGCAAGATTTCAGCTAGACTGCTGAGATTCAGCATACCATGGACAGGTCTGGTTTCTCTCGTTTACTTATTAACAGACAAGTTAAATTAAAGTAATAGGTAACAAGTAAGTATGTGTGTGCTCTGTGGGAGCCTTGAGGGGGGTGACAGTGACACCATTTCGCTGCAGATAACAAGCCAAGGAGGCATCTGTCAGTTCACAGACCTGGACTGTGAGGAAAACCTTCTGGCATCTGATCAAGTTGCTGTTATATTGCTGCAATTACCCTGCGTCATGAAGTTAAATAACACTTGGGTGAATGCAAAGGCCTGGAGTGCAGCAGTTTCAGTTAAAAAAATAAATGTATCCAGAAAAACCTGCTTAAATACAGCAAGTGTAGCCTTCCCTAGCAGCAGGAACTTGTCAAATGAAACCCTGGTTCTCTTTCCGTTTAGAAAAACCTCTCCTGCAAACTGCTGGAGCCTATCCCATGTAGACAGCTGAGGGCTGAGGGGTCAACTAAATTCTCTCTCGATGGTGTCCATCAGCTCTTCTTCTGATCCATCGTACAGGATGACTGGCATGGTGAGAGAAGTTGTCGCATTGGGGACTTGACAGCTGCCAAAAGTCCTGAGGACAGTGGAGAAACATGTCAAACAATAACTGATATACACCACAAGTCGTTGAATAAATCCACCCAAAGTTACATGAAACGATAACCTTATTATTTTCTAATTATTATTATGCCCAAAGGGGCCATTTTATTGAATAGGCACAGTGTTATGAAATATACATAGTCAGCCGGATACAGGGCCTAGCCTACTTTTTTCTTAGTTGTGCTCCCTGTTTTCACACTCACCTCCGACAAAGCAGCAACAACAGACGCCTGTTTGTTTCTGTCCTGCTTGCAGACGTCTGACTAATCTGATCTGCCCGGGGAATAATGCCTTTGGTATTTCGATCTCTCTAAGGAGAATTTGATCTGGCTCTCCTAGTATTTTACTACTCCACTGAGCTCGGGAATCAATTATATATGAGAGTTGCCTACTTACGATTGTATTTCTGATGCGGGGACATCTTCCAACAAAGCCCCTCTTGTCAAAAAGCCCTGTGAGGTGGACTGACACAGACCAGAGAGGAAAGAAAGGATGTCACAACTTTCGAGGCCCATTGTAACATTGAATTCTTAAAACAGTTTTAATGCCTACATTTCCAAATAAACTGAGTTAAGAAACAATCAAAGACATCATGCATTAGGTCTATACAATAATAGGCTAATAATCAGTAAATACAAATCCTGTGTCTTTACACTGTGCTGACTGGGGCACGCAGGTGTGTGTTTTTTTAAGTGCGTAAAAGCATCATTGCTCCTCTTGTTTACATCTCTTGATCCACAGTTAGAGCCACGTGGCTCCTCTGAGCTGAAGTCCTCATTGTCCCCCTGTCTTAGATGACACAGTCCGTATGTTTTGGACCTGATGGCAGCCTTCTTTGGGGGACTTTTCTTCGCCCTCCCTCGCTCATCGTAATCCGCAAGAACTGTGTCCAGCTCTGGGTCGACGTCGTCGTCTTCCCTGGAACAGTCAGAGTCGTGCCCCTCACTGTGGCAGTCCGGCTGCGCACGGTTGCGCGCGTTGCGCAAAATGGCATGGATTTTGAGAGGCTTGAATGGACGCCTGTCCTGCTTGGGTGAAGTGCCACTGGCAGCTGTCTTTTTGGTCACGTTCACCTCGCTGAGACACGCAGGTGCAACTTTCTTCCCCCGGCTTGTACCACTGCCCATGACCTGTCCGTCCGTCTGTATGGTTTCTAAAAAAATTCCAAAGTCCTCTCAAGGCTCACATAGTTGACCATTAACCAACAAATACTTGATCCTTCTTGGCGGTGTTTAAGGCCAGTTTTCAGTTAGGTTTACTGGGTCAGTTTTTGGTTAAAGATTAGCTCCGAAGCCCATTTTTTTTGTACCGATCTGCAGAAGCACTGCTGATGTGATCGCATATTCCATGTGCGCAGACCCGCTGCTTGTAAACTTTGTGACTCCACATCAGGATGAGAAGCAGGGTATCCGTTACATAACACCAGTTTGGCTCGGGACCCCAGGGAGAAAACTCCGCCTTCTTCTAGAGGGGAACACACACCCTTTATGTTTCCATTACTGGACAGACATAACTTCCACTCACTACATTATAAAATCTCCCTGAATTTTCTTATTCGTCATATTAAAAAAACTAAAAATCTTATTAAAGACCGAAAAAAGAATACCTTCTGTATTTAGATGTCCAATCCCTGAATTGAGAAGGGATTGGCGGATTACATAAGGACAGTAGCCTATGACCATGAAAAGGCTAACGGGCCAATTAGTTAGATTTATCTGCATCACAACAGCAACAATGTCCAGCCTTTTACTCGTCTGTGTTCAGCTAATAGCTTTTATTGAAGCAACAGAGGTAAGGAGTGAGTGAGTTCCTGTCTGCCCGCCTGCCCAGTCCAGGAGGCCCCCAGCTCCACTAGCCCCTCTGGTGACTGATTAAGACTGGAGCAATGAGCCAAAAGAGAGAGAGAGGGCATTCCTTTCTAACAGCCTGTGCTTCCAGGAGATTCCTCACTTAGCTTTTGTTTGGTCCACTTGCACATACAAAAGACACAGCAGGAGCATCTCTCTGCCATAGCTGTCCAACAAGGACCTGGGGTTCACACGAGGGAAGAAGTTGTTTGCTGTCTTTCATTAAGAGCCCCTCTCTCTCTCTCTCTCCCCCCTCTTTTGCCTTGGCTGTGTGTGTGTGTGTGTATGTGTATGTGTGTGTGTGTG
>NC_137219.1:10999912-11057412 GCF_949987685.1 Ammodytes marinus | reverse complement strand
ACAATGGTAGCTTGCACTGTCTCTGCAAGAATAACTTTGCCTTCCAGGTGTAATATTTGAGGAGGGCTCTGCTAAGCTCACTGGGGGCCATGCAATTTAAATAAAAAGTGGGAAAACTGTTAACAAAGGGCTTGTATGTGTTCTGTTTGAGCAGGACTTGCAATCAATACAATTTATACAATGTGGAGACAAAAACCAAAGCTATTTACGCACATTTAAGTGAAACTATGTTAATTCTGCTGAATGGCAGCCATTGTGGCCAAAGGAACAGGAAAAAGGAAAAAGAGCAGTGTAATACAGTAGTAACTCAAGTAAAGAGGAATCGTAGTACAGTCAGTGATATGACTCAGTCATGCTTGTTACAACAGTATTTATCAGTATTTACATTTAAGTTTGCTATTTTGCAAATTTTTCAGTGGAAAATTTGTATTTTCCGTTTTTTTAAATTTACAATGTCACTTTAAAGCCACTTGGAGGCAGCGGAAACAAGCTGTAAACGCAACATTGACATATCAACTGCTTATCTTATTTCAGCAATTGTGAGTTGGTTCGCAAAACAGGTATACAAATATATATGTGCACAAGCACTGAAAAAATTTGTTTTTCATAATATATACCCTTTAAATTGACACGGTGACAGCTGTTTTTTTACACATCATTTGAGGCATTGTCATTATACAAAATGTACACTTTAGTCGCTTTAAGATAAAATAAATAAAAAATGTAGCACCCATACAAATACCTGTTTGGAGATTAACTAACAGTATACAGTCCCCTCCAAAAGTATTGGAACAGTGAGGCCAATTCTTTTATTTTTGCTGTAGACTGGAAACATTTGGGTTTGACACCAAAAGAACTCTCTGTGTGACCACACTTTTCTGTCAAAGGGCCATGCAATCAACAAAAAACTATTACCGCCTCTCACAGGCACTCAAAAGCACTCAATACCAGCATCTGCTCACTTCTTAAAGAGGCTTCATTTGGAGAAGAGCTCACAGCAATCAATCCTTCCATTATACCTGGCGTGTTTGTCAACATCCTAATGTCCTAATGTTGGAAGTGTTAAGCATGTTCAGTTCAATTCTATTTAATTCACCTCTTCTTTACCTCCATGCTTCATATTTATATGTATATACTGTTTTGCATGTATTGTTTATGCATCACTGTATACAACAATATCCACTGTAAACTTTTGACCTCAACGTGTATCCTGGTTACTGTTCCAGCTCAGTTCCCACATTTTCTCCCAGGCTAGTGCTAACCTGGTTCTGCCTCCACAACACATGGTTTAAAATGGCTTTTCTTTGTTTAACGCATTTATTTTCCCTCCCCCAAGCTATACAAGATACCTCCTCTGGCAGACAGTGTGTCATGTTGATTAGAGTATGGTGCTGTGAAGCATTGGCTCAGTCAATCCTGGCTTCAATGTTGAAGTGGAAAGAATGCACAAAAGGTAAATCCGTAGTCAGGGGTGGTCTTAATGATCTGGGGGTCCGTTTCAAGACCTAGTGTGAGGCCCCCCACTTATTTTTTTTATTTTTTATTATTTATTATTTAATAAACTATTCTTGTGCATGGGCCACTGGGAGCAGACTCTTAAAGTTTTTGCGTTATCTCGCAAAGTTTTTGCGATATCTCGCAAAAGAGTATATATATATATTTTTTTGTCATATTTTTTAATTTTTTTTTTCATATTATTTTTTTTACCAACATTTTTTCTTGTGGGCTCCGTACCATTTTTAGCAGAGAGTGTCGAGCATGGTGTCGAGCAATCAACAAGGGTTGATGCATGTGAGTACTCGCTGAACGAAACAAACAAACACATTAAATCAATGGCTAACTGTTGTTAGCTGTTTGTGCTACCCTCCTCACTTCCGGGCTTCACTGATTCGCTAGCCCTCCACCAATCAAATTGCTCCAACTGAAAGACTGCCCGCCGCCGATTGAACATGCCCGACGACATCTACGACGACCGACGTCACGGCACACACCAAACAGATTCGTGTCCCCGTCCCTTCCAGACTCTCCGACGGCGATTATCGGGCCGGTGTGTCCTGGCCTTTAGGCCCCTGGGCCGGGGCCCGGTAGCATGCACATGGGGTTTCAATTGAAATGGGTGAAACTTAGCTAAGGCCGCTAATGTCCGTAGTACACCTTGTTTCTCATTGGTCGCACTGTATGTTTGTGAATTTGTAATGGTTTGTGAGGGAAAAGTTTTAATCAAGCTTTTATGGGAGGATGGAGGAGTGACAGTCATACAAAGTAGCTATATACTAAAAGTTGAAACCCATGTTTCTAAGGATGGAAATTTCTGTCTGTTGGCCCACTGCGTTGGTCCAGATGGAAATATCTCAAAACCTTCTGGGTGGAATGCCCCCAATTTTTTTTTACAGATACCCATGTCCAAGACGATGGATCGTACTGTCTTTGCGGATCTATTGACTTTTCCTGTTGTGCCGACAGCAGGTTTACATGTATGGTTTAGAGTTAAATATCTCATAAACTACAGACTATGACATTTAGTATAGACCTTCATGTGTCCCTCAAGATAAATTAATACAACTTTGATGATCCCTTCACTTAACCTGTAGCACCATCATCAGACAAAATCTGAACTGCTCAAAGAATCAATACAATGCCACAAAATATGGCTATGTAAGAAGCAATATTGCTAAGATATAGTTTCCGTCATGACAAAAACAGCTGCTGAAGAGGACCTCATACGGTTTTTGTCATTGATTTCCTGTCCTCTCTCTTTTTCACTCTCTGTCAGAACAACACAGAGAATATTAAACTTGATCTGATTCCTTCCCTAGGTATTTGTGCTCCAAAAACAGTGTGAAGGCAGAAGAAAAGCACAGAGGGCCCATAAGAGGAAGCAACAATGGTTTGATGCTGTCCATGGTGCTGACAAACCACAGATGGCACTGAATGGACAGCTGCACTTAAAACCTTACTATTTAATTGATAAAGTCCTGGGGATTAGCAGGTAGGTCAGGCAGTTCATACCTTTAGACCAGCAAAATAAAACAGAAAACAAAATGAATTCCTTTTAAACTGACTACAATAACATATAATTGATACATTTTTAAACATTCTGCAGCAGCAGATAGCGTTTCTGTGTAACACGATATTTATTTTTAAGGCATCTGTAATAGGAATACATTCACAGGTGGCTGAACAATAAAGCAAGACCTAGGTTTGGTTCTGTTTCAAAGTTGCCAGAGAACAGAGCATGTGGTGGGTTGAAGACAGATCTCAATTCACATTGTATTTTTCCCCTCAAAAAACAAGTATGGATGCACTGCATGACACACAGAAACACAGCTCAGTGTTTACTGTGTATGTGAGTGCTTGTACCTGGCCTCAAGCATTTCTGCCAGATATGGGTATAACTATAGTGTGCTGTTGAAAAAAGGTGCCATGCATGAGCATATCCCCCCCTCTCCATGTTATATAATGGGACTGTTGATGGCTGGCATCATTATCGACCCTGTCTATGCCAGTCTAAAAATATGGTTCCGGACTCCGCCAGTATGTGGCATTTATGTAACTGAACAGAACAGGAGATGGGTTTGGACTGCAATCCTTTTCTATGACAGTCCAGAGCCAATGTGACAGAGAAGGGCGTCCGACGAGGAAAGATCCAGACTCCGGTAAAAAGAGTGGGGGGAGGTGGGGGAGCGAGAGAGAGACGGAGAAGTGTGGAGGAGGTGTAGGTAGCTAAACTTCATTATCATTTAGATATCCCTGTAAAGACCACCTACCAAATTAACTTTCACTTGTCTGCAAACTATAATTCTTCAAACTGTGGCTGATATTTTGCTAATGCAACGTTATGTTACAAAAACAACCTTCTGCAGTTTAAACCCTTAAAGGTAGGCTATTATTGGTGAAATAAAATAAAATTCCAACCTGTTAGTAAAGTGAAACAAATTAAATATGCAACATTCAGTAAAAAATATGTTTTGGCCAAACATAGTCTTTCTCAATCGGCTTCTTACTCTGAGTGATAGGTTTTAAGTTTTCAAGTGTCGTTGGAAAAGGTTTATGCTATGTATGATTCTGTGAACCAATCAGAATTGAACATTTTAATAAAAATCTGACAGTTGTGAGCTTGTTCATTTATGTTTGCCTGGCCACTGTCAAACCCAACAGATTAAACGACACACACAGTCTTCATGACGCAGATTATCTGAGTTTTAAGAGTTAATCTCTTACTTGACTGTTCGCTGAACCCCTTACTCTGAATAACAGTTGCCATATCATTGCATAGCAACCATAATGAGGCAGGCATGGCAGACCTGTTGCGCATGGTGCTCGGAAAGAGACAAATTTGGATTGTTTTGTATTTTTTTAGCCTAACCAAAAGCACCTTCCCGAGCAATAGTGTTTAAGGTCAAATTAAATGCTATGTAGCCAATGCTTTAACGTCAGATGCAATTGTAAGCTACTAGGCCTATAGTGAGAGTTCATCATTAATTAAACGATTTTAATTAATATTAGGACTTGAGGTAATGTTAGAAAAATCCCTGTTCAAGGGATCAATCTTACTTCTAGTATGCTGTACAACTACTGTATATTCTTATAAGCATTCAATAACATTTTAACTGTAATACAATAGCTACATGGCTTCACCATGTCAACATCAGCTTTATTTTATAGCTTTTTGCCTGGGACACATAGTCCATCATAACTTCCTATGTTTAAGCATCTTATTATGTTTGATGCACATTCAAGAGCGTTTCACATGAATTATTATTAAATCAGTTAGAGAGTTTTAAAGTGTCTTTCAAAGTTAGTGCTAATTAGCACACTAGCTAGCTAATTAATGCTTGCTAGCTGATTATCGTTACATTTTTCATTACACAAATTGAACATCAAACTTTACAAGTAAGTTTAAGTATTAAAGAACAGAATGGTAGGCATATAGACAGCTACTAATACCATAAAACTTCTAATATATTTTTTTTGTTTTTAGCTTATATAATAGGCTACTTTAACTATCAAAACACACTTCAGAATTTGAAAATGTAAGCATGTGCTTCCTTGTTTCCTTGTTTTATGACAGTATTTAAATGTTTCTTCTTGATCACTTGTCTGGTACAAAAAAAAGAAAAAGAGGAAGCAATCCATCGAAGCAATCTCAACCCTGTTGTTAACATCACACATAAACTTTGACTATCATGCAGAAGCATGTGGCTGCTTTGAGGTAATTCCTTGTTGAGAGTGACGTTATCCTCCGCTCTCTTCTCTGCAGCGTCTCATGCTTACAGATCAGACTCCAGGGAGGGAATCTACTCAAGTGTGATTAGAGCTGTATTATTGGCTAAATGTTTCCCCTAATGAACATGCAGTTAAAGTCAACGGGAAGACCTCACCGTCATTTGCAGCAGCCCTGATGGGTTTCTTCCCTAGGCCTACATTTCCAACATACAACAATATGACAAGCTGGCATTAACGCTTAGACAATCAAAGGCGTACATTTTTAGACAGATATCTCGTTTAGTAGTAGTCTGTACACTAGCTTTGTTGTACAGACTACAAAAGGAAAACGTTGTATCTAATAAGCCAGGAAGTCCTGTTTATTGTAATGTAATTTCTTACATAACTAGTCATTTGCATTTAGTTTGTATTTTAAATTAAAAAATGTTCCATTCCATTGCTAAAGTGCAGCAAGCCTACATTATAAATATACATACAAGTAAAAGCTATTAAAACCTCAGTGGTATAAGCAAAATAAGAAGTACTCATTATGCATTAAATTACATTTTAATTTTTTTATTATTAATATATTCATATGATCAATCCTCAGATCATTTTTAATGATACATCAACGTGTAGGCAACAATTAAATAGTGTGGCAGGTCAAGGTTTATCAAATTTGAGGTATTTTACTTACTGTTTTAATTTAATCTATACATTAATGTATCATATATCATAAGGTGATCATAAGTTTTATATTTAGAATATCTGTTTGTGAAGTACAGCTTTGTGCACTAGATAAAGCATAGCAGAAAATGGGAATACTTATAGGCCTATACCTGAAACGAGTACTTTGTACAGTAATTTAGTGTTGCCTGGTTACAATATATATCTTAAAATTGATAATTGAAGATTAGGATTTGTGTGCATCCCAAGCATCAGAATATCATAAACACAATATGTGATATTGGTTTTGAGTAAGACACCTTGAATTACTTTTGTCTCGGTCTTGACTCCAACCCTGCGATGGTTTGATGTGATATGTGGTGATGCCACACTGAACACTGAACACCGAACCCCCACGGCTGTAGCAGTCCACTGAAGCAGAACGTCGACCTCTGTGTGGAATAGAGTTGCCCATTTTGACAAATTACACCTGGTAAGCAAGTTCCAAACACGTTACCTCAGTGTTTGTAAGATTTATGAGCAGCTCTGCATCCGCATCTAATTCACTTGAATCTGGCAGACACGGCAGAAAGTCCGTGATGGGAAAAAAAGGAGATTTCCTCAACAGTATTTTTTGTTTGTGAAGACGTATGCACTTCCCTCCCGTCATTCAAAGGAGGTTGTAAAAGTTAACAACCGCTGTGTATAATAGGAAAGCAGTAAAGATCCTGACATATGGCAGGTTATGCTGATCAAAGCCTTACAACTGGGTTTAGATAAGGGGCATGCAGGAGGGATTTCAGCATTTTTTCACTTTATAACATCTTCTTATGTTAAAATCTGGTCGACGTCTTGTAATGTAACTATTATTATACTGTTTGTGTCAGGAACTATGACGATGTGTAAGAGATAAACATGTTTGTAAGACCTTATTAGAAACTGCCAAAAAAAGAATCTCCATTTTCCAAGAGTCCTTCTTGAGTTTATATGTAACCTGTAAAAATGCTCTACCTTTCATGACATTTCTCTTTTTCATAATCTTTTTTTTTTTCAGATTAAGAAAAAGCAAGTGAAGCTGACTCAGTCCAAAACAGGGTACGAGCGAGGTATAACCCATTTCATCTCATTTGGTTCTCCGGCTGTCATTCACAGAGCTCCACGCTGCTGTTGTTCTGCTTGTGTTATCAGAGCTCAGCGGACTGGGCTAAATTATTCAATGCTCACAGCATCACCTCTCTCTCTCTCTCTCTCCCTCGCTCTATCTCTTTGCACCGACCTAGTTTACATGAGGAGTTTACAAGTTGGGCAGGCAGACTGCAGAATCAACTCTGGCTGGGGGGGGAAAAAACCTCTGTATCACAGCTCAGCTCCCTAAATGAAAATTTTGGGTCGTATATGTGCTCAGAGTTGATCTTAAAAACGACAAGTCACAAGTGGAGAAGTCAAAGCAGTCGCAGGACTTAACTTTGAGCTCCACCCAGGGGCACAGAGTTAGCTCAACCACCTGCCAGGCTGACAAGGAGAAATGTCACGCCTGTTAGACAGAGAACCCAACATCCAAAAGCTCTGCTCAGTGACAAAGCCTGATGGTGCTCATAGCTCTCCTTTGACCTGCCAAGACTGTTGAGCCCAAATGAGCTTAAAACGCAGCATGAAACACAGGCTGTCGACGCTCAACTGTGAGCAGGCGTCTGGTCGCCACAAGCTCAGGATTTGAAGAGTTGTTGAGAGGTGGCAGGACGGATCTGTCTCCCAAAATCACGTGTCGGAACTAGACATGTTATTTTTGGGAATTGTAAATGTACATCTTTCCCCTCCGAGCACTGACTGAGAGCGATGCACTTCAGTTTAAGAAAATAGGTTGATATAAACCATGCTTTTTTGTTTTGTTTTTTCTTCAACAAAAATATAAGGATGCAGCAACAGATGCCAAGCATTGGAGTAACAAGTTAATGAAATTTTCCCCAGAGAGAGGGAGATGAAAAATCCAACAAAGAAAAATTGAATTGGGCAGCCTCAGGTCTGGGATAGCCAAGGTTAAAGGAATGCAACAAAGCAGTGCAGTGTTTTCATATAAAATCAATACTGTGCTTCTCATTAATGTCCCTGTGCTGCTGTGTAGAAGCCAGGTCAGATTTTTCAACATGCAGGAAACACCAAAGGAAATAGACATAAAGTCTGTCTCAGTGATTCTTGCTGTACATACTTTAATACCAGCATATGCTGCCATGAAAAACATAGGAGGACAACACACACATTAGGTGGGAATATTGTTCACAATTTCTCCCTTTTAAAGAGCACTTTTAACTTTAAAGTTTCAAGACTCAACAACCCAAACTCACTTTCCAGAGGTTATTTAGGAAATCTCATTACTCTCACCTCTCCTGTTCAAGTGGCACATATCCCACTTTCTTTTTGACCTCTGGCTGACCTCCCCTCAGCAACAGCTATCACACTCTGACTTGGATAACACTGCTCCACGTCTATATTCAAATCACACCTCAGAGATGGAGTGGCCTTTCCTGCCAAGTTTCTGCTAATCCATTCTGGGGGTGGAAAGAAAAGAGGGAAGAATTATCCCTCCATTTGCCAAAAAAACTCTCTTCTAAAACACTTGCAGGATGTTTTCTTGGAATACTGATTAGAGGTGAGAAATTAGTTATCTGGAGGCTCGGTGAAACTGGAAACCTGTCCCTCCAGATTATGAAGATATTGGATTTTTTGATGTCACTTCAAATAACAAACGTGTTTGCTAAAAGACATTACATTTATCTTTGATTTATTCGTATTATTGTTCGCCCCCTTTAGTTACGGTTGCTAAATAGCTATTTCTACATTACATTACCTTGCATTTTACTTCGCTGACACTTTTATCCAAAGCAACTTCCAATAAGTGCATTAAACCATGAAGGAACAAACTCAAGTATCATGTAAGAACATTTGCTTCAAACAAACTAAACTACAAAGTACCACAAGTGTTACATATGGGTAAGTGCATACATTTTTCTTCTTCTTCTTGTTTTTATCTTCTTGGCCAAGCTGCAGTCTGAAGAGATGTGTTTTAAGCCTGCAGCGGAAAATGTATAGGCTTTCAGCTGTTCTGACGTCAGTGGGGAGCTCGTTCAACCATTTTGGAGCCAGGACAGCAAACAGTCGAGATTTAGTCGAGTGACTGGGTATCCCTAGCAATGAGGGTGCAGCAAGCATATTGGCAGATGCAGAGCGGAGTTGACGAGCTGGGGTGTAAGGTTTGACCATGTCTTTTATGTAAGCTTGGCCTGATCTGTTTAGTGAGTGGCAGATTAACCACCACCATTACTAATTTTTTCCGGACACTCCTTCATGAAAAACACCAGGCTTCTCATTTTGAATAGGTGACTTTGCTGGCCAAAACGACAACTGGCAACAGCATCAGTCTGTGGCTGTTTACTGGTCGCTGTTTTGTATTGTAATTTAAGTCACCACCATCTCTGCTGCTAATAAACAGAGCTGAAGGTCAACTTACTCCTTCTGCCTGCATCCCAAAACAAAAGATTACACATTACCTCTCTAAGTGCTACCAACAATATGTCACAGTAAATTAAATTGACCCCCTTGCACAAGCTGGAGCTGCTGCTTGATCCCCTCAGACACTGACCTCTCTCAGTGCAGTCAGCCAGGAGAATGAAGTGAACGAGCCTCGGCCACAAAAGGCCATCCCTGCTTAGCTTGGATCTGCACTGCTAGAGCTGACATCAGAGGTGTTATTACCATATAAATGAGATAAGGTCTGTCGTAATTGCTGGCCGAAATTGAAGCCAAATAGTCATACGAGTTAGGGGCAGTTGGTCTGCATGTGGAAGGAAATTCTAATAGATAGACTTGGTTTCCTGAATTAATGTATTTAAAAAAAACAAAGACGGTTATATTTCCATACTTTCAATGCTATTGCCAGGCAAAAATCTACTCTAAAAAAGGCATTGTGACAGTTTATATTCCTAAACTCCTGACTAGTGCAAGATATTACTGAACAAAAATATCAGATTTGAGGATGACACATGCTTGTAAGAACCAATGAAAACATCAACATTAGTGAACTGCCTTATCAGGAATCCTGTTAATCCCCTTAAAGCTATGTGATTACAAGGAGCAATAAAACACAAGCCACATAACAAATTAGTCCCCATATTAGCAATGAGCAAATTAGATCTTGATAAGTGCTGCTAATTACATCTGCGGTGAGGTGTGTGTCATCTGCTGATTTTTACGAGTGTTGTGTCATATTATGTTACGGTGCTTTGGTGCCTAGAGAGGGGCAATGGCATTTATTAGTTGATGGAATAGCCCACCTGGGATAAGAGCAGCCGTGACATTTCAGCAGTGGAGCAGGGCAATTACCCCGGGTGTCAGCAGCAATAGAGCAAGCTGGCCTTCTGTTGTAGTTCAACTCATCAAGGCTTTGATTTGTACATAGATTTCTCTGGTCGGACATTGAGAGATGAGAAAAAGCACCTGTCTTTTGTATTTTTTTTTGTAAAAACAGTAGATTTCTGAACACAAGTTCACACATAAAGCTTTTTTTAAAGGATTAACTCAAACAAATGATCACAGGTTCAGTAATCGGTCTCATGTGTCATTAACTTATTTTTTCTCCGATAGAAAAGGTTTCTGCCTGAATCTGCAAAGTTGTTAATCCATCCATGTGTGTATAACCTCACTTGTCCATACATAATAGCGTGTGTCTCCGGGCAAGTGAATACATTTAAAAACATGAGGAGAGAGACCGGTGTAAGCAGACTGTGTTGGATTATCTCTTAATAAGGAGCAAGCTGTGAACTATCGATTCTCTAAACTGTGATACCATGAAGTGTCGAAAAAAAAACATCTGCCACGATCATTCCAGGGATGGTGGATGATTTTGCGCAATACATCGGTTATTTGTCATCATAGGACATCATTTGAATCAGGTTAATTGACTAATGCATTTGACTTTTGATAATTATTTTGCAATCTTTATCCCCTGTGATATGCACAGAACATGCAGCATCAGGGCGAGGCACCCAGGTCACAATGACTGACCCTGGTTGTGTGGCGACCTTTCACTTCTATGAAGTCACGAATAAAAACCTCCACTAATCATGGCACTGTGTTTCAATTAGCCCCACATCATAACGCCATTCAGCTCCTTCCAGAATGCCACTGCCTGAAGGTCATGGCAGCCTTTTAGCATCGCATGCTGTCTAGGGCTTCTTCGTGGTTGACCTTTCACTGACTGTCACTTCACAGGATAAAACCAATCACTATGCAAGAAATTGAGTTGCATGCAAGGTTACATCATGACGCAATTTCATTATTCATGCAGGTTGGCTTCATTGTTTGAGTCTGTCATCTTGTCAGTAGTGTTATAATGGGATACACAGTGAAAGACAGACTGACACAGCAGGATGAGGTGGTATGTTAGAAAAACAGCAAAAAAGGAAAAAGGCAAGAGACCAATTCTGCCCTTGATGACTGAGCTTAGACATGCCTGCTTCGTTCCTGACAGAGTCCTCTCATTAATCATTTACATCTTGCCTGTAGTTATCATTACTAAGAAAACCATCAGCCTATCTTCCCTTATTTTGACAGAGACATTACTTTCATCTTCACTCCAAGAACAGAGGGGGAATGTTGTTGTTTTCCAGCTTCCCACCCACCTCTGAAAGTCTGCAGTCTTTAGCAAATCATCTACTGGCCTTCACAGGCTATGGCCCAGAGCCAGCCCAAGCCTTCATGGGGCCCTAAGCGAAATATGATTAGGGGGCCCCTCTCCAATGTTAGCGTTGCTGAAACTATAGACCTTTGTTAAATATCATTCACACAAGTTTTTTTCGCTAGTGCCTCCACTGTGTAGTTGTGCGAAAATATTAGACAGTCGAGATTCAGGCCCTCCTAGAGGGGTCCGGGGGTATGCCCCCCCGGGAGATTTTTTTAACCTTTTTAAAGTGAAATGCATGAATCTGGTGCACTTTGAGAGGAAAATGAAGAGGCTAAATCTGAGAAATTTTGTGTGAACAAATAATTTGGAGACACTGGGTCAGATGAATTAGAAGCTATTGAAGAAGGACACATGGATTTTCCATAAAAATATTAATATAAAATAAAATATTATGGATGGTCCTCTGGGTTGGGTTTGGAGCTCTTTTTCTTTTACGGGACATATTTCTCTGTAATATAGTGAATGCATTTAAATGCAGTGAGAGGAACGAAGCAGAAGAACTCTGTTGTCCAGCTACTGTATCTTTTTTTCCACAGACGAGGCTGAAATAGGTTATAGACTATACACAGTGCATGGGCAACTGAGGGTAGTCCTATTTCCAATTGTTTTTAAATAAACTCAATACACACTGTGCATGGATGTGAACGTGACATGATCAGATAATTTCGGATTACCTCCCAGATGAACTGATTACATTTTTAGGCTATCAATTATTTAGACCAAAACATTTTATTCCTTTTTTTGTATGATAACTTACATTTGCATAATATGATTTTGACATCAAACACACAAAACGGCCTCGGGCCGGCTCTGCTATGGCCTTCATAGACCGCGAGACCGCGTCCTTCCAAGGATGCGGTCTCTGTAATGGGATACAGATTCTGAGAGGCACGTCTGGACTGACGAGCAACTCCTTTCCATTTTTGTTGTAAGAAGATGTGGACTGCAACTTTCAGTGTTTGGTTGCATCGAAAAAGTAAAGTTTAGTCTGTTCTCAAAAAGAGTATTTCATTATTTCTCCTTAAATCTAATAATATTTAATATAAACATCCTGCTTAGTAAAGTGATTTTAGATTACCTAACCTCAGTTAGAAAAATAGAATTAAAAAAAATAATAAAATTGGGAGATTTAAAGTTGCCCCGTGGAGTATTCTTGCAAACAAGCAAAAGTAATGTTAACATTCACTGTTACCAACCAAATGCAACTGTGTCTTGCCAGCATCCTTTCAAAATTAAAGGGTCACTTTGAACATCGTTCACTATTTAAAAATCACAAGACAAAAACAGTGTTTTGTTCGGTTGCTATTGAACACTCCTGTAACATGCTGCTCTACACACTAGTGGGGCCCAAACTGAGGGTTGGGTCAGGAAAGCAGAAAAAACATAATTTTGCTAAATAAAATAAAGCTTTAAGTCTAATTTTTTTTCTCTTGCAATTGTATCGGTAATTGTATGTCTTCAGGTCCCATAGGATTATTGAAATAAAGAAATCTCATAGGGACAAATTAGTGTTTAATTTAACCACTCGTGAACATACTGTATGCAACCATTGGCAAGGGGTCACAAATAGAAGAAGGTTTGAGATATCAAGCCAAAAAGGTTGGGAGGAACAACTGTCAACACCATCTACCATGTGGCTGATTTACTGAATGCCATTCACAAATTCAGAGCACAGTCCTAAGTGATGTTCGTACATTGAGCACGTCAGGCCTCCTGATCACTCACAGAGTGCACTTTGGGCATTATGAATATTCAGAGTAGTAGCCAAATGTCACATATCTATCCCGTAACAATAATGGAGCTTGAAGTCTGCAGACAAGTGGGCACAAACTGAGGCAAGCTAATGAATGTGTGTGCCTTGTCTTGATTACAAATGTGTGTACAAATGGTTGACGAATGTTTTGATAGACGTGGTGCTCTGAGGCTTCAATATGCATAACATCCTTTTCTTTATGCTGTGCAACAACACTGAGTTCAAGCAGAGGCAAAATGCGAACCCGGGATGTAAAGTTCAAAGAGTGTGCTTCCTGCTGCGCATGGTTAACAAGAGACTTTAAGACTAAAGCACTGTTTGCACAGGATTAGTATTACCTAGTGTTACCTACCTCATATGATTTAGAAATCACAGGATAAGCAAAACCTGTGAATTAACTGACATAATCTCCCTAATATGATAGCTGTACGCTGTACTGTAGTGCCTGTTGAAAGAAAGAAGAATGTTACTTACATCCATCTCCATCTCATTATTCAAGTTTTCTCTGATGTATTTTAGCCTTCTCTTTCTGTAAATTTGTGCATTTTTTTTCTCTTTAAGTGTAGGTAAAGCGAGACCATACCCTGCACACACGAACACTTTCAAAACATTCCAAGGCAGCATCCATTCTGCTCAAAAGAGGCATAAAAAGACACACAGGAGACAAAAACCTTGGAAACATTGTATATGACCCCTCCAAATCACATGCGTCGATTTGCACGGGACTAATACTATCACAGGTCCTCTTTGTTTGGCGAAATATGGCAGGTAACTTGCGGGGGATTTTCTTTTGACAAATTACAGAAATAGAAGATTTGCACAGGTTTGAGATCAAGGATGACTTCCACATGTTACAAATGACTTGAGGTCACCCGGTAAAAATAATCCCCTTTGAATGCTTGTCCAACAATAAAGCTGCATTCATACTGAAGTACTTGTTTTACTTCAGTTCATTAATTACTAGTGCTGCACCCACACCAACAATAGCAGCACAAGAGTAACAGGGAGACAGCACAAAATAAAAGGACAAGAATAGAAGTCTCAGTGTAAAGCTCTAATATATAAAACAAAACGAAGTCAGTGACTCAAGAAATATAGTTACAATTATCAGATAGATGTCTTCAAGTTCAAGTCACGATATGTGGGCCAAAAACCACAGAATAAAACAGTTTCATTGGTGGTGTTGAACGGTCCATGGTGCACTGTGGGACAAGAACGACTAAATGATGTCGTTGGAAGGGTTGGCACGCTTCGGGAACACAGCCCACTGCCTGAGTTTATTGTAAATATAATTTATACCTGACTCTTTTTGCCACTCTGTCACAGGGAATCTCGAAGCCGGAGCAGTACCGGCAGCTGGCGTCAGCCTAATTACTGGGAATAGTGCCTGTCAGGAATTTAGGGCAGGACCCTCAGTATGGCACACACATTAACATAAAGAATGTTAAAAGAGATTTAATGGGATTTTCAGCTTTTTAGGCGAGCAAAATGACAGCAAAACACTCATCCATACAAGGAAATGCAGATGCTCGTAGCTATTCTGACAACAAATCAGCTCTTTTTTATAGGCAACTGTAAAGCCTTAGACATGCTAATTTACCACTATATACAGACTCACACACACACACACACACACACACACACACACACACACACACACACACACACACACACACACACACACACACACACACACACACACGCGCGCACACACACACACACACACACACACACACACACACACACACACACACACACACACACACACACATGACAACATTTACATACAGACACACAGCTGTTTTTCTGCATCTCATACCATTGTTCATTCACAGAAAGAAGTCATGTGGAGTGTTAGGTGCTGAATATTTCAGTATTTGAAATATACAAAATTAGCTTTTTTTTGTAAGCAGCTGCTATAGTGTAAGCTTCCAGAGGGAATTCTATTTGTAAGAGTCATAAGATCTAGCTATGGAAAGTTACTTTTTCTGGTTAGTGTACTTGGCTGTCCTGTGATTGCATGGTGTGTAAATGCAGATCCAGCTGAGCTCCTTCGTGTGTCCACATTGAAGACCAGATGAGATCCACGCCGATTCCTTTGCTTTCAACTGGCCCTGATCTGGTTCTTTCGCTGGATGGCTGTGGGCCAAGGGAAAAAAAACATACAAACTGCAAACATAAAACGAACAGACCCACTGTTTTCCCTGCCGGAACTATTTCACTTGTCATTATGTGGCACAGTTTTTAAAAGAGCCCGCTTTCACAAAACAGTGCATTGATAAATATAATCAGGGGGTTCTTCACAGTTCTAGTTTGCCAAGGTTTGCTGCTGGAGTCAGAGAAGATCATTAAATATTAACCCACCACAGGCTGTTACGGGGCGAAGCGCTGCTCATGCAATAACAAGAAAGCTGTTTACTTACCCTCATCTTGCAGCAGAGAGTTTAATTTTTCCGTTATAATTTTTTTTGCTCACAGAGGTTTTGAAAAAGTACAGAGGTTTTTCAAAAGTGGGACACTCTAATTGAAAAAAGGCATTACTCCATTCCAGTGAATGAACTCTCTGGAGAGAAGACGTGTCAGCTGACATAGTTGGAGGGCCCGTCACTATGTTCTATTATAGTTTAATGTGTCAGTTGTGGAATGTAAATTATTGCATTAATTCAAGAACTGCACTTTACTGTACTGTATGTTGAGGTACTGGTCATTTATTGCGTATTTCTATTTGATGTTACTTTATACTTAAACTGTGCCACATTACAAATATTTGTATTTCTATATTTACATGATAGCTATAGTTATTCTACTTTACAGATTAAGACATTATATGTGATAGGCTTAAATACAATGCATCATTAAAGATTAATCCTGTGCATCCTTCAGATGTTCTTCCCTTCAAGCTTCCCGACTGGTTTATTATCCACATTTTTCACTAGAGAAAAAGAGAGAGAGAGAGAGAGAGAGAGAGAGAGAGAGAGAGAGAGAGAGAGAGAGAGAGAGAGAGAGAGAGAGAGAGAGAGTAATTAATACTAATGTATGTAGCACAACTTTGTTTTTTCCTTTACAGTAATCAATCATCTCAAGACCCCCAAGATTTATCTCGTGACCCTTAAGATGTTGAAAAGCCACATGACGTTACTACCAAACTGTATTAGAAGTTTGAGTATTTACAGTAGAACAAGTAACAGTAAAATGCTGCATGCTTATGAACTGATGCGTATTACCAGTCCCGATAATATAATTCTAACAGGGGCCATTTTGTAGAACAAGTACTTCTAGTTCTGATTCTCTGAGTACATTTGGCTTTGAATACTTCTGCATTTGAACTTCAATAGGATTTTGAGTGGATGACTGAGTATTTGCAGTATTATTAGTTGACCTTTCTGTAGTGATTTGTACGGTGGCGCTGAGCATTCACCAAATAAAAAAATGTTTCACAGCAGTAATTACGAGATAAGGATCACCCTCTCATTCATCAATAACGATGTCTGTGTGTGTGTTTGTGTGCAGACGAGGTGAACCTAGCCATAGGAAAACGTAGGCAATAGCCTTGGTTTCCGGACTAGATACAATGGGCCCCATAATCAATACAATTATTTTAAATATCTGTTTACTGTTCATTCATTAATCAGCGATCGCATCGGGAAATGAGGGACACACTTTCACTTTGTATATGCAGTTTGTTCATTATGAGCCACCGGAGCCACCGGAGCCACCGTACTGTGTTGCCTCATCCAATCAGAATGCCCGGTGGGCTAGTTCACTTTTACCTCCTGTTTGTTACTGTATCGGAACGCAGTTTTATTGAATGCTTTGATTAAATGCAGTCGTTAAACTCGGTGTAATCCATGACTCATACAAACACATAAGAACTTTCTACAAGGAGGGCATGACAATGAGCCATGTCAACTTTGTGCAGATATGCAGTCACTGGGACTATTCAGGAGAAAAGCCCAGTCGGACCTCAGCAGCTGATCACGGGCGTAAAGCCGAAAGTGTGTCCCTCAGTACCCGATGCGATCGCTGATTAATGAATGAACAGTAAACAAAAAAAAAAAAAAAAAAAAAAAAAAGAAAAGTGTATTGATTATGGGGCCCATTGTAGTCCGGAAACCAAGGCTATTGCCTACGTTTTCCTATGGGTTCACCTAGTCTGCACACAAACACACACACACAGACATCGTTATTGATGAATGAGAGGGTGATCCTTATCTCGTAATTACGAGATCTTTATCTCGTAATTACGAGATCCTTATCTCGTAATTACGAGATCCTGCTGTGAAACTTTTTTTTATTTGGTGAATGCTCAGCGCCACCGTAGATTTGCAATAGTTTTAAATAGAATTAAGAAGATACTGTAGCTAAAGTGAAACAATAAGCTGTTTAATTTTTTTTTATTGGATGATAGAAGGTGTGTTTGATTTAAGTTTTTCTTCCTGTGTCTACTAAATGTGTATGTGAGTACAACCTTCACACCTATCTTATTTTTTATAGATTTAATATTATACTAGATTATATTGTTTTAATCAAAACCTTTATTGCCTGTAAACGTACACTAGGACAAATATCAACTGGTGCAAGATGTGTGAATGAGCGGATGCACAAACATTCAATTTAAAAAAACATAATACAATTGAAATTATAAAATATGAAACAGCTAAAGGGGCTGCAGCAAAACTAATTCCTCTTGGGATGTAAAATAGAGGATCGGCTGTTGTGTTGCACATCGACAGTTGTGGATACCAATGAAAATAGATTTCCACTTCAAAGAGGATGTTACATTGCACCTAAATGGGTTCCCCTACAGGGACGGGCAGGAGATGCTAAATTGCACTTTCCTTATTTCAAGTGTAGCATTAATTAGACATGGTGAATAATGAGCTGAATGTATTAAATATTTCCTTGGTGCCATTGTGATACTGACCACAGGAAAAAAGGGGGAATGGGGCGGCTGGAAGACAGTGAAAATAAGTGCAAGAAGGAAGGGCTGTGAAAGCATAGAGCTTTTGCCATGTTGAAGGTGTGTTACCTAGCAGCAGCGCAGTAGTCAAAGTTCCCTTGTATGAACTGTGATTACCTGTCCTCATTCCTCATTTTGGTCACAGTGATGGGCTATGGTATTTGAGCTTTTTGCTGCCTCTCTATCTGGGAGTTTTCAATAAAGTCATCTTCTTCATTTAGGCAGGAACACCATCTGCCAGTGTGTCAAAATAATTGCATGAGGATGTTTAACTGCATCCTGCTTTGGGTTTAATGCCATTTTAGTAAAACTGAAGAACTTTATGATATATGAATGAATTCATCAATGGCTTGTTAGCCATGGCAGTATTCTGACTCTGTGGATGTTACAGTAAGCCATCGGTCAGTCCACTAAATCCATTAGATTTCCATGAAACCTGCGCAGACATTCGTGTCCCTCTCAGGATAAATTGTAATCAAGCTATTGGTATCTAACTTTTCATCTACCACCATCATCATATATGATTTTTCAATGTGTCTAATACTACTGCCTTGTACTTTCTGTTAAGGCCAGCCTACTAAATGTTAGCAAACTAAAATGCTAAACTTGAGTGCTGAACATGGTAAACTTCACACCCGCTAAACATCATTGTAAGTATCTATTTCAAAACAGTGACTGTCCCAAGTCCATACTAAATACTGCAATGCAGGTATTGTGTATGCCATGTGTTCACACAAAACAAATAGTATGCAAAAGCAGAGAAAATTAAACTAAATGTTTTGAGTCTGCTGTTGATGCACGTTGTTCTTCCACAATGGAGGGGTTTCTGACACCTGGATGTTTGTTAAAAGGTTACATAAAATCATGGAATACAAAAAATAGGTAATACATTTCAAGAAAAAAGTTGCATTTGACAACCGATGCAATATGTACTGTGTAATTTCCTGTTTGTATAAGATGGTAAGGTATGATGATATGTTTTGTATATCAGTTTATTGTGATGAGTATTAGTATATGTAGTATAATATAGATTTTGTAAGTAGTGTAGAAAGTGTAGGAATTATTTCATATATTTCATATTTTATGTGTTCGTCACATAAATTAGAAGGTAGTAGGAACTTCAAATACAAAGCTGAACTGCTCCTTTTGAAAACCTCATATTTATGATTCCTTAAAAGCACTGCTGCTGTTTTCTGGGTGTAAAGAGTTACAGCTTTGCCCTATGAGATCCTTGAAGCCCTCTTAACTAAATGTGTTTGTATTTTTTTATGTCTCGGTGCCAACCTCTATTAGTGTCATGTCACTAAGTGCCCTTGACTCCAGTCAAGCAGCGCTGTGCCTGTTGGTGAGGTCCGGGTTGCATTTACTGTATAATCTGCACTCCCATAATCACAGCTCCCCACAGTGCAGGACGGATGGAGGATACTAACTCCTACTTAACTGAAGTTATTCAAGCTGTGTTGACCTGCGGGAGAAAGTGAAGCACCCACCAACTCTGAAAACATCTTCTCACAAAAGTAACATATTTGTTTCTGTATAGCTTTTACAGTAAAACAGTCAACAGACTTTGAATGCCAATATGTTGCCTGCCTGGTTTATGGTACATAGTAAACCTCTTGGTACGTTGCACTAATATTATATTGGTAAGACTCAATAAAACACTGCTATTTGTTCTTGTGTGTGATGACACCTCTGTTTTACTTAGAGCACTGCCCATAATTCTTTATAACGTTACATTAGCTGCTCGGTGAAAATCGTGTGTGGGCGTTTGAATCACACAGAGATTATATGTGCAGGTTCATTAAACTCTTCAACCGTGCTTTTATGTCATTTCATTTCACGACTTTACTTTAGAGTGAAAGGTACCCCCATGTTTTTACAGCAGTAGGGCGGTCTGTTCTTTCCTTCTTGGTCGGTTTATTGGTAATTGTCTTACCTAGGAGGAGAAAAATATAGCATGATATGATTGCATTTGACAGAAAATATTAGCGTTTAAATGCTTCAAATTATTGTCTCTTTAACACATTAAATTCAGCGAATATTGTTGCTTTTTCTGTGCCACTGACAGTAAAAAGCTACAGGGAATGTGCAGCTGAGTTGCGATCGCTGTGTTCTGTGTTCTAATACTGATAACAGTCGATGTTTAAGGTATAATGGTTGAAATCCATGTAAAATGTAATATGTGCCCTTCCAGAGCATAATCAATACATACAGTTTATGCAATTGAGGGGACCCATCCCATAAGTTGTATCCCACTAGACAAAAAAATATATATAATATATTATCCCTTTCACGCATAGTGGTCACTACAATGGACAGCTATTCAAAAGCTGTTTTCTTGAATATGCATGGGTGTAGATCGCCTAGTTGCTTATCAGCCACTACAGTGGACTCTTGTGTGTCATCCAATGCATTGCCAACCAGTGGCCAACCATTGTAAGAGCAGCCACAATTAGTCAAAACCAAGATGGCCGACAGGGAGCAGAAAAGTTGTGTAGCTCAGGAATATCCTGTAAATACTTCTAAAATAGGAGAGCCTGGCAGGTAAAAAAAATATGGCAACATCAAGTAACATCTTAGGAGTCATATAGTTGTTAACATTTCCAATTATTGATTTTACATTGGGAGGAAATTATGTTTAATCACCTGTCCACTAAATTGGACATCATGCATCACCGACTTCAATAAATACTATGGTTGCGTTCCGAATCGCATACTTTCTATTATATAGTATGTAGAAAAAAGATTTAGGATGTCCCGATTCTTGTGGCCAGATTTAGGATGGTTAGAAGTACCCGGATGTCCTACTTCATGCGGCCAAGATTGTTAGTGTTGAAAAGTGCATCCTATTTGGGCGATTCTGACCCACAATCCAGTGCACACGTGAAGTGACGTAACATCGACGAAGCCTCCATATGAAAACAAACGGGGATGCGACGGATATAAAAGCAAAAGGCAAGATTAAGGCGCAATGTTATGATGAAATAAGAGAGAAAAGTATGTCCTAGTAGTATGCCTACTGCATCCTAACTAGATTCTTTTTATCGTCGGATGTAGTATGTAGAATAGAAAAAAGAAAGAGTATGCGATTCGGAACGCAACCTATGACTGCAGATGTGTTGTGCTTCAAAAAGCTTACTTTGCTGCTTTGGTTTTAAATCAATTGATTTATGTTATTAGAATGCAACTTGAAGTATTTGTGTAAAAAAAAAATGTGTAAAACAGTTGGTGTCACTATGATGCCAATTTTCATATAAAAATAGCTTTGATGATGTGATGTACAAGTCAGTAGGCTGTACTACTGAATTACTGAAAAAGAGAAATTGGAGAATCAAGGAAAAAGTTGTCTGTTATTTTCATATAAAATTTTGATTGAAAAAATTATTCCACGCTTTTGCATTAGATTGAAGTATTGGAATATGTTAATATATGTGAACAGGGATTGAAAATATATATTATTTTATAGTTTTCAGATAATATATAATTTTTTTCACTGTTTTGTTGAATAAATAAGTGCAAAGTTGAGAACTCAAAACGCATGGAGTCCACCCGAGTAGACATGTGTAAAACTCTCTGAAAAATGTGTGTTCACAAAAAATTAAGTTATATTTTTTCTTTTCATGCCTAAAGAAGTATAAAATCACTTGAGAAAAAAATCCAGACTAAGGATATCATAATTCATGCATGAAAGGGTTAAAGGATATTATGAACTGGACTTTATACTTGAGATGGGGGATTTTTGTTGCAAAATATTGCACTGCAGAATCACAAAAGAGAAAAGAGCAATAAGTGCATGTCTGTGAGCCGCTGCTTGATGACTCCACTTGATTCTCCACCCTGACTGAGCTCTGCTCGCAGCTGGGCAAAACAGAGAAGAAGTGCTGTGGCGTCCAAACGCAGAAAACCTTGCTTGTTGGACACAGAAAGACGCCCTGTACATGGGTCAGCAATCCTTCTACACTCTAAAAAGTGCAGCCGGAGCCTCTCTAGAAAGATTAATGACCATTGATCCCCAGCACAAGCCACCAGGGCAGCAGACCACTGTTTCCCTCTAGTCGCCATAAGCAGTAAAATCCTCATTACACACTTCTTGATCCTTAAGGTTTCCCCTCTGCCCATCCCGAACCGTGCCCAAGGACAGTTGCTGGTGTTTGGTTTTGTTTTGTTCAGCGAAGTGCGTTAATGTGGCTGATGTTTGCTTATCGGTGCATTTCAGTTGTGCTGCTTTGTTGTGAATTCTATACTGCCTGATGTTTGAATATTGTGTTGAAAAATAAACAATGCAAATAAGTAAGGTGAGAAGGAGCAAACCACAGATGACAACCGTGATTCATAAATAACGGCAAAGTCTGAACAACATTTTTTAAAGTGACATGTGCCACCCCCCCCCCCCCCCCCCCCCCACACACACACACACAAAAAAAACTAATCATAAACAAAGTTGCACTCTTCCTCAGACCCTCTCATTTACAGATGAAACAAGAAGCCTGTATAATCATCCCTGTGTTTGGCAGAACTTGTTCCTCGTTTGTGCTTCTTTCTGCGTGACCTTCCTAATCACCTGAGCATTTCAAAAGCACAAGGGGCAGAGGGTCAGTGCAAGTATGGGGCTGAAACTGCAAATTAGCATTCGGCAGGAATATTCCTCCTGCAAATCAGCTGCTACTCTATTCTGATCTGTGGCTACGTGTGTGACTTCTGCCCCAAACTCCATCTTTGATGTTGGAAGACGGTTTGAAGTCAGACTGATTAAAATGTAACAGCAATGGGCTTTGTATATGATATAAGCAGGTTTTCTATGCAGGAATAATTTGTCTTTTTCAAACCATTAAGGACAAAGCTAAATTACTGCTGGATTGATAGATAGATTATATTATTGCAAGTTGAACACTGATGATATCTCAGTTTTCCTCACATTGTGACACATATTTCACACTTTTGATGATATTGAGTGGAGCAAGGAATCTGCCAAATTATCTTGATAGAAAGCTGTTTTAGAGTCGTTAAAGTCTTTCTCACTTCATCTCATTCCGGTAACCCTCTCTACCTTCCAGAAATAAGCAAGCCAAAGATACATGAAAGACATATCCTTTTATATCTGTTAAAATAGCTTAATTAATAAATCCTAGATGTCTTTAACGGTGACGGTTAATTCAATTCTGTCTGTTTAATTTATACTTCAGTATTCTACAGTATTGGCGCCTTCAGCTCTTTTCAGAAGAGTTGGCAATGGCACGCTGACAACCTTTGGCTGATCCATCCTGTTATTTGGATAGATAAAGATAGATTAATATATATATACAATGAACATGCTCAAACACATACAGAAACAAAGAGGCATAGATATTCTTTAAAATGCGTCTTGACACTAAAGACAGACTGGTGGTCAGTCGTTGCTTTGTTACTCGAAGCTCTCAGCATTTCACACAAGGAACCTCAGAAAATAAAAACAAAAATATAATGGATTCATTTAAAGAGGGCATAGACACTGTCTCACTTTACCCCACCGCCACAATTTGGGAAAAAAACGACCTTAGCAATTCAGGCTAATCTTCAGTTAACATCAACACATGGTTTCATGTGTTGGTAGTTCATCAACATGTATGATAGAAGTGTCTCTGTCTGAATCAATTTGCTTTGGCACAACAGTTGATTAAGTTGACAGCAAGAACATTTACTTTTACATGCAAAAAATATTTTTTTGTGAAAATGACATGCTTATAACAGCACCATGAGGTCATCTCCTTCATGGCCAAGGGGAAATAGGAGGGGCTTGAAAACATAATGCTCACATTACCCAATGTCTCACATTACCTCATTCTCCCATACAGTGATTTTTGCCTCCCAAAGAATGAATTTTTGTTGTTTGTACTTTCATCAAAATAATGAACATTTAGAGCCAAAGTTGATCGTGGCACTTAGCCTGCAGATTTAACATCTTAAGAACAACATTAGTGGAGCCAATTACCAACCAACATCACATATATCGTTAGATGTTGTTATTTCACTCCAACTCAACATGCAATACTTGCTAATAATGCTAATTAAGTCTTGAGGATAGACAAACTTTGCGGCGTTTAGCAGTTTCAAAGGCTTTTTTTTCCCTTTTCTCTTTTTTTTCGCCTTGCCTTGACAAGCCTAGCAGCTTTAGATGTGTTGTTAAATGTAACTCAAATGCGCTCACTCTGTCACCATAAGCAGAGTCTCAGAGGGGAATGTACTTCCATTCTCTTAACATTAGATAAGTTAACCATAGGTATGAAAAGTATAGTCCTTTAAACACACTGATTACTGATTATAACCATTAACTTTGCCCTGGGAATTCAACAATAATGACCTTTGATTTCCTCCATCGGTGCTATATATACCAAGTTGAGAGCAACACTTTGCACTTTCCTAAAATTAGGTTTAAACTACTGTATATTCAGTGTATCTGAATTGTTTTTCTTCTGTTCATTTTCAGGTAAATAACGAGTCTATCTAATGTTGTCGCTGTATTAATGATGTTGTTCTTTGTACCCAGATGAGTTGATAATACGCCACTACAAATGATAAATTGACCTACAGTGCTGACACCGGTGATGTGGAACTGGTAATGGCGTGTGGATAAGTTTCCCATAAAACCAGCATGAGGAAACACGCTGTCACAGCAACCCGATCGTTTGGACACCAAACAAGGTAATGCTCTGATGGACACTAATCATTCAAGATCAAATGCATTTCAATTAAGTAATAACATCTGCTCACACAGCCATTCTGGCGAGTCACCATATGTTTCCCCCAACCTCAAAGTGGCACCGAAGAGAGATGGATGTGAAAAATACCTGAAGAGATTAAATTCCATATTATTATGATGTTGTTTCACCCGCAGGCTTGAACACATATGAGTGGAAAAATAAAATATATTTGAATGCGATTTTTAAAGGCCCAAACTTAATTGGGAATAAGCATGAAATTACATTAATAATTTTTTAACATATGGTTAATCATGGACTGATGGCTGCCCATTCTTGGGAAATACTTGGAGGAGCTGTTGCCTGATTTCTACACAACTCACAATCTGCTCTACCATACGGGAGCCTGATGTTTTAATGGAGGATGTACAGATGGGCTAAAAATAACAACCATAAATAAACATAGGATTTCCACTGAGAATAAAAGCTATTCCGATCGATTTCATCAAGATTCCAACTACCTCGCTGCAATAACAAAAGGAAATCAGATTCACGTATTTGAATAATTGCATTTGTTCCTGTTTTTGTCCCAAGTTAATTAGCAAACATTTTAGCTCAGAGGGGAAAAAATCTGCTCCTATTAAGTGGGATAAACGTGGGCTGTCAGCACATCTTTACAAGTCTTATGTGTAATACAAATAAGCCCTGCTGCTTGTAGGTGCTGTAGCTTGGAGAGGGTTTTCATCCATAGCTGAACAATTTTCTGCTCCTCAGGGATCCTTTGCATCAATTCAATTTATTTCAGTAAATGGACCAATTCATCAGGGAAATTTGGAATGTCATTTGTGTTTTTCATCAACCAATACCTTCCACCGCTTTTTTTCATGAACACAAATGGATTAAACACTTATGGGGACATCTCGAACCTACAGCACATCCAACTAAGAGGTTATTGTGTGCTGACAGCATGCATGCAGGGGAAGAGCTCTGTTTTGAGGCATTGCGTTAATTAATATAACCAGGTGTTTACTGCTCATCCGCTGTTAGCTAATATTGATTGTTGAATTATGAGAGAAAACAGACATTCTGAAATTGCATGATGAATTGGCTGGACTTTAATTGAGTTTAAATTGAATTGAATCAGTAAAAAGATGACTGAAGGCATCAGATTGAAATCCAGACCCCCGTAGCACACTTTACCAGTTTTAAAGATATAGAAAATTGGTCAGAACATAATTAAGTTACATAAAATCCAACACAAACCAAATTATTTCCTTGAAGAAGGCAGCAAACGGCTGGTGGCCCGTATCCTTCCAGATGTCTGTGTGCGATACGCTCCTCCCTGCTGGCCCACACTGACAAGCCCGTGTCATACCAGTGACATTTCCACAGCCTTCACATTTCATCACAACGGTAATTAATCATTGCTGTAACAATGTGGTGGCCTGGAACACCGGGGCTGCCACGCCGCTGAGGAGGAGAGCGAGTGCTGCAAGGGGGCCTCCTTTCCTTGGCACATGGCACAAAGTGTTGCCATGATGAAGCCTCGACAGCATCGAGGACCATCATCCCACTGTGACATCTGTTGGCATTACGGGCTGTAACTCTAACCTACGAGCAGAAAATTAGATACTCTGGCAGCACCATGTTGGCAAAAAATTATGGTAACGAGCAGATATGGAAAGACACATTTGAAGACAAACTTATTAAGAAATCATTAACTGGGACCAGAGAGCAGCTTGCAAAGATAGGGCTTTTTTTTAAACTCTTGACCCAATACATTTGAAACCATTTCCAGCTTAAAACGTATTATGGTCAAACCCAAAGAATACTTTTTACTGGACAACTCATTCAGAAGTTTACCAAAGTTCTCCCACACTAGACCTTTCCTCTACACAATGCCAGTGGCTGCTCCAATCGGATTTAAGACAGTGGTCCTGGCCTACCTAGCTGTGAATATCTTAGGCCCATCCTGCATTTGGGAAATGGCTAAAACATTCAGCACAGCCCGTCCACTATTCTCTGCTATTATTGCCATTCTGATAACTACTCCCTCACTAAGGGGGTAGGTAAACTACAGCAAAAAAAAAGTTTGTTTGTCCTGACTCCACAAAGCGGAACAATGGGGAGCTCCTGGAAAAATCTACACATTTTCTAACAAACTGATCTCTTTCTTGTCTATTGTTTCTGAAAGTAGTACTTGAAGCAATTATTTGATACAGTACGTGTACTTGTATTGTCTTTGCAAATGTTGGGTTGTACCTACATTGCACTTATTGTCATTTCTATTCGCTTCAGAAAAAAATGTCAGCTAATTGTGATATCATGATACAATATACAGTATAAACATGAAAAGTATTATTAAAACAAAACATTCCACAAAAGTAATTTCTATCAAGTATAAGAATTTTAAATACATGTTCTTGCCACCCCTGGTGCATTGTCAGGGCAGTAAAACACAGTGTGCAAGGTATGAAAGGAAACACAGCCTACAGGCAGGAATAAAGGCTGAAAGAGAGACATATGTGCCCCAGACTTTCAGGATGTATTAAGTGTAGGATAAAAGATAACCTACTTCAGGTCTGTCAGCTGTACACACATTCTCTGAAATGCCACAATGAATAAATCAATAGGCAGAACAGCAATGCTTTTCTTGAGCGTATAATTATATTATGACAATATATATATATATATATATATGTAATAATGTATGTGGCTTTCAGGTACAGTTTCCAACCATATTTTGAATTCAATCTATTGCATATTCCTGGGTATTTGGCTTTTGTTTTTTCCAAAGTTCACAGTTATCACCAGCTTGTCACCTTGTCACGGTGACCTTTGAATGTGTCATTACTGTGTGTTTGTGTATGTGCTCTTTATCAGGAGACGATAATGAAAATGGAGGTGCCACCTCTTGCCAGTTTTTAATGTTAATTGGCAGTGATTTGTGAAAAAAATAAAAATGGCTTCAGTCCAGGACAAAGCTGGTTCAGACAACACTGAGGGTTGTTTTCACAAAATAACCTTTACAGTATGAAAGAGGGTAAAGGCAGCAGGATGAATACTCACTCCCACTTTATGGTGTGCACACAGCATACAGAAGGAAAAGCATAACTCCCCAAGTCAACCAAACAGGTGAGGTCAGATTATTATCAAAGCTGCTGAACCAGAAATTTGATACAGTGTGCTATACTGTATGTGCTCGAGGGGGAAGACACTGACAGTTCAAGGCCTTTGAGTCCGCAAGAAACAGGGAGCTTGGTAGAAGTGCATCTGCAAGCACTGGAATTATTAACATTTAGGTATGCTTACAAGACAGTATTAAACCAAAGTAAGCAAAAAAAAAAGAAAAAAAAGGCTGAAGCAGTGCTGTGTAGATGGACGCTCACATCCACTCTTGTATTCACTCATTTACAATTCATGTCAAGTCACTACCACCAGGCCCCAGCCTGCTGCTTGACCCCCTCGGCCTCCCAGAGAGGGAGAGACGGTGTCGGGAGAATAAAAAGAAAGTGAGGAGAAAGAAGCCTCTAGTCTAGGCCAATGCACTTCTTTTATCATTGAGTTAATTATCAAGCAGACTGTCTCTGACACCATTAAAGGAAATGTTTGGGACAACTTCATGGAACAGAGCTGATGGTCAATGTTAACGTAAATAATTGGCAATATAACAATTAACTGTTGTTGTATCACTTATATTATTGAAAGGATATTTTTGTCACAGTTCAAATGCTTATTCTGTCCCTGTCCCGGATAAGAATAAGATAAAAAGAATTTTGGAAGGCAATGACCAAGGACAAACAACATAGTATTTTGTCATTTAAATGGAGGACTCTCAGTGCTTGGTTCATAAGACCATGTAATGAATGGGAAAAAAAGCGTTAGTTAAGCTAAATCCTGCTATTTTAAGGGTCATGTTAATGTAGGCTAGATTTTTATAACCTCGTTATTGACTTTTGATGTTTTTATTAAAATGTTATTGGGTATTCTTTGTACATTACAGTTGTTATTTCTCTGCAGCAATTCACAAGCATCCAGACATTAAGGCGCGGGGTTTTTGTTTAGTCTACAAGACAGCTTGTGTAACCATCTGCCTTGACTTTCTGAAAAGTGGCTGGTAGTTGGCACAGTGTCAGCTGAGAAACTGAGTCGGTCAGACAGTCTATCCCTCCGATCCTTCAAGGCAGTCCGCCGGTCTGATATATGAGAATTGAAAGGCAAATCAATAGAGATCACAGCTTAAATGAAGAGTGATTTTAATTGGCTTACTGTTATTGACATGTGCTTCCCTCAGCTCCTTGTACTTGCTCCTCGGGCCACATGAGGGCCCGCACTGTGGCTCCAGCAAGTGTTGATTTGCAGATACCCAGCTGTTCGCTGAGTGAAATGACGACTAACGAGGGGTGACAATAATAATTCAAAAATAAATACTTATCTGGGGCGTTTTTGCATGTCCGTCTGTGGTATGTCTATTTTCAGGAGCTGTTGAGAGACTGATGAATACACTTGGGATATAGTCAGATCCTTACCAATCAAAATGTACACTCCTGAGTTTTAGCTTGTTGCCATCCATGACAGCAACAATTTGCAAATACTTTAAAAGAAGCAGACAAATAAATCATGGTAGGAGCTGCAAACAGATAAACATTCATATAATGTGGTTTTGTGAAATTGTGGGAGAAGGCTTTGGCAGCTAGAGTTTCTCAAGGATCCTAATAAATTCTCAAAATGTGCTGATGAACTCTTTTTTACATAAAGAGGTTGTAGCTTCAAGACTCTCACAACTTTAACACAAGAGGGAGGGAAGATGAAGGGTGATTTTACATTTTATTTTACTGCCTTACACTGCTGTATGTGTTTAAAACTCATTCAGTAGTTCACAGATTTGCTTATGCAAAGATTTATGAAACTAGATCTAATTTATTATAGTCTGTTATAGACTGTGTGTATTAGTATGTTCTTGAAAACAACTATGTGGACATTCAACCACTGTCATTTTAGTCTAAGTGACTGCAGCAACATTACATGTAACTGGCAGCTATTTTACACTATCCTTTAGATCATTTGCATTAAAGTAAGTTTGGCTTATTTCTGGCTAAACACACCCCTCCTACATTGACATACATAAAAAGATAAATTTGATTTATTTTGTATGTAGTCTATGAACACATATAAAAGATATCAAATAGGAGAGAGTGTCAGAATTCCCTCTCTTCTGAAATGTTCTGTAAAATATGCAAACGGTGCAGATGATTGTGAAATAACACCTGAAACATATAGCCTTTAAGGTCTGATACGTCAGCAGCAGGGAACGCCTGTAAGATTAACATGGAGGACCCCTCTCCTTATTGCTGCCTGAAATAGGCCGTTTTAATAATGCATACTCACTCATGCATATTCTCAGCGCTGTGTCAAGCACAGTGGAATTAAACAGGTTTATCATCTAAAAAGTGACATGTTCCATATCAGCCTTTTTCATCGACCGGCTAACAAATGGCAAGTCCGCTTTTCACCTATCATGGAAAATACTGAAATAATCAGCAGTCGTCGAGAATTAATACTTTCCCAATATCTTCAGAGCTTAATAACTAAGGAACTATTCCGAAACTCTGGGAGTTTTATGATTACTTTTACTTGATCAGTTTCATCAATAAAGAATATTTCTTGAAACTGTCAAACATGTGCATTTCTTGTGTACAGAGACAAATACAATTGTTATATGTAATGTCTCTTCACAAATATAAAACATTTAGGTGTATGTTTAGCGACTGTGGCTCAGGTGGTTAAGCTGGTTGGCCAATGATCCTAGGGTTGGCGGTTCGATCCCAGCCCGGCCACTTGTGTCATGGTCGTTGTGTCCCTGGGCAAGACACTTCACCCACCTTGCCTCGTGTGAATGTGTATGACTGCTGTATGTTTGAGGTGGTGGTCGGAGGGGCCGATGGCGCTGAATGGCAGCCTCGCTTCTGTCAGTCTGCCCCAGGGCAGCTGTGGCTACTATGGTAGCTTACCACCACCGGTATGACTGTGTGTGAACGAATTGTCTGGAACCCTGTAAAGCGCTTTGGGCATCATGAAAGGCGCTATATAAATCCAAGCAATTATTTATTATTATTATTAATTACTACAGGTTTTAAAAAATGTAATTAAAGTTCAACCCTGAAGTCAATACTTTCAAATCCTAAAACCATACCTTTTTCATTTTTAATAAAAGAATGGAGTTCTGACAATTTACAGTTGTGACCACTATTAGGTGGGGTAAGTTTCATGTATGTACGACTTTCCTAGTGGGAGATAGCGACCCTAGCCTAACCCTTCAGGAAATGAGTGGAGGTCAATGTAAATAGCCCAGGGTTAGGGTTGACTTAGGGTTATGAAAATCTATTTCTCTTCATCCTATAATTAAATCCTTTGTTGTGTATAGTTGTAGGGCTGATGCTAATATGTGGTGTAAGTTTCATGTATGTAAGACTTTTCTAGTGGGAGATAGCGACCCTAGCCTAACCCTAGCACTTCAGGAAATGAGTGGAGGTCAATGTAAATAGCCAAGGGTTAGGGTTGACTTAGGGTTATGAAAATCTATTTCTCTTCATCCTATAATCAAATCCTTTGGTGTGTATAGTTGTAGGGCTGATGCTAATAGGTGGGGTAAGTTTCATGTATGTAAGACTTTCCTAGTGGGAGATAGCGACCCTAGCCTAACCCTAGCACATCAGGAAATGAGTGGAGGTCAATGTAAATAGCCCAGGGTTAGGGTTGACTTAGGGTTATGAAAATCTATTTATCTTCATCTTATAATCAAATCCTTTGGTGTGTATAGTTTTAGGGCTGATGCTAACATCCATATTTTATGAACTACAAGGCAGAACCAGAGTAGTGTTTCAACACATGACGGTAAATAGGCCTGTAGAGTTTTTTGATTGTTATATGATTTCCATAAATATTTGATGGGTATCTAATTAAGTTAATTGCAAACAAATGATGTGGGCTACACATATACTGTACAAATGGCTTAATGAAATGTACAATAGTTTTATCCTTTTTATAACCAAAGGACCAGTTTATTTCAGGGGTATTTCAGGCACAAATTAAACATAAAATCATACAACAATAAAAGTATTATAGATGTATAAGGGTTGTTTAGTTGTAGTAATGTGTTGCTATTTTATATAATGATTCCTGATAGTAAGCATCAACAAAGTCAACTTCCTGAAGAAATGTGGACGCCGAAACGCATTCAAGTTGTGTTTTTAATCTTATTCTAGTTAGTATGTGCGAGATGTAATAAAGGCATTTGACCTTTTTTCTTTATTTTTTTTTATCAAATTGAATGTATGGGATGGCAAATGACTGAATGTCACCTTTAACACCTAGAGCAAGTGTGACTTTGACTGACTGGTCCCTCACTTCTTGGGAACCTTTCACCGTCTTCACCCATAAAGCAATTTTCTTTAATTTTTTTAAAAATTTTAATCCTCAAGTAGTTAAAACATTTTTTTAATAATTAAAAATTAAATTAAATTAAAGAAACATCAGTACACTTATATGCATATTTTTTTCTTTCTTTATCTTTGCATGTGGTGGAGACTCAATTAATTTAATCATTTACAAATCATTAATCTAACACTCAGACTGTCCTCACATGTTCTGGCAAAACACTGTGCTGGTAGCTGTGCTAGCATATGGCGCCCACAGTGGTGTCGATGGAAATAACATCTCAGCAATAGGTTTTGAACTCCGCCAAAGGTGCGACCAATAATCTCTCAAGTCTGAGTGAGAACTAGTGTTTCTTCCTGTGTGTGCGTGTGAAAAAGAAGGAATAATAGGGAGTGATGTTCAGAGAGAGAGGAAGAATTATCTTCCCACCGGATCGGTGCTATTGTTAAACCTCCTAAATCACCTGCAGTGAGCGGAGCAGAACAGAGCAGTCTGATGCAAAGGCTGTGAGATTTCTTATTTCATTTTTAATACCCCCAGATCGGATCCATCCAGGATTGTGTTGCTCTAATCCCTTGGCTCGATATCCCCCATGTTCAATATGTTAATGTCTCCCACCAAATGGATCATTCGTCAGACAGACTTGGCAGATGGGCTTGCAACCGTTTCAGAAAAGACAGATGTATCAACACCCCTTTAAAAAATCTCTGTGTGCTTTTCAACAGTTGACTCACCACCAATATAACAATAAACACATGTGTTTGTGTATCGAAAAGGAACAGAGGACACATTATAAGCAGTACCAATAATTTACCACAGATAATTCTTCCCAGGCGTGAAAAGGATGGTGATGCACACTATGGAGGCTGATCGTTACAGTGTAACTTCCCAGAAGACAGACAATAAAAGAGGCCATGGTATGTTTGAATTGCCAGAATCATCCCTCAACACATTATTTGTCAGCCAGATAACGATCTATTTCGCATTTCCACTGCGTCCTACTAAGCCTACTTATCTAAGTTGGAGAGAAAAATAATTATTTGATGTGGAAGATGCTTCTCAACCTTACTAATGCTGCTCTGCCCTTGATTATTATCCCTATTATATAATAGCTTAAGGCAAATTTTCTTAAGGGTAATATTTTCAATTCCTTTTTTTATATGTGAGATGCTTTTTCGAGCCAAGACAATACTGTGTGTTCAGGGACTTGAATATAGCGCAATGATGGTGTTGAAGAAAGAGCTGACAAAGAAATCAATTGTTTTCAAAGAAAAACAGAAAAAGGTAGCTCTCTCCATTTTGATTCAGGCCTCGGCATCTCAATATTGAATAACCTGTGAGCTATTATGATGCTTCTGTATGCAACACAAGATTTATCACTGCACCTTCTGTTGGATCAGCATCACAGCTTGAAAAGACGGCGTGCTGTTGGAGAAACTCTCTTCAGCAAACTCGAACTGCTTTTGTCCCCTTTTTCTTCTATTAATCAATTATTTCGAAATGGTGAGACGGATTCATTTGCAGGCTATTTTCTACCCGCTGCTGCCGGCAATATGACATGTTATCATCTTGATACACTCAGTCATGCATTGAGTTGTTAATACTCAAAAACAAACATACATCAGAAGATCCAGGAAGCTGTTTTTACACACTGTGTACAACAATTTGTGCCGTCAGCAGATAATTGCAATATTTCATAAATACAGTATGTTGATGTCATACAAAAAAACTCCCACAAACCCTGGATGCCGTTTACTGTATCTACTGAAGGCAGATTGTAGACGCTTCATACGGCAACTGGCAAACAAAGATGGCCTCCACAACTGACTTTAAAAGTCGAAAATAAACGAGTTTAACATCAAAGCTGAATGATCGTGCCTTTTTATCCCAAGTATCAGGCTGATTAATGATGAGTTCTGGTTTCTGCTGCAGAAGTTCAGACTTTATAGTTTGTGCTGCTTATAGTCGGCATATAAAGGGGAATACATTTGAATGTATTTCCATTAGAAGAAAAACAAAGTGTATATGAGCTGACCCACAGACGTCTCTGGATGGGCTACCAAATCAGCCCCTCTCTTGAATGTTGTGAGGATAAAAATTAAAGCTGTGCTGAGTGTTCCAATCGGACGACTAGCAGCTCTCAGAAAACAGGCTTTCATGTGCTCAGGCTGACAGGCTTTTGATGTAAGTAGCAGAGTCTGAGATTAGACTTTGAGGATATCGGGCTGGCCATTAGAGAAAAAGAGAGGAGGAGAGGGGAAAAGAAAGGTGTGAGTGTTGGAGGGTGTGATGTTTATCTACAGCGTGTACAGCAAGTTTAAAAAATTCCTGATGATATCCTGCTTAAGATCTATAGCCAATACGTCTGTTAACACAAATAAAACAAGCTTTCCTGCCACATACATTATTTTGAAAGGAGCACACTGACAATCAAACTGTCTTTGTGTCAAAAGAGTTAAGGCTCTCATTAGTAATTCTCCCCAGCTTCTTTATATTGGCTCCTCCCTTGATATGGACAATATCTCTAGAGAGAAAGAGAGAGAGAGAGAGAGAATCATATCCAATGGCCTTCCTGGGGAGATGGGGATTGCCCAGCAGTCATTAAATGTAGGTTCAAAAGCGTTCATTCAAACGTTTGTAACCATTGATGACAAGTGCTCAGAGAAAGAAAGATAAAAAAGGTGTTTTACTACTAAAAATGTATGATTATGTGTGAAACAAATGAGTCATAATTACATGTTAATTAAAGTAACTACCATGCCCTGTCCTTTATTACATCTTTTACAACAACGCAAAATATAAATATGCAATGAAATGTGTATCAACTAAATTAAGTGTTCCCAGCTGTAAAATAGCTAAACATTTTCATTAATTTTGAAATAATACATTCTTATTTACAATACGAGCACTAATTTGTCTTCCATCCATGCATCATTTTAAAGGTGATAATTCTCCGTCCAACTCAAAGCCACATGCGGAAGACTTCAACTAGGAGTCAAATCAGACCTCCAATGAACATATAGTATCTTATTTGATTATGAAGCTCCACAATTGAATAATTGAATGAAAATGCCAATAGGAAGCCAAGTCTGAGGTTGGCCCACAGAAGCTATCAAGCCTAAAAGCATTACTACAACTATTTCTGAGTGATTTAGCTCAAGTCAAGCATTTTTTTCTTCTACCTTTTTTCATCCAATCAGACTTGAAGCTCCTTGAACAGCAAAGCACACACGGAAAAACACACACAAAAAAAACATCCCACAACTTTGAAATCAATCTTTAATGGCTTGTTTTGTTACTCTACATTGTTTAGCCCCCACACAGCAGCAATTTCAGGTTACTAGGAGATCCTATTACTTCAGAATCAACAGGAATGCTTTTACATTGTCCAGCCTCTGCGTATGACCCATCCATCTTTCCCATGGGGAATGACGGAGTAAGACATCTTTCAAAGTTTGAATTTTTATTTCCCTCATCTTGGCATCTCAATCAGTGACATGAAGAGGACTGGCAGAGCAGCCGTCTGGCTCTCTGACTGGAGGACACCCATATGCTGCTGTCATGTTCTCAGCTAATTAGGATTAATGGCAGCCATGACACTGCCTTGCTCCATAGCCCCATACAACCACTGTTGGGCCCCCACTTAACTTTCTGCCATGTTTCTTTATCCCCCCCAACAAGAGAAAGAAAAGGAATGGCTAGTTTGGTGATTGAAGTGTTGTGGAGTGTTCTAGACAGATTTCTTTCAAGAACAGCCAATGTTGTTTCTCAGACAGTGTTTGATGTTTCTTCAAGGTTTCCTGATACCAATACAAAAGATTTACTGGACAAAACTTCTTCATGCATTTCTTCTGAAAGTTCAGGGCCTTGATGTTGGCAGACATCGATTGTTTTGTGCGCAGTATTTGTTGTAAACTTTGTGCGCTAAGGGTGCAACTTTCTGGCTTCTCAATTATTAATGAGGTGCCATTGCACGTTTACTGAAGGACAAATTAGAAAGCACACGTTGAAATAGTGAATGCAAACACACTGTAAAGTGCAGATTTGTTGAGGGAAACCAGAGACATTAATTGCTAATTATCTTCCCTCTAATTTAGATTGTGAAGACCCTCAGATTCCATTAGCCTTACCCTTGAATCTAAAGCAAAATACTAATACCCAGAGTTTGTGTGGGTGATATTCTCACACTAATTTGCAACAAGGCCTTTGTGTCCTTAGATCTACCTCATGAAAGGTGTGCTAGAGTAGCTTACCCTGTGAAATTAATTAAAGTAAACTCAAGGCTTTCAGAGTTCGGAATCTGACACCCCCTCAGCTCTTTTCAGCTTACTTTACATGAAATATATTTCTGTAATATCCTTTCCCAAATTTGCTTCTAGGTCAAGCATCCATTTGGAGTTTCTGACCACCTGAATAATGAAAGTCTAATAATAATATTATGTAGCTTTTTTCTCTCTTCTTGACTCCACAAACTCATAGGAAAAATATTTGGCTGTTTAGCTGCTACGTGCTCCACTTAATTTAGTCTGTTTGTCAGTGTATCAAAAGCTTTTGTTTAAAGAACCCCCTTGCTCCTGCTAGAGACAAAGTTGTTAGACTTTGAGACTACAATCAGACATGAGACTACAATCAAACGGTACAGTTTCTAAGGCTGTAGAAGCAAACAAAGCAGCCAAAAAAGGCTGAAATGCTTTCAAGTGCTTTGAGGAACATCTCAACTGTGATAATTCTCTGTTTTCCCCTTCACATAATACATAGTCAGTTGGGCTATTGTTACAATGAAAGTATTGATAAGTGCAGCTTAAACAGTGGGACAAGTGAGTGTACAGTATACTAAAGCACAGTCAGTTCACTCCTTGGTCAGTATAAAGGCCAGGACACACCGGCCCGATAATCGCCGTCGTAGAGTCGGGAGGGGGCGGGGACACAAATCTGTTTGGTGTGTGCCGTGAAATCGGTCGTCGTAGATGACGTCGGGCTTCTTTTGGCTGCGGGCAGTCTTTCAGTTGGAGCAATTTGATTTGTGGAGGGCTAGCGAATCAGTGAAGCCCGGAAGTGAGGCGGGTAGCACAAACAGCTAACAACAGTTAGCCATAGTTTTAATGTGTTTGTTTGTTTGTTTCGTTCAGCGAGTACTCACATGCATCAACCCTTGTTGACTGCTCGACACCATGCTCGACACTCTCTGCTAAAAATGGTGCTCTTTATGGTCCATAAATATAAATACGTATTTCTATCTATGTTTATGGTCTAGAGAGCCGTCCCATCATTTCCGGCTTCCGTAATTTTTCGGGCCACAATACAGATCAGCGCCACCTGCTGTTATGGAGACATTACGTCCCGCGCAAGCGCAGAGCGTACGGAAAGTCAGCAGTCGGTTTGGTGTGTTCTTTGCACTTTTTCGGCCGCGACGGGAAGACTGGAGCTCCCTGAATCGGCAGTCTCCATTTTCGGGTAGTTGGACTGGTGTGTCCTGGCCGTAAGAGTAAAGACACAAATTCCCTTACAACAATTTAGATGAGAATACAAGTGCCTGTGCTAAGACTGATGTAAGCTTGTTTGAATCAAAATGTATATGATCCGAAGGAGGATCACCATGCAGTAGAGGAAACAGTGATTTGGTTTTAGGAACAAGAAGAAATTCGATGGACACCCTCATTAATTGTTATAAATGCCTGTGAAGACAACGACAGTGCAAGTTAGTTAATCTTGAGGCAGAGAGGGATGGAGAGTCGTCAATAAAATTATGCACACCGGTGGTTTCAGTTCAGAGGCAATGTTTCCTTTCAATTTCCATTTTTATTGCTGTCCATTCCAGGTCATTTAATGCGCAAAGCAACATCAATCCTAAACTAATTTGTTGGCAGCTGTTTCACATTCTAAACATTTCCATTAGCAGCTGAACCTATTCACATACATGAAATATTGTTCAGAGGAAAATCTATTTCCAAACTGTTTAAAACTATTTAATTCTACAACCTGGAAAAGCATGGCTGAAATATAAATTGAATCAGGCTGCATCTAAATATGACATCCGACCAATTTTGATAACATTTTCAATTTCCTCCAGGTTCAGCGACATGGAAAATTCTGAAAGCGACTGAGGAAGCCCAAAGATCTTCACTGTATATGGTAATGAAATCACAAGCAAGCTGGATCCCAAAAGTCCTAACACAACATATTAACATGCAGCATTTATTCGGTCCTCTTTACTGAAAATACATATCCCTTGCAGAAAGCCAAAGGACCACATGTAAATGGATGAAAAACTATAAATATTAAAGTAGTGAAACTGCTTTTTTCTTTTTTTAAATGAGAAATTGGTCGCATGGCCTGGGTGAGCCACTTCTTCTAAAAGACAGAGGGATAAGTCTTTCTGCTCACAGTTCAAACACTGCAAGCTTGTGTCCTTCCCTCTGGCTGAGGCGAAGTGAGAAAAACCGGATCGGAGGGAGAAAACTGGATGGGACTTTTGACTCTGGGGTTTGTCCTGGTGTCAGATTGCACAGTAAATGTCCCGGAGGTTATTCACGTTTGATCAGTGAATATATACGCTCTACAGTCGCTGACACTCGCATGTCCTAGGGCGAGATGAAGAAGTTTCATACTGTGAATGTGCATGTTGAAGAAATGCATTGTGCTTGTGAAATGATGATAGAAAAGGAGAAACACACACACAAGTTTTTGCTTCATGCAGGAAAACACATGATTTGTGAAAAACACCAAGGCTTTACACGACAACGGTCTTGCTACAAACAGGAAAGTTTTCCCTTTGCGTCCTGTATTTATACTAATTTTGTTTATGTGTTTACTTCCACTACATGCATGTTTGAACTGTCCTTCCTTCACTTTTAAAACATACAGATAGTTTGTCCGGTCACTCAGGCTGAACCTAAACACTGAATCTCCAATCATGAATGGCCTTTTTGAATACAATTTATTCAGACAACACAGCAGCATTCTGTAATATGAACAGAAATTAATTGAAGGGGACCAACCCCTAACTCACTAGCCAGTCAGACCAGCACTAGTCAATCACAATATAGTGCCCAAGGCTACTCTCGATTTTCTCATTTTGTTTATTTTCGTGTACACCATTTTGTTTAAGAAATGATTTTAATAGGGAAAATAAAACTTTCAGTTGTTAGCTCAGCTAAGTCGGTGGTAAGTTCACAAAGTTCACACTCACACATGCGTTCTCGTTTTTGTCATTTGTGGGGTCAACTGTTTTTTGGTACCTTGTAAGGACTGCAGAACGATTTGATTGGTAGCTCAGGATTTCTTGACATATTAAATGAGCTTCAATAGACAGTGTCCAGACCAACAGGCGCAGCAAATTTAATTTGCCAGCGCCTAGCAGCAGGTCTAGATTTCCAGGCTATTAGAAAATCTGTTCAGATCAGAAATTATTTTTGAAGAACAATATAAATTCAGACATACATACATAACACCCACACAATGCAACTGTAAGTTTTTAGCTCATCTAATGCTGGGCTTACACTACACGAATTTTCACGCGATTTGACAGTCGCAGACAATCTTCCAATGTCGGACTGAAATCACAAAAGTCGTGCTGGAGTTGTGGCGCGCGCACGTAATCTCAGTCGTTTGGTGTAAGGTGGTCATCCGACCCGATTTCAGCCAGTCTTCTTCCCGTCTTGACGTTCCGACATTATCAAACATGTTTGATATTATCGTTAGTCTTAAGGGGTTGGCTCAAGCGAAATTCCGTAAACACTGTCACACTCTCGCATGCACCAAGCACGACTCAGGAGGAGCGGCATTAGTCGCGACCTGTGTCCGCCTGTGCAGGGACTTATTTCGGACACATTTTCCTTGAAGCCTCGGCGGGAGAACCAGGCTGACAGCCGCGCAACCTTAACACTTTACCGTCAAATACAGGGTTAGAAGTTAAAGTTATTGGGGGACGAGATCAGCAAATAAAGATGGTCAAATAATTAAAGGAAGTCCCCCGCTCGGAATATTGAATGAACCTTTTTTTAATTAAATGATCACTATCGCGTTTGCGGAAATTGCGGAATCTAGTTGTAGTCATGCAATATGAGTCCCCCTGTCTTTTTAAAATCTCTCTCTGTGACTGAAAACTAATGACTAGTTGTCTTCAGGTGTGAGTTGATTGTCTTTAGATGTAAGAGGGTTTCAGTCTTCAGTCTTTTCAAAGTCTTTTAAAAGTCCTCTAGTGTAAGCCCAGCATTAGTCGTAATTAAGTTCAAAAGGTTTACACTCACACATGCATTCTCGTTTTTGTCATTTGTGGGGCCAACAGTTTTTTAGTAGCCTACCTTGTGAAGATTACATCTTTCAGGGGAAATGCCATAAAAATCGTTTAGATCAAGAGTGATTTTTTAAGAAAAATATCAATTCTAATTCATATAGACATACGTTACACCCACACACTTATTCTGTATGCATGAATACACATGATTCAAGTGCACACCTACTCACTTTCTCTTGTAGACACACTCCCATTAACGGATGGTTGTCCAACTTTGACAGAAAGGTGAATATATTTAATAAACACAGACATAAACCTGCTATCATACACACATTTGTATTGCTTGGCATATTTGACATGAACACACACACACACACACACACACACACACACACACACACACACACACACACACACACACACACACACACACACACACACACACACACTAATATAATGTAAATAAGCGGAGGAGACCCTCACTTATTATCTCGGCCTGTGTCACAAATTCTTCTTGTCGTCAGGCTCTGTGTGACTCCCTTGAGTCGGTTGCCAGGCAACCTTGGCTGCATTAGCATGCGCGGGAGAGAGGGAGCAGGGGATACCTCTTGCCTGTGGAGCAAAAGCAACCACGACAGCGTCAGTGTGAGGCGACAGGTTCCTTCACAGCTCACCCCTCTCTCTCTCTCTCTCTCTCTCTCTCTCTCTGTCTGTCTTACAGCCGTCCAGCATTCACGCTCTGCTCAGTTAGTTAGGGATACACGCTCAGTCACTGGAGCGCAATAAAAGGTGTGTTAGGTTACACATCATGAAGAGCAAGCAGGGGCTTCCATCACTTCTCAGGGGAGCCTTTTCTTCTTCTTTTTATTCCAGCATAACACATTGCAAATCCATAGACATCAGCAAAACCAATGTTTGACATTGCTGAGCAGCAGTATAAAAGTTTGATAGAAGAGATGCGCTTTTAATAAGGGTTGACAGGGAGTGTCTTGGCAGGAAAGACAGGACAAGACTGGAATCTCTTTTTCTTTGTAAGCATTTGTGGAATAAAACACAAAGGAGGATGCAAATGTACACATGAAACAGCTTTGTTGCCCTCCCACCCCCATCTGCCCATCAAGTCCATTCTTCAACTTGACATCCTCCTTCCACTCCGACAAGAAGAAGAAGAGGGGGAGAAACGGGAAGCAGAGGTGGTGAGGCAAACATCCAGAGAAAGAGGAGGAAGAGCTGAGAGGAGGTGGGCAGCACAGTTCCCGCTCTCACAAGGCTGAGGAGGAGAAAGTGAAAGCAGCTAGAACTTGGCCACTAGTGAGATGAAATTCGGGGAGGAGACGCTGGAGCCTTGCAGGGTACCACATCCAACTCTGAATTTGGACCGCCTGGAAGAGCAGCCAGCCCTCTCTGGATCCTGTGCCCCTCCACAGCCGAAGGATGAGAGGGGTCGACTTTCACTTTAGTTGCCAGGGATGTCTGTGCGCTACGGAAAGGCATCCCCCTCCAGCATGTCCAATGCTATGTTATTCCTGATGCTTTGCAAGGTAGGTCTCTTAAGTACTATACTGTCATCCCGCATCTACAGCTTGTTCATCAAGCTCATCGTCATTTGCAAAACATGCTGTATGCTGTCAACAAATACTAATGAATCTTTCACTTTGAATACATGGAATGACAGTGTTTAACTATCAATTTATTTATTGTTTAATAATTTTAAAATTTGGGATAACTCCCTACTCAGTTGTCTTTGTATAAAACATTGGTTGAGGTTGATGAGACACCCTGCTTGTTGCCTTAAAATCAAACCATTCTCCTATTCTTGTCCGATCAAGTTTTATGCAAATGCATGTTGTCAATAACTGGAAAATCTTACATGAAAGGCTCTATTTTGCATTGTGTGTATGGAACAATGCGTTTGGGACTCAACTAGTAATTTTACTTGACTGACAAGAAGTCAGATTTAATGATTTAAGAAACCTCTATTTTTTTAGGGAAGTCTAAGTAGGCTACACAATCATATGGAGGAATAAGCAGGAATGTTTTTATTTGTATTCATTTAAAAAATAATCTGAAAGCCTTGCATGTCTGAACTTTTCTTTGGGGCAGTTCTTTTATTTGATCATTATATTTGCTTTCGGTAAATGCATTTCTTATTCAAACTGAAATAGATCTGTCACTTTCCTCTCACTCACAACGGGTGCAGGTTATTAAAAATGGGTCACACTCACTATTGGCTCACCTCATTTCACAAAAAAATCTGAAAATCTCATGACTTTAAAACCCATCTTGTTGAATGCACTTTAACTAGACAGATGCTCTGTGTGTGTGTGTGTGTGTGTGTGTGTGTGTGTGTGTGTGTACATAAACACACTTGGGAGGGGTTCGGAGCAGTTTGCTTTAAATACATTTAATAACAGTGCCAAAAGCGACTCTGTCTGTCAGGCTCTGTTAGCATCTGGAACATCATTTGACATGCTCAGGATTAATTCAAGTGGCAAAAGGTTTTACTCTCCACTGATCTGATCTGAAGATGTTAGCTTCTGTTAGGTGTAACAAAAGTGTCTGGATTTGTTGTCCCAGGTATGGCATTGCCCCCTTCTTTCTCCCTGTGTTTCTCCCTTTATTTCTCTCTCTCTCTTTCTAAATGTTGTTGTTTGTCTGCTCTTTTAATACAAATACGCTACTGGCGGTTGCATTACAAATGAAGGGCCAGGTGTGAGCTTGCCCTGCGAGAGGAAAACTCTCAAGTAGAGGCATTTCATTTTGAATGAGAAATTGTTGTTCTTAAGATGCAACATCTATCATATTTGAACACAGAGTAGCCCTGACTGGCTCATGATTAATTACGGAGGGAAAAGTAAAGATGTAAAAGTTGTTGGAAGCATTGGAAATAAACTCTTGAGTGACAACAGGAATCGATACTGAGATAACTTAATCCTCTGTACCTTAAAATAGCACACAGTCAAATGACTAATCAATAAGAAGTAGAGAAGTGGATTCTGTCTACTGTATCTTGACGAAGATTGTTACGTTTTATCCATTCATTTGATGTTTAAGCCACGTTGTTTCAGTAAATTGCATTGTCTTTCATTTCCAGCTTGTCCTGGATTAAGACAGCTCAGATCACTGCCACACATTGTCCAGCCTGAGTGGTAAACAGACAGAGGGAGTCATTATGGGTGGTTAATGATTATGGCACATAACAGGGTGCCAGCATTCAATGCCACTTAAAACAGAACACTCACTGTTGAACAGTGGATACATCGGATGAGGAGGCATTGGAAGGGTTCTGGAAGGCTTTCTCTGTGAATAAAGCTGTTTCCTCAGCACACAGGATTTGGCATTTTGTGGAAATTCCTTCAACACCACTTCCACCGAAATAACCTCCTCCTCCTCCTCTGGAAGTAGTCATCCCTTACTCTAGTAAAATGTCCAATACATTCATGTATTTGTACTATATTATATGTAAAAGTCTTGCCTTAAAAATCTTAGGGCCAGATCCAGTAAGAATGGATTGTGCGCGCTAGCAATAGCTGATGATTTTCTGCGAAATAGCACCTGCAATCTGCCCCGTTTTAGCACCAGATCCACGAAAGAATGATATGCCGGCGCTAAGACACCCATAAAGTATGGCAGATGGGCGCAGTTTGCCGTTGTTTTGCAATGACGTGAGTGAGTGGATCTCTCCCCAGGTGGGGCCGTTACAGGCATCACCGTGCGCTTTTACACCTTTACGCATAGGGCCAACGATGGTTCATTAAGACGATCAGCCAGTATTTGATGGTGATGAATGTTCTATAATCTGCTTCACATCCACATAGGTCGGCTCTTACACACCGATCACAGGTTTATACAGTGACATTGTTTTGATTAAAGCAGCTCTGATTAAATAAAACAGCTTTTTCTTTTCTTTTCTTTTTGGAAATCCTTTAGTATATAGTATATTACACAACCCACTTCCTCCATGCCTGGATTTTTTCCCCATAATATGACACAATATCAATTAAATATAATTAAAAGCTCAGTAGTGTTGAAGAGAGAGAGAGGGAGACAGAGACACAGCGAGTATAGAGAAATAGCGCTGCTAATGTACACGGGTTTCGGACGCGGTAATTTCACCACCAAAACGAACTGTTGCAATTAGTGCTGGCCTTTGAGGATAAGGTGCTATTTGCAACAAGGCTTATTTGCATAGGAAGGGAGCAATTTTGTTCTGGATTTTGAATATTCCCTAATTTCCATTCATGCAAATGTGACAGGTCAGTTTGAGCGCATTTCAGCCTTTGTGCTTGCTCTGTAGATAGAGCACTATTTTTTTTCTCATTGGGAAAAGCTGCACAATCCTTTAGTGGATCTGGCCCTAAATTAAGTTAAATTAAAGATGTATTAAAGTACTTGTTTTGCAGTAAAGCATTCCTCATGGCAGACATTTTATTATACATGTTATCTGATTGTTGATTTTGATGCATCGATGTGCATTTACTGTAGCACTTTACTGGTGTAGCTTGTCAAGATGGCGCTTATTAAGTTATACTGTATACGGTATAATTTTTATCTCACCGAACTACACTGTCACAAGATAAATCTGAGGGGTCATGCAATGATTTTGTTAGTGAAAAACTGGATCAGTTTAACATTTATTTAAATTGAACTATCCAACATTTTATAGGGGAAACATTTATTTGGTGGAATTAGCTTGTACAAATCTGAAACATAACAATGAACTCAAGATTTTTTTGTATCAGATCAATAGCCAAAAAAGTTGGGAATAATTAGCAGTATCTTGAATAATATATATAGTATGATTATCACTGTTTTTTTATGTAAAAAGTAAAGTAAAAAGAACAACTTTGCCTCTAAATTGGAAATACTCAAGTACAGCAATTGAGTATATGTTCTTCGTTACTATTCACCACGTCCACCATCACCCCCAACATCCTTGGGAACATTTTTCTCCACCCCTATTTTTTTGCTGAGCGCTTGTTTATATCAGCAGCAAGCAGGCGTCTTCATGCATGAGGGCACATCCAGAGCACCACACAAAGATCTCCATCCAGGTTGAGGGCAGCCCTGTTTATAGTGCTCCACAGGAGAGGCAATCAAAGCCCATTGTTGCAGATCAGAGGAGGAGGGCGCACTTTAACACAGAAACAGAGCCTGATGGTGTTTTTATGTATGTCGAATGCACAATGCATGTCGATGATTGGACACTATCATTCAGCCTTGCCGTGTGGGTTGCTAGCCTTTCAGAATGGACAACCACTTAGGTGCTTTTACCCTTATAAACACGCTTGAACAAAGGGCTCTCCACTTTGACAGTATGAAAGCCTTTTATATATATATATATATATATATATATATATATATATATATATATATATATATATATATATATATATATATATATATATATATATATATATATATATATATATATATATATATATATATATATATATATATATATATATATATATATAGGTAATCCATAAACACAAAGGCTATGCTATAATTGACTAAAATAATTATATATATGAATATTTTTGATACATTCATTTAATCACTTAGTACTATCTTATTGTGATGAACTCCATTGAGTTTCACCTCCTTTTGATCCCCCCTCTTTGTAATCCATCTAGACAACAAACTTCATGTACTGTAAACTGATTCTTAGCAGGTGATGCCAAGACCTTTTTCCTCTGCCAAACTGTCCCAGATCACAATCAGTAAGTGACATAAAAACCGCCATTTTGGCAGAGCTCCTTCAAAAGGATACATACATTTCACTTATTGCAAAGGACGGCCACAAATTAACCTTAATAGTGTGGGCTTTGCTAAGGTTAATTATCATTAACAACTGTTTGAAGTTAGATTCATCATCAGTGAAAACTAAACATTTGGGAAGGCTTTCACTTAAATTTGTGATCATGTGAGTGCACTTTCCATTCTCTGATTCCTATTTTGCTGAATTCAGCACAGAGAGCACAGATCATACAGAAAGCAATACAGCAGCCAAGGCAAAACAATAGTGAATATCAATTGGGTTTTGACTTTAGAAGGTACTGCTTGGTTCAAGTGAGATCCTGTGAAGTTCCGCTATGCAAAAGTATTAAAAAACTGATCTTAATTTAATCTTAAATCAGTTGTTCTCTCATAAAGAAAATCAACCTCAAAAGGCACAGTGTATACCCAGATAGTACTTCAGGTGAGTTCTTTGTAAAATATTGCTGGAAGCCAAACTTGTTTACTTTATCTGGCATCTTATTACTAAGAGGAATAGTTCCCCCGTTAGAAGGTTTATTTTTAGTCCACATAAGCTTACATGCTTTACTCCTGCTATTCGGCATATAAAACCCATTGAACTGCAAAAGAAGCGTTTTTCTCAGGAGAGGTGTTTGGACGCCAACTAGCTCAAGCTGCTGCGCCTGTGTGCTGAAAACATACAGCTAGTTTCTAAGACTCCACCGCAGGCTACACAAAATCAATACACACACACCTGAAATGCCGGACAGTAGAAGAAATATTACAGCTGAATAGAGACTCCTGCAGGAATATCTGCTGCCCTTTTGCAAAGCCCTTGCCAAGGCTATTCCTCTGATGTCCAGCACTTCAATCAAGAGGGGAGTTGGTATCTGTTTTTAAAAGTTAACTGCTATCATGGTTGCAGTAGTTCATTCTGTTTTAACCAAAGGTTCACTCCTTGAAAACAAGTTTTATCGCAATAAGAACAAGCAGAAAGGAACAAAACAGCTATGTTAACATGATAGAATGGGTAACACTTTACAATAAGGTACACAAAATTGTAGTAGCTACTACATACCTACTAGATATGTGTTACCTACTACATAGGTTTTTTTTGTGCTACCTAACACATAGGGTTTATTTTTTTGTGTTACTTACTACATAGGGTTTTTTTGTGTGTTACCTACTACATAGGGTTTTTTTTGTGCTACCTAACACATAAGGTTTTTTTTGTGCTACCTAACACAGGGTTTTTTTTGTGTTACCTAACACATAGGATTTTTTTTGTGCTACCTAGTACATAGGTTTTTTTTTGTGCTACCTAACACATAGGGTTTTTTTTGTGCTACCTAACACATAGGGTTTTTTTGTGTTACCTAACACATAGGTTTTTTTGTGCTACCTAACACATAGGTTTTTTTTGTGTGACCTACTACATAGGGTTTTTTTTGTGCTACCTAACACAAAGGGTTTTTTGTGTTACCTACTACACAGGGTTTTTTTTGTGCTACCTACTACATAGGTTTTTTTGTGTTACCTACTACACAGGGTTTTTTTTGTGCTACCTACTACATAGGTTTTTTTGTGTTACCTACTACATAGGTTTTTTTTGTGCTACCTAACACATAGGGTTTTTTTTGTGTTACCTACTACACAGGGTTTTATTTTTGTGCTACCTACTACATAGGTTTTTTTGTGCTACCTAACACATGGTTTTTTTTTGTGCTATCTAACACATAGGATTTATTTTTGTGCTACCTAACACATAGGGTTTTTTGTGTTATCTACTACATAGGGTTTTTTTTTGTGCTACCTAGTACATAGGTTTTTTTTGTGCTACCTAACACATAGGGTTTTTTTGTGCTACCTAACACATAGGTTTTTTTTGTGTTACCTACTACATAGGGTTTTTTTTGTGCTACCTACTACATAGGTTTTTTTTGTGCTACCTAAAACATAGGTTTTTTTTGTGTTACCTAACACATAGGGTTTTTTTGTGCTACCTAACACAGGTTTTTTTTGTGTTACCTACTACATAGGGTTTTTTTTGTGCTACCTAACACATAGGGTTTTTTTTGTGCTACCTAACACAAGGTTTTTTTTGTGCTACCTAACACAGGGTTTTTTTTGTGCTACCTAACACAGGGTTTTTTTGTGTTACCTACTACATAGGGGTTTGTTTGTGCTACCTACTACATAGGTTTTTTTTGTGCTACCTAAAACATAGGGTTTTTTTGTGTTACCTAACACATAGGGTTTTTTTGTGCTACCTAACACAGGTTTTTTTTGTGTTACCTAACACAGGTTTTTTTTGTGTTACCTACTACATAGGGTTTTTTTTGTGCTACCTAACACATAGGGTTTTTTTTGTGCTACCTAACAAGGTTTTTTTTGTGCTACCTAACACAGGGTTTTTTTTGTGCTACCTAACACATAGGGTTTTTTTGTGTTACCTACTACATAGGGGTTTGTTTGTGCTACCTAACACATAGGGTTTTTTTTGTGCTACCTAACACATAGGGTTTTTTTTGTGTTACCTACTACACAGGGTTTTATTTTTGTGCTACCTACTACATAGGTTTGTTTGTGCTACCTAACACATGTTTTTTTTTTGTGCTATCTAACACATAGGATTTATTTTTGTGCTACCTAACACATAGGGTTTTTTGTGTTATCTACTACATAGGGTTTTTTTTTGTGCTACCTAGTACATAGGTTTTTTTTGTGCTACCTAACACATAGGGTTTTTTTGTGCTACCTAACACATAGGTTTTTTTTGTGTTACCTACTACATAGGGTTTTTTTTGTGCTACCTACTACATAGGTTTTTTTTGTGCTACCTAAAACATAGGTTTTTTTTGTGTTACCTAACACATAGGGTTTTTTTGTGCTACCTAACACATAGGGTTTTTTTGTGTTACCTACTACATAGGGTTTTTTTTGTGCTACCTACTACATAGGGTTTTTTTTGTGCTACCTACTACATAGGTTTTTTTTGTGCTACCTAAAACATAGTTTTTTTTTGTGTTACCTAACACATAGGGTTTTTTTGTGCTACCTAACACATAGGGTTTTTTTGTGTTACCTACTACATAGGGTTTTTTTGTGCTACCTAACACAGGTTTTTTTTGTGTTACCTACTACATAGGGTTTTTTTTGTGCTACCTAACACATAGGGTTTTTTTTGTGCTACCTAACACAAGGTTTTTTTTGTGCTACCTAACACAGGGTTTTTTTTGTGCTACCTAACACAGGGTTTTTTTGTGTTACCTACTACATAGGGGTTTGTTTGTGCTACCTACTACATAGGTTTTTTTTGTGCTACCTAAAACATAGGGTTTTTTTGTGTTACCTAACACATAGGGTTTTTTTGTGCTACCTAACACAGGTTTTTTTTGTGTTACCTAACACAGGTTTTTTTTGTGTTACCTACTACATAGGGTTTTTTTTGTGCTACCTAACACATAGGGTTTTTTTTGTGCTACCTAACAAGGTTTTTTTTGTGCTACCTAACACAGGGTTTTTTTTGTGCTACCTAACACATAGGGTTTTTTTGTGTTACCTACTACATAGGGGTTTGTTTGTGCTACCTAACACATAGGGTTTTTTTTGTGCTACCTAACACATAGGGTTTTTTTTGTGTTACCTACTACACAGGGTTTTATTTTTGTGCTACCTACTACATAGGTTTTTTTGTGCTACCTAACACATGTTTTTTTTTTGTGCTATCTAACACATAGGATTTATTTTTGTGCTACCTAACACATAGGGTTTTTTGTGTTATCTACTACATAGGGTTTTTTTTGTGCTACCTAGTACATAGGTTTTTTTTGTGCTACCTAACACATAGGGTTTTTTTGTGCTACCTAACACATAGGTTTTTTTTGTGTTACCTACTACATAGGGTTTTTTTTGTGCTACCTACTACATAGGTTTTTTTTGTGCTACCTAAAACATAGGGTTTTTTTGTGTTACCTAACACATAGGGTTTTTTTGTGCTACCTAACACAGGTTTTTTTTGTGTTACCTACTACATAGGGTTTTTTTTGTGCTACCTAACACATAGGGTTTTTTTTGTGCTACCTAACACAAGGTTTTTTTTGTGCTACCTAACACAGGGTTTTTTTTGTGCTACCTAACACAGGGTTTTTTTGTGTTACCTACTACATAGGGGTTTGTTTGTGCTACCTACTACATAGGTTTTTTTTGTGCTACCTAAAACATAGGGTTTTTTTGTGTTACCTAACACATAGGGTTTTTTTGTGCTACCTAACACATAGGGTTTTTTGTGCTACCTAACACAGGTTTTTTTTGTGTTACCTAACACAGGTTTTTTTTGTGTTACCTACTAAATAGGGTTTTTTTTGTGCTACCTAACACATAGGGTTTTTTTTGTGCTACCTAACACAAGGTTTTTTTTGTGCTACCTAACACAGGGTTTTTTTTGTGCTACCTAACACATAGGGTTTTTTTGTGTTACCTACTACATAGGGGTTTGTTTGTGCTACCTAACACATAGGGTTTTTTTTGTGCTACCTAACACATAGGGTTTTTTTGTGTTACCTAACACATAGGTTTTTTTTGTGCTACCTAACACATAGGTTTTTTTGTGTTACCTACTACATAGGGTTTTTTTTGTGCTACCTAACACAAAGGGTTTTTTTGTGTTACCTACTACACAGGGTTTTTTTTGTGCTACCTACTACATAGGTTTTTTTGTGTTACCTACTACACAGGGTTTTTTTTGTGCTACCTACTACATAGGTTTTTTTGTGTTACCTACTACATAGGTTTTTTTTGTGCTACCTAACACATAGGGTTTTTTTTGTGTTACCTACTACACAGGGTTTTATTTTTGTGCTACCTACTACATAGGTTTTTTTGTGCTACCTAACACATGTTTTTTTTTTGTGCTATCTAACACATAGGATTTATTTTTGTGCTACCTAACACATAGGGTTTTTTGTGTTATCTACTACATAGGGTTTTTTTTGTGCTACCTAGTACATAGGTTTTTTTTTGTGCTACCTAACACATAGGGTTTTTTTGTGCTACCTAACACATAGGGTTTTTTTGTGTTACCTACTACATAGGGTTTTTTTTGTGCTACCTACTACATAGGTTTTTTTTGTGCTACCTAAAACATAGGGTTTTTTTGTGTTACCTAACACATAGGGTTTTTTTGTGCTACCTAACACAGGTTTTTTTTGTGTTACCTACTACATAGGGTTTTTTTTGTGCTACCTAACACATAGGGTTTTTTTTGTGCTACCTAACACAAGGTTTTTTTTGTGCTACCTAACACAGGGTTTGTTTTGTGCTACCTAACACACAGGGTTTTTTTGTGTTACCTACTACATAGGGGTTTGTTTGTGCTACCTACTACATAGGGTTTTTTTGTGTTACCTAACACATAGGGTTTTTTTGTGCTACCTAACACAGGTTTTTTTTGTGTTACCTACTACATAGGGTTTTTTTGTGCTACCTAACACATAGGGTTTTTTTTGTGCTACCTAACACAAGGTTTTTTTTGTGCTACCTAACACAGGGTTTTTTTTGTGCTACCTAACACATAGGGTTTTTTTTGTGTTACCTACTAGGGGAGACCGGGTACAGTTGTAACACGGGACGGATGTAACACCTTGAATTCCTCCAATCAGAAACAAGCTAGAGTGATGAAACTCACTGTGCTCGTGCTCCGTCAGTGTCCCTCCTTTCATTCAAAAGGAGAGCCACATCAGATACTTTAAGAAGAAGTTATCAACAAAAGTCTGTTTTTGAGGTAAAAAATGTACTTCTTTTTCAGACGCACTTTTTTGGATTCTGTCCTCATATCAAATTTCTGTGAATCCAAACAAGTATTATTAGAATCACTGTTTTGTAAGCTAAAAGTAAAAATGGCTAACAAGTGTCAAACTAGCATTCAAGCTAGCTCACATGAGATGAAAACATGGTTGGTGATACTGGGACAGTTGTAACACCCTGTTACAATTAACACACACAATTAAATAACTTCATCATATACCTGTTTGAGGTAGTGAATCTTGGTCTTCATCTCATGTTTGAGGTTGTGTGTTATAATCATTAAATCAATCTCATGTTTGAGGATGTATGATCTATAATCATTAAAACATTTCTTGCATTGTAATTTGATGGCTTCTTTTTTGTCATGCAGTATGAAAAAAGGTAATGATTACTTAAAAACATGAAATTAATATTCATAATAATATGACTGATCAATAATATATTTCATTTTGAGTATATGATTGATTCATTCTGAATATTTTAGACATGTTACAACTGTCCCTGACATGCGTTACAACTGTCCCTGTATACTGGGACAGTTGTAACAGTAGAGAGCCTGTATTAGAATTAATTTTGCAACCGTTACACATTTCATTAAACCAATTAAATACATTGTTTCAGTAGCTAACAGATTGAAGTTTATAATATAACAAATTGGTTACTCTAGTTTAAATAGTTTTGGATTTATCGCAAAAATTGCAAAAAGTGTTACAACTGTACCTGGTCTCCCCTACATAGGGGTTTGTTTGTGCTACCTAACACAGGGTTTTTTTGTGTTACCTAACACATAGGGTTTTTTTTGTGCTACCTATGTGTTAGGTAACACAAAAAAAACCCTATGTGTTAGGTAACACAAAAAAACCCTATGTGTTAGGTAGCACAAAAAAAAACCCTATGTGTTAGGTAGCACAAAAAGAAACCTATGTGTTAGGTAGCACACAAAAAAAACCTATGTAGTAGGTAACACAAAAAAAAACACTATGTAGTAGGTAACACAAAAAAACCCCTATGTGTTAGGTAGCACAAAAAAAAAACCCTATGTGTTAGGTAGCACAAAAAAAAACCTATGTAGTAGGTAACACATATCTATGTAGTAGGTATGTAGTAGCTACTACAATTTTGTGTACCTTATTGTAAAGTGTTACCATAGAATGTTATGGCAAGTAAAAAGCCAGTGTATAGGGCTTACATCATACATTATAACATATTCATGATAACTGAAAAATAGATGGAGTATGTGCTGGTGTTCATGTAAGTGTTCAACCTGTGCTACATGTGTCACAGGAGTTGAGCGACAACTCACTAGATTGCTTGAAATACCTGTCAAAGTGACAGGTAAGTAATTCAACCACCCGAGTGCTCTCCATAGCATTGGTTTCTCATTTGTAGTAAAAAATGTAATATTATTTTCTTTCAGAAAGCCTCCCGAATTAAGACATATAGTTCTGTTCTGAATGCATTGCATGAAACATAAGATGTGTTTGTTTATTTATTCTTAGGCCTATATTGAGGAATTATGAATGTATTTTAAAACTCATGTATGTAAAGTATTGCACCCATTTAACCCTTTGACCACTTATATTTAAATCATCCAATAGTTTGATTCTTCATGTCAGATCAATGAGACAGTTCAATATGCTCAGCAGCAGATTTTAAATCTTGTGTGATGACTGACTTCCTTTTACCCACTTTAAAAACCAGGATATGACTTTATTTTATTGAACTAACGGTGAAAACTCTCTTAGTTTGGATAGAAAAATCTTCCCCCTACCCTTGATTAAAAACATGGCTTTACACAACATGCAGAAGACAGCACTGTACAGTTTGAGGTCCCCTAATGTGTGTATTTGTGTGTTTTTTTTGTGTGAGAGTTTGTGTTTGTATACTATGTGTGTACTTGTTTGTTTGTGTGTATGGTCTGTATGTTAAAGCTCCCATATTATACACTTTTCGGTTCTATTATACACCATATTATATGGTCTTAGTGGTCCCTAATACGTTTTTCTTTAATTGTTTGCTGAAAAAAACTTTCAGATAATTTATTGTACTATGCTGATGTTCAGCTAATCTCACAATGGCCTATTTTTTAAAAAAGAGTTGCAGGTCCCCTCGTAAATATACAATCTTTGAGCTCCCCCCGCCCCCTGTCCGGAAGCGAAGCCAGATACGCCTCGCCCTCTGTCTGTCAGGGCCGTGGACCAATAAGAAATAGGGGTGTGGGCTGCACAGTGGAAGCTTCTGGCTTTACGGTTTGTGAGGTCAGAAAAGGGGATAATTCTGACTGGAGTGTTTTTGGGGGGAGGGGTGGGGGTTTCAGAAAAGGGGAGAGTGAGAAAAGGAGAGATTGTTATTTTTTTTGATATTTTGGCAGTCTCTAGGCACACCGTGGACGCATGGATATGTTGGAACACATTTAAAAAGTGCATTTAGCATAATATGGGACCTTTAAGGGACACATTTGCTTTTCCTTTGTTCAACAGTCGACTCAAATGCTTTTGTGTTTTTTGTGCAATATTTTCAAATATTCTGATCTGCACATATTCCACAAGTACCATGAATGTATAAATAAACATATTTAACAAAAGAGGACATGGAAAAAACCATGGGAAAAATGCACATTTGTAGTTTTTTTTTCTTTTAGACAAAAAGGCTTTAAAAAGCTTCCTTTAAACTTGGCCAAAAGCGTCTATCATCACAGCCCCCCTTCTGATGTTTTCTTCATCCCAAGCTCCGACTCCAGAATATGTTGGACCAGAACAGTTTTTCTCATTTATTTGTATATTTATGTATAAAACAGTCCCTAAAAACAGTTTTGGTTCCCTCGGCCCTGATGCATTTGTGTCACTGGAACACAGTAAAATTGTTTTGCTCGACAGCTTTTTATCCATTTGATGTATTACTGTACATGTATAGTTCTTAGTATTTTCTTAAAACATATATTAGCATGCTAATAAAAAAAATATCACTTTGTTTATTTTCTTGCCTCACAAATCATCTCACCAACCAGCACTTTTTTCCTCATTACCATTATCGCGGCCCACCATACACTGTGCAAAATATCCTCTTCAAAGGAAAAAATTATCCAGTTGTAGTAACTAACACATGGTTTGTTTTTTTCTTTTCTCTTATCTGCTTGCTCCAGATTGGTCAGAGATGAAAACTGCAGATTTTTCCAGGGAAAATGGTAAACACTCTCCACATTGATGAGGAAAAGGGAATCCAAGACAAGGAATGTAAGGAGGAGAGCATCTTGGCCATGTTGGGTATTATTGGGACCATTCTCAACTTGGTAGTCATCATCTTTGTCTACATCTACACCACCTTGTAGGTCTCAAACTATTATTATAATCCATCAGTGGGCAGACCAGAGCTCATCTGTTCCCGATTTGGGGATGAAAATGGGAGGTGCAAGAAAGAGGCCGAACTGTCCCTGTGGTGGATTGGATCTAAGACTGTGTGATAGCCATATGGCGTCCATCCTGCACCACTTCAAACAACTGAGACTATGGGAAACTGGCATGTGCATCTACCATTTACAAGTAGAATTATCCAGAATACCTGGTCATGTTTGACTTGTACATAAATGCATGAAGCTAACGAGAGACGCTCAAAGGTCGCAGCTTTCACCAACACAGAGACGTCAAAGATTGCTGAGAGGGTGTGGACACTTTTGCAAAATATTTTTTCAGATGTTCTTATCGACTAAAATATGGACGTTTTCTTATTTGCTAACATGAGAAAATGGATGAAGATATTTAAAGAAGGTAAAAACAGGTATTGCCGTCAATTCTTTTTTTCTTGAAGATTTTCTCAGTAATTTAATTTATGTAAGATTTAAACAGACATATTAAAAGAGATTGAGTTGTTTTTGTTATTTTCTGAAAAAAAAAGACTTTGGATGGAGGAAACCCTAAACCTTTCACTGGAGACGAGATCACTGTCTAAAAAGGTGTATTAACTGATACGAAACAGTTTAGTCATTATTTAGTGCTCAAATGCTTACCATTAAAGGGGGCCCTTGACATAGAATGGTTGGGGATCAGACCAGTAACTTAAAGGTGGCTTGTTTATCATGTATTATTCAAGTTGTTAATTAATCACTTTAGGGTGATCAACACTACAACAAAATGCATCTTTATGTTAGATTATATTTTAACTTTTGTCGGAGTCTCACCTCGGTAGGCTGAGGGGAATCTTCTCAGGAGAAATGAGAGAAGACGTGTTTCACTTATTGGGTTCAGACAGATGCAGCAACTTAGGTTGACATTGAGTTTAACCATGAATTTCAGTCTGCGGGAATATATCAACATGCACATTTATAGGACACATTGCAGCATTTTTTCTGCCAGTGACCTCAGTGTATACATATTTGATTCAAAACGTGTGCATAATGACTGTATGCCTTAAAACACGAGGACATGGCTATTTCCAAGATGTATGAAATGATCAGGTTATTACTTCTTTGTGAAAGGGTTAACTTATTGTATAAACATATAATGAAAAGTAATTTATTGCGTCATTTTAAATACCCTTTTGTCTAGAATAACATGAACAACGATTGAGTTCTTAATTTCTTATTAAATTAGTAATTTCCAGACTTGGGTACATTTTCCATTTTTATCTTTTTTCTGTAGTGTAAGATGGGTGTATGTTTTGCCACAATGGACAATACTGTAAATGTTACAAAATGTACATGATCACAAGAAGTCCTTTGGTATTTTTTTCTTTCATTGACTGAACTGACACAATTTAATTTGTTCTCAAAAAAAATATGTTCTTGCATTTATAGGTTGATCAGAAATTGGGCCAAATCTAAGTTTGTACAAATGTAATCAGATGGTGTCATCTGACAGTTTGAAGTGAAGCTAACTTCCTGTTTTCTATTAATTGGTGTACAAGAGGCCAGCACAATTATTTGCCTGTAAAATGTACCTGCAGTATTCTCTGTTTAAGATTAATTGCATTAAATTCTGTTAAAGGAATAGTTCAAACATTTTGGGAAATATGCTTGAATTCCTCACTAGTTGCCAGCTCCAGGAAGTCATTGCACTAAGCCGAGAATATGGCACATAACTCCTTGTAAAACCATCATCTGACGGTTTTAAACTTGATTGAAGTACAACAGGCGTATTAGTGAAATTGAGAGGAGCTGGATATGACAAGGAAATAGGTGGTGCAGAGAAATTGAGGGTAAAAGTTAGTGCAAGATGCAGATACATGGGCAAAACGAGCCAACGTTTCCCACGGTGAAAAGGCGAAATTGGAGAAAAATAAAAGTGTTAATAAAA